>NC_047042.1:57147238-57456180 GCF_011762595.2 Tursiops truncatus
ACAAAACAAATGGTTCTGGAACTACATTCCCATAGCACCTTGATTACACTTCTACTACTGCATTAGATCTCAGCTCATCCATCTGTCCGTCCATTTATCCATCCACTTATCTATTTATCCATTCACTTATCTAGCCATCCAATAAATGTTTATTGAGCACCTGCTATATGCCAGGTGCTCTTCTAGATCCTGGGGATTGAGATGTAAACAAATCTAGCAAAAACTCTGCCTTTGCTGATCTTATACTCTAAATAGGGAGCTAGAAAATAAAATAACTAAATACATGTCGTATGGTCATGGTGCCAGGTGCTATATTAGGTTCTGGAAATAGACATAAGCTAGGCCCAATGCCTGCTTTCAAAGAGCTCATGGTCATGGCAGGGGTGAGTAGAGCAGGGGGGCTGTAAGAAGTGGGAGAAATAGCGATAGGGGCTGGGGGAGAAAGGAGGAAAGAGCACTTAAATACTATGCCCAAGTGTGAGGAGTCCCCAGGGTCACAGAGAGGTCAGTGAGATCTGCCTGAAGCCTTGGGGAAGGCTGCAATTTTGAATCTTCTGGTCTAAGCTTCAGGAGAACCTTCTGAGAGGGTTAGGACATTTACAGGGTGGAATGCATCTTAGGGAGACCTAGCCTCAGAGGTAAGACAAAGAGACAGTTTTTAGAAACAGTTAAATGGAATTCCTAACCAAATTTACCTCAGGCCAGAATTTTTCCCTTTGCTTCAAGGTCACATGACAAATGATAGTGAAGGCTGGACTGGAAGCCCTGAGACCACACCCCTGATTCCCATCTTGTTCCTGAAACCCCTAAACTTCCTGAATTCCTGTGCTCCTCGGGTGGGACTTCCTGTCGGTGATGGAGCTAAAGGAACTGAACAACACCTCCATCCTTCCTAGGATAGGCCTCATTTACACATAAAGGTAGACACATTTCCATAATGCTACCCTGGAGGAAACATCCAGGAAACGTAAAGGCTGTCTCCCATGCATACTCCCCCAAACCAGAATATGTAAAATAAAAAGTCAAAGATCACACCAAGAAGTGACATTAGATCGACAAAAGACCCTGTGGGCTTTACTGGCGCTGTTTACCTGGTTTGTCCTAATTCTCTCCCACCTCCCCATCTGCCAAGACTTCAGGGATGTGTTGACTTTCATTTCCTTGAAATAGTTAATTTTTGCAACCAGGTTCCAAGTGGGAGGTTTAAACTGGGGATCAGCTCACTCTATGTGCAGGTCATTTAAGAGCTCAATCTCATCTTTGAAATATAGATTAGCCAGGAGAGTATGAGTTCAGCATTTCTATGTAATGTTATTTCATTGATCCTGCAGGCCAGCTGGACATGGCTTCAGACGGATACCTAAAAATTAGTTCTAAAACTTTCCCATCTTTTAATATTTTATAACCTGTCAGAAAATCAATTATGGACTCTGCCCCCTTCCAATGCTTGGTTTCATAGGAGCCGACGTTTAACCAAAGTGAGCTTCTTTCCTCTCCTTTATGAAAAGCAATGGACAAGTTCAGAGTGAATGATAACTTCAGGGAAATTCTTGGATTTGTAAAGATTTAGAGGTGAATTGAATAGCTTTGACCTGCAAAGGCCAGAGCTTGGATTTTTCTCTCTCCCATGCAATAACCAGGGACTGGTTTCCCTGAACCCTGATGATCAGGGATCCAGAGCTTAGTGCTGTGGCGACCCAGCCATAATTTGAATTTGTCAAATATCTTGATATATTTCTTCAAGCCCAGTGAATCATGAAGGGCTTTCTCCAAAACCCATCCCTCCTTTTATGTACACGCATACACATGGAGCACAGTCTTTCAGACTTAAATATATTTTCCCACTTTTTTGTAGTAGAGGAGGATTTAAAGGAAAGAAAAATGTTAGAAGATATGCCAAAGTGATTTTTATTTTCTTCCTTGCCTTTTCTATATTCTGTAAAATTTCTAATATGAAAAATACATTAAGGTTTAAAAAAAAATAAGAATCTAGGTAAAGTCCCACCAACGTAACACCAAGAAAGTGGAGTCAATTTCGGTATTAGTTTATTAACAAATAAAAATTCCAACTTCCGTACCATGGGAGTTATTGAAGAAAACATGCATGCAGCAGTCCCTACTGAATGGCTCTGTACATCAGGATAAACCATAGTTTGTCCCATGAAAGTATCAAGCATTCATATTCAAGAAATGGGGTGAGGAAGGAGGGAGAGAGAGAGAGGAGAAAAGATCAATTTCTGGGCTAGGAGGAAAGGGAATAAAAGGAAGAGGAGATGAAGAGTCAGAAAAAGAAGGTGAACTGAGTCAGGTGGCTGAGGAACCAATAGCGCATTGGGTTCAGTAGGGAAATTCCAGCTCGCCTCGTACCCACATTTATTACAGTAATAGCAGAAGCCGCAGTACAATAATCCTCATCCCTGGTAGAAGCCATGGCACCACTGAATGTTATTCTTTAAGTGGAAGTAAAACACTTGCTGTCTTTGTTATTCTGACATTTAACAACCAGAAGAGTCCTGGGAGAAAGACACCCACAAGCAGCTGCCTCTGGAATGCTGGCCACTGCTCCCAGAATAGTGATGCCAGTTACCTGCCTCTCTTTCCACTTTCTAACAAATTGTAGCCTGAAAAACAACAGTCAGCCGTCTAGCTATGAGCTGAGTCTCTCAGACCTCCCGGTGGCTAAAAGCTTGGGAAGTCTTGGTGCCTAGCCTGGGGCACAGAGAGAATGTAGCCGTTTGCTGGTGAAAAGAAGGCAGACGGGAAAAGGGGATGGGGTGGCCGTGCTGAATCACAGTGAACAGTTACCTAACAGATTAACAAAGAATATGTTCAATTTGTGCCTGCCTGGTTCTGAGAATTCAAGTTCTTTCTTGCTTATCGCCTTTGCCAAATTTGCCAAGTCCCTGAAATATGTCACCAGGCAAATTAACCAGTTTGTTTTTTGGAAGGAACAAACAGTAAATGGAAGGAAACATGTTGTTTTCTTAGTCTCACTTGGCAACGACATTTCACCTTGGTTGAGGGAAATGTCTAAACATCCTCCTACTTAGTTACAGAGGTGCCCCAATGCAGGCCTCACTCTCAGATCCACCTCTCACTAGCAGTGGGAACTTGAGCAAGTTAACATACCTCCCTATCTGAGTTTCCTCACCTCTGAAATGTAGACGATGATAACAGTACCTACCTCCCCCAGTAGTTGCAAGGATCACCTTTATTAATGAATGTGAAACATTTAGAAACATGCTTGGCGCGAGTTTCGAGCTGTTATAATTTTGATCATCGACACGTATTTTTAGTACTTGTTATGCGGCAGGCACCAGGCTGAACACCAGGAAGAGAAAAGTGAGGATGTCTTTGGAGCTTACATTTTGGTGAAGTGATAAAGTCATAACAAAAATAGCAGTGACAATGGCAACTAAAATTTATTGGGAGTGTAGTATGCGAAATCTAATTGGATCTTCATAATAACCTTAAGAGGTAGGTAAGAATATTATTTACAGGAGAAGAATCCACGGGCTTAAAAAGGTTAAATACCTTGATCACATAGCACAGCTGGTGAGCGGCCGAGCTAGGGCTGGAACCAGCCAACATGGCTCTGGAGTTCTAGGTCTTAACTGTGTCTTTCTATCATTTTAGGGGCACATGGGCTACTTGCAAATAACAGTCGTAGTACTGGGGAACAGCACACCCACCTTGTGCCTCCACATTAAAGTGTCATTACCCTGTCTCGCTTCTTTTACGCCAGGCATTGAGGTTTTGGGTACCACCCATTTAATGTGATAACATTCAACTACCGGGTGTAAAACATTTTCCCCTACCGGGTGTAAAACATTTTCCCCGCTGGTCAGAGGAACAACTCAGCATCTGAAAGAACATTTAACACTGTTTAGCTCGGGCCTCGTGCTGGGAGACAAGCGCATATCTCGAGGCCTACCCAGAGCCAATCACTGGAGACCGGTTTAATTGGTTAATCATATAAATTACAATCACTTAATCATTTTAATCACCATCAGCCAATTAGCTCAGCGTTATGGGCTCTGAGGTAACAGTTATGCAAATGTTTGTTCCACTGTAGGCTATTAACAGCCATATTTTCTCCATCAAGCAGACAGAGACTGATGGGGGGGGGGAAGAAAAGGAAAGTGAGCATTTGTTTAGTTTAACTTCTTTTCTGATGGGTTATAATGAAGCATTCAGTGGGGAGAAGCACCAAGCACAGTGACTTCTTTATTTTACTCAATATGCGCGTGCTGCGTGGATCAGGGGGAGGCCCCTGAGGACAGTGCGGGTGATGGAGGGGTGGAAGGACCAGCTAAGAAACTTGCGTGAGGCTGAGCTTAGCACGCTGCCGCCGAGAGTGCCGGCTTTGCTGGTTGCCCAGGGTACTGTCCGCGTTGCAGATAAGGAAATTGAGGACCAAATGGGGACATGACTTTTGCTGCTGCCTTTCCTCCACTAGGCAATAGGGAATGTCAACCAATAACGTGGTGCGATTAGATCAAGTGTGGACAGAGCATCTGTCTATACTTCTTCATTACCAACTATAGTAATAATAGTTACTATATAGTAACAGTGACAAATATATAATAGCCCTGGAAAGATAAGCCATGATCAGTGGACCAGAAACTTTGAAGGATCCCTGAAACATTGGTGATGTGGGGGTAGATGTGCTCTATTCAACCAGCGCCTGGTTTAGCGCCTGGCACCTGATAGCTGTTCAGTAAACACCTGTGAATGGGCAAATGATTAGTGGCTAAATGGGAACCTTTTAGGAAATAAAGGAGTTCTAATCGGTTTAATGTGAATGAGCTCTGCAAATATGTATGTATGTGCTAATGTGCCCAAGATGGTTGGCTTCTGCAGTGCAGCCTTCTGCTTGCTTTTATTCCCCTTAGCACCCGATGTAATAGAGCTTTCTGTTGTGTGGTCAACAGAGTGGACCGGCTTATTCGTGAACCTCCCGTTGTCATATTTTCAAGAGCTATGACAGGGAGAAACAATCAGAATTTCAAAGAGAACTAATTTTGTAAGGACTGTGCAGGAAGTGACATGGCTTTGCGGTACCCAGAAAGATACTTTGTGACTATGGCAGTCTAGTCTTTCTTCAAGGAAAGCCTCAAGTGCCCCTGAGACTTTGCCTGCCTTTGCTGGTAGTTAAGCATAGGCTTGGGGTTGGACCCTCCCCCTCCCTTTTATGAAGTGTGTGTGTGCGCGCGCGCGCGCACGCACACACACACACCATGTTTGTTACAAAATCTTTATTCATTTATTTAATAGTTCATATTGAACTACTGTTATGTGCCAGAGATCATGCAAGGGACTAGGCAGACAGCACTGAACAGAAAAACACCTGTGATATGATGCCAAAGTATTGTCAAATGCAGAGAGGAGAGGTCAGTTCTTGAAGCCTGACAGTCTTGGAGAACTTTAAGTAATATCCACGTCATTAATGTAGGGATATAGTTTTTTAAAAGGCTTTCTGTTTTCCAATTTAGTAGTTTTTAATTGCCTGAAGGGAGTAACTGGCCTTGTGTGAACTTGTTTACATAGATGGTGCCCAGAGGTGCTTTACCCCCAGGCTGGTGGGTCAATAGAAGTTTCTTGGTAGCTTCTTGTTGACCTGAACTGATGACATTTCCCCTCTTGCTTGCCTTGCTTTTCTCTTCCTCAAACAGGGAAAATGATATTGACCTAGCCTACCACTGTTGTGAGGAAAAACATAAAAAATACGGCAACACACTTTAGAGAACAAGGAACTGCTGTAAAGAATGCCTAACAATTGAGTATGCTTAGCTTAGTGAGAAACAGAAAACAATGGGTAGAAATGGAAAATTGGACAAAAATCATATACAGAGATTTTAAAGATTTTCTTCCTTTTGCATTTACAACACTCTATTATTGCCTTTAGATTTTTTTCTTGCACTTAATTAGTCAAAAGCTAGGTGAACACTCTCGGAAATCCTTTTATAGGTCAGACACTAGCTAGGGTCCATATTCCTAAGGACAGAGCTGTGGACCCACTTCCATCTTACTCCTCTGTTTTTCAGTTTTCATACATACAGCTTGCACTATATTTATTTGCCCGTGTAAGTAGGAAGTCGTTTTGTCTTTGGGTATCCCCCCACCTTCACCCCAAAATATAATATAGATTCCTGACTTCCTGGGGAGCGTGCTTAATGGAGACACTTTGGCAAGACAGCTCTCTTAAGAGAGCTTATAAAATTAGACAAACAGACTCAAAACTGATTCTGACGCCAGCACCTATGGTGGTCAGGCCATATGCCCAGTTTGGTTCAAATTCCTCTTATTTTTCATGGTTTAGGATGGAGTTGAAACTTACCCTAGGCATCCCCTAGACTCTAAGTCCAGATTGATTTATATAATATAGCATGTTTTGTGTCCTAGTTTGAGTCTCCCCAGAAGCAGACCCAGAGACAGGGTCTGTCCAAACACAAGTAATTTATTTGGGAGCGGTAGGAAACACTGGCAAGGGAGAAGGAAATGTTACAGTGGGTGACTGGAGCTAAACCTGGGGAATGGTATAGGACACACATCTCAGAACTAGCCCACTAGACGGCTGGTGAACCAGGTTATTTAGACACCAACACCGGTCAGTCATTGGTTGAAGGCTGCTGAGGGGTGGTTAATTCCTGGCAGAGAGCTTTGCGCAGTTCCAGAAAGAGCCCTTGGGCTTGGAGATGCAGGGACTGGCAGCAGGAAGTCGGCCTTCTTGGGAGCATACTGAGATGGCGGGGTTAGAGGGACGTGGATGGGACAGGGAGGGCAGCTGCTACAGTTTGGGTCATAATGTTTGTCCTTTCTTGCCTAAGGGTGCAAGTTGGAAGATGCTTCAGGGACAGAGTAGTGGGCTCTCACCAGGTGACTGCCTCCTTCCTCCAGCAGCTATAAAAATGGCAAGGTCATTTGGAATCACTGTTGGCAATGTGCCTTGAGTAACACTACAGTGAAAGGGTCTGATGTGCAGACTTACTATAAACTTATAGCATAATCACAAATATTCACCGGGATACAGAGGATGGTACAAAACAGCCCTTTAGTTTTCCCTTGGATCATCTGTCAGAGGGAGCTGGACCTGCCCTGGCGCCCTCAGGGGAGTCATGTTTGGTGGCTTCAGTCCTCTTGCCAATGATTGGTGTAGACATGGTCACGTGCCTGCATGGCCCCAGCTGTGTCATGGTCCCAGCTGTGGCCCATGAGACCTGAGAAGTTAGAGTATGGGTGCAGGGAATGTGGAAAATGTTTCTCCTGCGCGGAAAAGAGATGATGACTGGATAAAACCATCCTTTTTCTTTTTTCTGCTGGACATTGTAGGGTCTGCTTCTGATGCCTGGGACTTCTATACCCACTTTGTCACCATATGGGGGTGATCACTGACATGACAGGGGAGACACAATTCAGTCTATAACATTAACCATTTAGATGTAGGGGTGGAGAGGAGGAATATTCTCCTTAGTTGTTCTTGATTTTCTTGTGTTCATCCTCCATTTATAAGCTAATAATTATTATTTATTAAGCCCTTCTGACCTCACAACTTTATGCTAAGCATTTTGCATAAATCAGCAGTCTCCAAAGTGTGGTCTGCAACTCCTGGGGGGTCCCCAAGACTCTTTCGGGGGTCTGCAAGGTCAAAATTATATTCATAATAACTTTAAGCCCTTATTTGCCTTTTGCACTGTGTTGACATTTGCACTCATAGTATAAAAGCAGTAATAGGTATCCAGGTAGCAGCACAAAATGATATAGTCCTATTTTTAAAAACCACCACACACTTTCAGGGGGAAAAAAAGCCAGTTTTGCTTAAGAATGTCCTTGGTAATGCAGTAAAAAGTATTAGTTTTATTAAATCTCAACTCTTGAGTATACATTCTTTTAATATTCTGTGAGATGAAATGGAAAGTTCACATAAAGCAATTCTGTGTAACAAAGTATGACAGTTGTCTTGAGGAAAGGCATGTGTGCAATTAAGTTGGAAGTTGAACTAGCTGCTTTTTTCATGAAATATCATTTTTGACTTGAAAGGACAACCAACAAATAAGCTATAATTAGCCAGACTTGGGAATTTTTCAGACTTCCTCTTGAAATTGAACAAAGTGAGACTGTCACTTCAAGAAAAACAAGTGACAGTTTTTGTTACCAATCATAAAATTTGGTCTTTCAAGTGAAAATTAAAATTTTAGAAAACTTCTATTTGCTCCTGGGAGCTTGATAGCTTCCCAATACTTCAGGAGTTTTCTGATGAGATTAGAGATAATAATAACTGATATGATTTCTTTAATATTATATAATGAAATGCTGAATGTATATTTTCCAAATGACCGATGTGTGGTGTTTCAGAATCATGCATGGGTAAAAGATCTAATCAAATTGAAAGAGATATCAATGAATTTTAATATAATAGCATATTAAAAGTTCATTGATTGCAAGTAACATTTAAGAAAGTACAACTTGTCGAGTTTTGGTGTAGTATAAGAAGAACGTCTGGAATTACTTGAAAACCTATTAATATCTGAGTAAAACATTTTTATATACTTCAACCAAAACAACATATTGCAACAGATTAGAAGGAGATACAAAAATTGAGCTGACTTGAGTTTACCCAGACATCAAAGAGACTTGCTTAAATAAAAGGAATATGTTTTTCTTCTCACTAATTTTTTGTTTTGGCAAGTGTAGTAATTTTTCATAAAAATGTGTTATTTATGGTGACGTGAAATGGGTTTACTGTTATTTTTAAATGAATTTATAGATATATTTAAATTTTTTTAAAGATATAATATGGCAAATATTGATACATACAACCTACATAAACAAAAATTCTTTGGAATCCTCAATAATTTTTTTTTTTATAAATTTATTTATTTTTGGCTGTGTTGGGTCTTCGTTTCTGTGTGAGGGCTTTCTCTAGTTGTGGCAAGCGGGGGCCACTCTTCATTGCGGTGCGCAGGCCTCTCACTATTACGGCCTCTGTTGTTGTGGAGCACAGGCTCCAGACGCGCAGGCTCAGAAGTTGTGGCTCACGGGGCCCAGTTGCTCCACGGCATGTGGGATCTTCCCAGACCAGGGCTCTAACCCGTGTCCCCTGCATTGGCAGGCAGATTCTCAACCACTGCGCCACCAGGGAAGCCCCCTCAATAATTTTTAAGCAAGTGAAGGGATCCTGAAACTAAAAAGTTTGAGAATTACATAGAATAATCAAAACCATCTGAATAGACAGCTGTGGCAGTGTTCTCAGTGGCAGACAACAGAAACCCCTCTAACTAGCCAGTTTAAGCAAAAAAGGAATTCATTTAAATATATTACGTAACTCCCCCAAAGCTAGATGTTATCTCTACCACCTTTGTGAAAAGATGGATTCCATGCCTTCTCACCAAGAAAAAAATGACATACTCTCTACATAAAAATGTGTTGGTTCAATTCAGGTGTCATGTTTCAGAGTCCCAAGATTTGCAAGATAATGTGAAAACAGGAAAGGGACATTTTAAAATTCTCCTTTCTTGTGATTGTCAGATATCCAGCTGTTACAGAAACAATATCCTGAGATGGTACAATTGATAGTGGTCACAGGCTTATATTCTGCAGGACACAGAACAGGGTAAGCCGTGAAGCTTAAATAGAAAGCTGAGAAACATGAAAAGTATCAAAAAGCCATTATAAACTCCTGATTTAGATGTTTAATACAACTGAAAAGTGGCATTGCTGCCAGTAAGGATAACGACTAAAAATCATGCCTTTTTCAATGGTGGAGAGAGAGAGAAAACAGTGAGGAAGACTAGATGAAAAATAATGTGGCTAGCTTTATTTTTAGCAAAGAGCTGTTAAGCTTCCAGTATCCAATAACCAAAAGATCCTATTCACTTTGGTTCGAGGAGAAGTTCTTACTGCTCATTTATCGTGTACCTGGGAAGGTAAATCTATGAGGGCAGGCGCTGGTGGGTCTCGCTCATCACTTCACCCCAAGCGCCTAGAACAATATTTGGCATGTGGTAGGTACTCAGTAAATATCAGTTGAGGAAGTGAACAAAGGAGAATTCCTTGCTTGTCTTTTATACTACAGCCTCTCTACATTCTCCAATTCAGTACAACAAATAACTGAGCTCCCACTAACCGTACTGGGCATGAGACATAACGTGAACAAATGGCACCGAATCTGCCCTTAAAGAACCCTTGACTGACCAGCGTATTATGCCCGTGCTTCTCAGACTGCAGTGTGCGTACGAATCCCCGTGGATCTTGTTAAAATGAAGATTTTGCTTCAGTCAGTCTGGAGAAGGACCTGAGATTCTGCATTTCTAACACACTCCTAGGTGACACTGTTGGTCCACAGCACTTTGAGGAACAAAGTGTTCTGGTACATCTGACTGTGTCACGGCAACTGTTTAGATGGCGGTGTCAACAAACTGAGTCATAGCCTGATTCCCTTACCAAGTGTAGCCTTAACCCCCGTCTTGTTGTCCCCGGCAGTGTTTGAGTCCCAGCGTGCAGGCTCCCCAGCACAAGTGTCAACCTCACGTTCTGCTGGGGTGTGGAAGACACATGATGGTGGATGCAGTCTGGGTGTGATGGGAGGTAAAGCATTTCTATACATTGTGCCGGTAATAGAGTCAGGATCTCCGAATGTATCATTTCTTTTCCACTGCTGGAGACAGTTAAGCACATTTTCATTGTCACGCCTAGTTGAGATATTTCATAAATCTGCAGGGTAATCGTTTAGAATGTAAGTTCTTTCCCACTAAAAAGTATTCATAGAGGATATGAAACTTAGCAAAATGTAAAGGCTTTTTTTCCCCTCACATCTCAAATGTGCTTCCTCAGCAACTAACAACTTTCAAATGATCTGTCACACTTTGCATAATTAAATCACAGTCTCAGTGGCAGCGAAATCATTGCAGGAACAGCTAGACAGTGCTAATAGAACATGGAGTATGGAGGGGGAGAATTTCTTAGTTAGTAAATTTCTCTGCTATCAGGCTAAGTACTCCACTCCAGCGAATGGAGGTGGAGGGAAATAAACTCTCAATTTAGATCCACTGAAAGAACATTTCTAGAGCACCAGCTGGGTGGCGTTCACCCTTGGTGTGTCAGGAGCGCCATCCAGATAATGATGTGATAATTACAGGTTGGTTATAATAAGGGTCATTTGACGGAGTCACTTTAAGTACAACTTTTCATGTCCACTTTCCTCACACTCATGTCAGCCACCCAACAACATGGGTTCTTCATCCCTTGGAACTTTTCTCCCTCCAAGACTTTAAATTCAGATTCAGTTCCCCATCACATCATTATTACCCTCTACTTTCCCTGTACCCCACCCTCATTAAGCATCACCAGGACTTCCTATCTTTTTAGACGAGTGTGGTGTTTTGGAACCTACAGGAACATAGACTCTGGAGCCTGACTTTCTGAGTTTGTGTGACCTTTGGTGAGTTATCTAATTACAGTGTGCCTCAGTCTGCTCATCTGAAAAATGAGGGTAACAGTGGTACTATTTCATAAGGTTATCAGAAAGATTAAGTGAATTTAGTAACACATGTAAAGCACATAGAACAGTAGCTGGCTCATAAGCACGAAGTATGTGTTTGCCCTCATTACAATCACTGATCCTTAATCCTCACGGTTCATCTCCAGCTGCATGGCTTCCCTCGTCTCCTGACCGATAGCAGTTGGTCTACCATGCCCGCCTTCATGCTGTACAGCCCTGGAGACCCCTGGAGTCGGTCTTCTCCACTCCCACTGCTAAGATGTCAAGTGTCATTAGAGAAGATGGGGTCACGGACCCCTCTGGCCGTGTCTGTGAGGCTCACTGTGATCTCCATTCTTGGGAACTGTCTCCAGTACACAGGGGGTGGGCTGCCAGCCGTTGTGAGCCCTTGTCCCCTGGCTGCAGCTGATTGGTCTATGAACAGGCCACTGGCCCGTGCTGGGCCCACCATTCTCTCTCCCAGGAAGTTGAAATTGGAACAGAGGTCTTGATTTGAGCCTTTGATGGTTGAACTTTAGAGAGAGGATCCCTGACCTCTTGATGCTGAGGCCCCTAGCATTGCCCTGGCTCCCTCACTTCTCTTGGCTTCTGCTGAGATACTCCCTTATCTTTCCAAGAAATTCCTTTTTTCTTGTATGCTGACTATTTCTACATTCCATACACCAAGGGAACCTCAACTGAGGCTGCCAAGAAACAATTACAGTGAGTTCTTCTTCAAAGCCATGCTATTTAATCTCAGATGGTCCATCACTACAACTCAGCACTTTTTTTTTTTTTAACATCTTTATTGGAGTATAATTGCTTTACAATGGTGTGTTAGTTTCTCCTGTATAACGAAGTGAATCAGCTATACATATATCCCCATATCTCCTCCCTCTTGCATCTCCCTCCCACCCTCCCTATCCCACTCTTCTAGGTGGACACAAAGCACCGAGCTAATCTCCCTGTGCTATGCAGGCTCAGCACTTATTTATTCATCTCTTTTTTTTTGACTCTGGAGAATTCCCCACAGGAGCAGTTGGAAATTTTCTCCACTCAGGATGCACTCAACCCTCCACCTCTTCCTCGCCCCTATTCTTCAGCGCAGAGGTTCTCAACCCCAGCTGCACATTGGAATCACCCAAGCGTGAGAAATACCAAGCCTGGGTCCCACCCCCAGAGATTTTGATGTAATGGGTTGAAGAGCAGCCTGGGATACTCCGATGTGTAACCAGGGTTGAGAACCACGCCCAGCCAGACAAAGACTACCCTACATGAGCTCCTTCAACAGACTTCCACTTACGCCCACAATTTTCCCTTTCTCTGGTCCTTTGCTCCTTCCTTCCAGGCTTAGAGGATGACATGTACCTGCCCTTGCTAAGGCCTCTGCTGGTGAAAGTGGCCAGTCCCTACACTCTTAGTTACCCCAGTCCTCCGCTTCCTCCTTGTTCCTCCAGCCGAGCCGCGCTGCAGCCTAGGTTCCATCGTGTGCTAAACCAAATTAGGAAGACTGAAAAATATATTTACCCTTCCGGGTATCACTTGACCTTTTTTCCCCTTAACTATTGCAATTAAGAGTCTTTAATGAGTGGAAAATGTGCAATAATAATAATAGCAAACAAATAATAGAGCACTTACTATGTAATACTAGGCACTGTACCGTGCACATCCCGTATGTGTGTATCTGATCTCATTCTCACACCTACCCTATGAGGTAGAAGCTATTGTTGCCACTTTACAGATGGAGAAACTGAGATACGGAGAAGCCAAGGAGCTTGCCCAGAAACACAGCTGAGACCTGTGTAGCTGGGACTCAAAGGGATTCATAACAAACATTTAGTAACAGCCATTGTTTTTTTATTTAAGAAACATATACATGTCTGTTTTGTTCTAACAAACAGTTCCCTACATATGGTTAACCTGGAGTTTGATTTTTTAAATGACAGTCTGACAGAATTCTAAAATTAAGACAAAAATTAAACAGCTGCTGTCCCTTAGCCTACAATCACTTATTTCTGTAGTAATAGCCCCCCCCTTTTTTTAATGAGAAAGAGAATGTGGCAGGGTAATTGACAGCATTTTAGAGTCTGTGTGAAGGCCAACAATTGTCTAATATAGCCATGTCATATGCTAATATTGATTAAATTCAATGCCGAGATTTTTCAGCAAAGAAAAGAAATTCAATCTATTCGTGTCAGCCAAAGAGGGACCATTTATGGAATTCTTGCTGTTTGTGATTGACTGCTGCTAGGGCAGACACTGGGTAATGCAGTTACTCTCAGTGATTATTTTCTGCTTTCCGTTGGCAATTACAAGTTACAGCAGTGCTCCCTGGGAGCACTCTTTGCTGAGCCGGTGTGTGCGGGCCAACAGCGGAATTACCAGCCGAGCACCAGCAGGCGAGCGAGGCCACCGCTACCCCCACCATCACAACCAGTTCACTCACGTGACAAACAGGCCAACGCTACCACCTCCGCTACAAAAAGTAATTGCTGCTCAATTAAGCAGAAATGAGACTGTCACTCACTGAGGTGGAGACGTGAGAACTGCCTTATCTGGTTCTCAATAGCAGTTTGGGTTTTTGAAAGTTATTTTACAGTTGCAATGACAAAGGGAAATGAAGTCTGCTTTGGCGATGTTACCAGGTGCTCTTCCTTCCATTATGACCTGGATGAATAGCCCCCCAGAGCAAACGCAGTGGCTGGTCTGCTAACTGGTTCTATTACGCAAATGCAGGATTGAAAAAACACCATTCAGTCGAGGGAGCTGCTTAAGACCCAGGGAGGCAGGTGTCTGTCCTCATTCAGACCTTTAGGTGAATCATACAAACTATCTCTAAAGTCAACAACATCCTTTTAGACCAAGGAAACCAGATTCTAATCTAGAATTTTTACTTAAAAATTAGATCTCAGGAACAAGGATAAACTTATTGCCATCGGCTGAACTCTTCTATGGACTTGTTCCTAGTCCCAGTGAATCACCCGAGACAAATGTAATCACATGACAAGATCTTAAGTTGGTTTCAGGGAAAGCAGAACTTTTCTAGAATCTTCTGCTTATTTCTCATGGTCAGGTCACAGGGTAAGTCCCTTCACTTTTCTGTGCTCTGCTTTTCCCTTAAGGGAGTTTTCTAAAATGAAATCACTTCTAAGGAGGACTACTGAGAAAAATGCTATAGGAACAGACCAGAGCAGGGGCTTCCCTGGTGGTCCAGTGGTTAAGAATCCACCTTCCAATGCAGGGGACGCGGGTTTGATCCCTGGTCAGGGAACTAAGGTCCCACATGCCATGGGGCAACTAAGCCCGTGCGCCACAACTAGAGAGCCCACACACTCTGGAGCCCACGGGCCACAACTAAGACCCGATGCAGCCAAAAAAAAAAAAAAAAAAGACCCAGAGCAGAGTCAGGGTTCCTAGAATGTTGGAAGGGACTTGAGCAGCCATGCCATCTTGTCCTCTCTTTGACAGTGGAAGAGATTGAGGGCCTAGGAGGTAGACTTGACTGCCTGCCCCAGGCCACATAGGGCCAGAGAGAGAAGCAAGTCTCTGCGTTCCAGGCCAAGTGCCTCTTTAGAAAATCCTTAAGTGCTGTGTGGAATCCAATGCAAAAAATCACAACTTACTCCTTCAACTTGACACCCAGTGGGTTGTACCGTATTTATTGCCTGTATCTCAGAAAGAGCACTAGCTGATGGGCAAATGGTCTAGGCCATTCCCTCTTGAAATGGGCATCACTGCCATGGCTATATTAAAGCAGGCACCGGTGACATGACATTTATTAAGCATGGACCATCTGTCAGGTGCTGCCCTGATCAGTAAGCTTTCGGATGGGATTCCCATCCACCACCCACCAGTGCCCCCCTGCAAATAAATGAGTAGAGTCGGATCCTTTTATACCCTTCTGCCTAAAAAGTTTTTTCCTCTGAAGCTCAGACACAACAATGGAACTAACCAATGAATCTTCGTCTCCCAAGTATTTCAGAAACTCTACACCTCTGGTGGCCAGAGCAAGAAATCACTTGCAAAGATTTGGGTTGGTGTGCTAAGAGCTAACCTTCTGACCCTTGCAATAAACAAATAGTAAAGTTGTCTTTTGCTAGTCAGTACAAAACTCCCTCTCGCTGCTCTAAAAACCATTTGGAATTGGTCCAGCTAACATATCTGTTGGATGTTTTAGAAATAGATTAAGAGGTCAGCAGGGAAAACGAGACATCTCCAGATGGTTGTCTAAATGGACAATGGTAAGAAGAAAGGAGTGTGGGGTGGGGGATTGGGGGAGTCCGTTGTGGTGAAACAGAAAGAGACTACTTGAGACCACAGAACCACGGAAGCCTAGAGTCACCAGGTGAGGGAGCCTTCAGTTAACAGTAGCAGAAAACCCAAGTCAGTGGGATTATACCATATTGGGCAGTGCGTCTTAAACTTTAAAGTACACATTAATTACCTGGGGATCTTATTAAAATGCAGATTCTGACTCAACAAGTCTAGGATGGGGCCTGGGATTCTGTATTTCTAGCAAGTTCCCAGGTAATGCTGATTCTGCTGGTCCTTAGACCATACTTGTTAGGGTATTTGATAGGCCATGTCCCTGACAAGACAACTGTAGGAGCAAGCTTCAGGATTCCTTATCCAGAGGCTCTACCTTGTCCTCAAGGATCCAGTTTCTTTCCACTTCTCTGCACTGCCAGCTACAGCTTTGGCCAGAGTCGAAGGATGCTTCACCTACTGGTCAAATAATGGCTTCCAGTCATAATCTGGGCTGCTTGCCTCTTCATTCTCGTACAGTAAGTGACAGATTTCTAAGCAAAGCTCTGGAAGTTCACCCCATTGGATCAGCTCAGGTCACGTGCCCACTCACGAGTTGGTGGCTGATCAGAGGAACGGGATAGGTGAAATTTGTTTAAACTCATCAGGCCCCATCTCTCAAGATGGGCAAAGGAGGAGGTTCTCCTGAAGCACAAGGGCTTCATGGGCAAGAAACGGCCAACAGATTTTAAAAATTGGGTACCTCGGGGGGGCACGGAGGCATGGATGCTACGTAGCCAATCAACAGAGGCTTTGGTTATGAGACTTGGCGAAGAGTGTGGGCCCTGCATTCTTTGCCAGTCTTGGGTCCCCTGATGACCTGAAGTGTCTACTGTTTGCAGAGTCACACCCATAAAGCATCCTGACAGTGTCATCCCCGCCCCCCATAATCCACTCAGTGAAGAAAGTAAAACATTTGTGTTTCCTGAGTGAAGTGTGTTTTCCAGTCTCCCTCCTCTGTATTACAGACCTCCTCCCTTGACCCTACCATGTGTATGGCACTGCTACGAGACCCAAATGTTTTCTTGGGGGAATCTAGTAAAATGTACCTACCCTCTGTTTCACTTTCCAAGGTGATAACTAGCTGACCTGATAAACTAAGTGATACCATGTGTGCCCAACAGTGAAATGTGTTGTTTCTCCCAGAGGGACCATAATTAGATTTTTAACTTGTGTTCTCTGGAGTTTCAGCATCTTGAGTTAAAAGACTAAGCCCAGTAATGGGATTCCAGGTGCCGGAACAGGCCCCTGGGAGAAGACATTGCTGGGTAATGGAGCTTTTGGAGCCCCTTAGGCCAGAGCGTGTTGGTAGCCATGTATTCTCACCCAGAGAGAATGCTAGCCCAAGACTGCTGGGAAAATGACTAACAGTTTAAATGCACTTTCCCATAGGGAAGCTTCCTCTAATTGCAGCGCACGCGCACACACACACACACACACACACACGCACGCACGCACACCCACCACCTCCGCCCCTTCCACCATTAGGTAAAAACCATGCTGTTTACAGTTCTGTTTAGAACTTATTCCACTCCAGCTTGCTGGAGTTTGTTTCTCTCCCCCACATTGTAAGTTCCTTGCAGGCGGAACCTTCATGGTGCCAAGCACGGTACTTGGTACAGTGCAGATATTAAATAAATGTGTGTGGCAAGTGGAGCTGAAGTGGTGAGGACAGTCACAAAGCCACACCAAGATGCCTGCCGTGACTGTTCTCCTTACTAGAGATAATCTACAACAAGCATGACGAGCATAGCACCACAGATTCACAGTTGTTTTTGAAATTGAAAGATACCATCAGGAGTGTTCATTTCCAGCCATCAAGAAATACATTCCAAAATGGGGAAGCAACAATAGAATCAAAGATTGAGAACTAATAAAATCTAAGTATAGTTTGTCCCCACATTTATAACACCCTTTCTCAAAAAAGGAAGGGAGGGAGAGAGGAAGAAATTGCTGGCAGGGTGAATACTTTGGCTACTGGGCAGTGGGGCTGAGTGCTGACTTATTTTCTCTTTCTACATAGGTTCTCATAAGATAAAGCAAAATTAAAGTTTAAAACAAGAGTCTTTTGAGGATTACACGGTATTGTCTATATGTATGTTCTATTAAATCCCCATCTGAGAGACAGCCGAGGCAGCCACGTTAGGAGTGGGACACTGCCCGGTCTCCTGATGAAGGCCAGAAGTGCCATCGCTGAGAGGTTCCTGTGTAACCACCGTCATCAGCTCTGACACCCAGAGGAACCCTGTACCAAGGGGGAATTAGAACAATCTTGGCTCCCCTAGAAATCTTGCACTTTTCATTTTTCCCCCAAACTGGCAGGAAAACTATTTAGACTTCCATTTTTAAATATGCTAAGTTTTGCTTAACGCTGGTTTAAATGATTGGATATTGGACCAATAAAAGAATAGTTTCAGGTATAAGTTGAGACTGTAAAAATGTTCTAGAACCTGCTTCCACAGTAAGTTGTAAAAGCTGCTGCTTTGCTCAGAGAACCACTAGAGGTAATTTTCAGTTCCTTAGATCTGGCTGAGGAAGTAAAAAGAGTGGGGAAAGGAGATATTTTTAGTTTTCTTTCCTCAAAATGGGCAATATTCTATTGGAAAAAAGACATAGGAGATCACATGATTTTGTATAGCTCCATTGTGAATGTAAGTTCTTGGGCTTTCAGCTTCTGCCCTGGAAAACACAGGTGGGCGTTTGGAGAAGAGAAACAAAGGGAAATTTCTTTTGTCAGCCCCCAAGAAGCTCATCCTCAGCCTCCCCTGCAAAGGAAGATATGAGGATGAGGCCTTTATCTTCAGGGAATGCTTAGAACTTTCTAGCTGTGGGTACAACTGTACACAAGAGAGAAGCGTCAAGTATAACTCCCTATGAAAAATGAAAAGGTTTAGGTTTAAAACCTAAAAGCGAAAGAAAAACAATTTAAACATAATAACTAAGTAATGGACACCAAATTGTTCTAGATGCCTGTTTTCAACTCTGGCTTTTATAAAACCACATTCTAAGATGACATTTAATAAGGGAAAAGAGCTACATTACCGGCCAGAGGCTTGGTCCATGGTGCCATTTCTGCTATTCCCTGCTGTGTGCCTTTAGGAAAACGACTTAACCCAGCAGGGCACCCGAATAACCTGATTCCAGCCCTGAAAGTCCGGAGTCCCTGGAAACTTCTCAGTCTCAGGAAAATTAGGATGGTCTTTCACTCTCCTTAGCCATGCTGAGTCTTCTTTTACTCATTTATAAAATAAGGGAATTGGATTAGATCATCTCTTAAGTCCCATGTAGCTCCAGATAATACTGATTACCTTAAGTCGTTCCATTATTTTATTTGTTTATTTACACATACTTGGACGAGTTTACCAAAGATCTGAGGAAGCTTATGAGGATAAGCAGTATAAAATCAAAAAACTTAAGTAGATTTTTAAAACCAGCGTCACAAAAACATCTAGAATAGAAGAACAAGACCAAGGGTGAAGTGTAACATAGATATGCTGCCTTTTGATCCAGTAATTATTAAAATTGAGTGGCAAATCTGGCCCTGAGCTTCCTGTCAGTCAAAGCAAGAGGGAAAACATAATATATATGTGATACACATTATCCATGAGGGAAAGTATCAATTTCTCTGGGCAATAAAAGATCTTTCTGGGATACTGTCTGAAAGAAACTTTACACACTCATCCTTATGTAGAGGACATTGAATCCTGTCAGAAACACTGCACTTAAGAGTATCCTGAGGGTAAAAGGAATAACGACTCTCATATGGCTGTTTTTTGAATGTCTGTCAATGTAAGCAGAGGGTATTATACCAAAACAAACTCAGTGGAAATAATCCTAGCGTCTGCCAAAACAATATGGTACAAGAAGATATTTTTAAAGTTGCCTTGAAGAAGAGAAAACCTACATAATCTAGAACACCTGGTGTACTACATGGCCATCAAACAATCCTCTCTAAATATCTTTCAGTCAGACTTTTTCTTGGTGTTCAAGAAATCTAAGATTGTAAATCATGGAAGAGAAGCTTAAAACTGGATCTCAGATAGAACCACTCTAAGGGTTCATTGTCCCTGGTCTTGTGGGGGGCCGCGCACTGGATCCCTTTCCTCATGCCTTCCCCTCCCCCCACCCAACGCCCACATTGCAGGCCCTCTTACTTCTCCCAAATGGAGTTCTCAGGACTAGTTTCCTCTCTCTTTTTAACAAATTGAAAAAAATATCAGCCCATAATATATAGATTCCTCATATTACTGTCCAAAACTATTTATCATGAAACTTCTAATTCAGAATTTGATTTGGATTTTATCTTTTTAAAAATATTTATTTATTTATTTGGCTGTACCAGGTCTTAGTTGCAGCACACAGGATCTTCATTGCCACATGCTGGGATCTTCATTGCAGCATGCGGGATCTAGTTCTTTGACCAGGGATCGAACCTGGGCCCCGTGTTGGGCACCTGAGTCTTAGCCACTGGACCACCAGGGAAGTCCCTGGATTTTATCTTTAAATAACTAAATGTCTATTAAAGTGTTTTGTCCTCAGTAAGCTCAAACTCCCAAGAGTGAATTCAAGTCTCTACCTTGAACTATATGAGAAATTTTAAGGCCTTAGATAAAAGTATGGTAGTCTTTGCAAGCTAATAGGGTTTCTCCGAGTAGTTATTGCCTGGGGAATGTGGGTGGGGATTTTGGAAGAGAACTTTCTTCCTTTTCCATGGCAAATGCCAAGGATTGTGAACTTTTCTTTTTTATACCTACATACAGATGTAAAGACAGGGAAATTAAGAAATTAGATCCAGGTGAAGGTGAATGAGCATCTTGCAGAAGCAGGGTCCTTTTTAAAAATTAACTTTTTTGGCTTTGTTTTGCTTTTATTATTGTTACAAAGTCATTGTATGCTAATAATTAAAAATTTAAACAATAAAAAGGGTAAAAAGTTAAAAGTAATGTTTCTCTTCTCACAAAGGAAGATATGCTTCTTACATATCTGATGCAAAAATGATCAAAGATGGTCTGTGAAGGATCTGAATGCTGATTTAACAAATAACATTACTTTTTTTCCAAAAAGTAGTTACAAGCTACTGACTGAGTATAAAAGTCATGGTTCTCAACTGGATCTCAAATCAAAGAATGCACCTTATCATTTCATAACCAAGACCCTTACTCACTTAACACAGGCTGCCTAACATGGGTAGCCTAACATGACAGCAGGCAAAATATTCCAGAAGGAAGAAATGTGTCTTGAGTAGTTAACTAGCAAATGCAAAGATTCATTAGGAAATCCTGTGAAATTCAAAAACCTATATTACCATGATCTATAGTAATTTAGATTTTCTAAGATACAACTTGAGATGTCTTGATATGAGATGGTAGATCTATTAGATTCAGGTTTTTTAAGTTGGTGGGATTCTTCAGGTGGTTAAAAGTTCCAAAACTATATTAAGGTTATTGGGTATTGAGAAGTAGAGTATAAATGACACCAAATTCAGCAAGGAGAAAGAAAATAACTCCCTCAATACTTGCCTCACTTTTATCTTCATGGGTCCTTTTGAGGGAATCAAGACCACCATAGCAGGGATGTCTTTTTCTGTTCCTCAGTGTTGGTGGCAGCTGGAATTCTGAAAGTCTGAGAGCTGGAAACATCTATAGGTTCTTCTCTCATATGACTGGAGGTTGAGGCTGACTGTTGGCTGAAGGTCTAGCTGGGACTGAGGGTCAGAATACCCACACATGGCTTTTTCCTGTGGCTTTGGCTTCTTGAAAACATGGAAGGTGGGGTCCAAGGGCAAGTGTCCTGAGAGAATGAGCCAGGTGGAAGTTATATCCTTTTTATGACCTAGCCTTGCAAGTCATATATCATCAGTTCGACCATGCTCCATTGGTGGGCAGTCATACCAATATTCTAGGGGAGGGAATACAGACCTAGGGGAGGTCTATAGACCTCCATCTCTGGGTGGAGAAGTGTCAGGCACATTGCAAAAAGATCATATGGGATGGGATAAATGTGTCAATGTGGCCATCTCTGGGAAATACAATCTGCCATACCATCCAAGAGAGGAGAGGTTATAGTTAGTAATAACATTAATGCTAGGAAGGTCCACTAGACATGGTTAATGGCGTGCCTCTTTTGTCAGATCCTGGACTAGCCCCATGCAAAATCAGAGATATAGGTAAGGCATATCTTCAAAGATGTGTACCTGCCCCAGCCTTCTACTTCTGTCTTCTATTTTTGCTTCCTTCTCTCCCAAAGGCTCATTGTTCCCTAATGCCTCCTAGATGCCCAGGCTCCTCTACCTTCCATACAAACTTATCCTTGGCTGTCCCATTCCACCAAGACCCTCCAGGAGATCTCACTTTCACTTGCTAAAGTGAAAATAGCTTAACTTTTTAGCCATCTCAGAGAATAAACACATTTCTACAGTATGAGGGCTTTGTGAAAACAATGTCATATGCCAAGGCATGGTCTGGGGAACTGGTGAAGCCAGTAAAGCTCTTGATAACTTGTGCTTTTAGGGAATTTACTCCTTTCTTCAAAAAAGCAAAAGAGTGTCCTTGATATTCATCCAACTGTTAACTCTTGTTATCTGTGGAATTGTGTTTGGCTTTTATTTTATCCTTTTGTATTTTCAATCTTTTGTAAGTTTTCCACAAAGAATGTGTATTGATTTTGTAATTTGGAAGCAAAGCTATTTTTAAACGGGTTTATTGAGATATAATTCACATACCCTACAACTCACCTGTTTAAAATGTACAATTCAGTTGCTTTAGTATATTCACAAAGTTGTGCACCCATACCACAGTAAACTTTAGAACATTTTTATTACCTCAGAAAGAAACTCCATACCTCTTACCTGTCATTTTCTCAACCCATCCCGCATCCTATACCCCTTATTTTCTGTCTATATAGACTTGCCTAGACTGGACCTTTCATATAAATGGAATCATATAACACGTGGTCTACGTGACGGGCTTCATCCATGTTTTTAAGGTTCATACATACTATAGAATGTATCAATACTTCTTTTCCATTTATTGCTGAACAATATTACATTGTATGGATATATCACATTTTATTTATCCATTCATCAGTTGAGGGACATTTGAGTTGCTTCTACTTTTTGGCTATTATGAATAATGCTACTATGAACATTCATATACAATCTGTGAATGGACACGTCTTCATTTCTGTCTAGGAGTAGAATTGCTTAGATCATATGGTAACTCTCTTTAACCACTTGATGAAACACCAAACTGTTTTCCAAAATGGGTGCATCATTTTACATTCACACCAGCAGTGTATAAAGGTTCTAACTTCTCCATTTCCTTGCTAACATGAATTATCATCTGTCTTTTTTATTCTAGTCGTTCTACTGGATGTAAGGTGACATCTCATTGTGGTTTTGTTTTGCATTTCACAAATGGTTAATGATGTTGAGCATTTTTTTCATGTGCTTGTTGACCATTTGTACATCTTAGGAGAAATGTCTATTCGAATCCTTTGCCTTTTTTTCAATTGGGTTGTCTTTTTTAATGGAGTTGTAGTAGATCTTTATGTATTTTATTTTATTTTTAAAATGTATTTATTTTTTGGCTGTGTTGGGTCTTAGTTGCAGCACTCGGGCTCTTTGTTGTGTCACGTGGGCTTCGCTCTAGTTGTGATGAGCAGGCTCCTGAGTGCATGCGTTCTGTAGTTGCTGCATGCGGGCTCTTTAGTTGTGGCACACGGGCTTAGTTGCCCCATGGCGTGTGGGACCTTAGTTCCCCGACCAGGGATCAAACCCGTGTCCCCTGTATTGGAAGGCGGATTCTCAACCACTGAACCACCAGGGACGTCCCTTTATGTATTTTAGATACAAGTCCCTTATCAGATATATGATGTGCCAGATTTCTTCTCCTATTCAGTGAGTTGTCTTTTCACTTACTGATGTCTTTTGAAGCACAAAAGTTTTAAATTTTGATGATGCCCAATTTACCTATTTTCTTTTGCTGCTTGTACTTTGTGCAATATATAAAAACCCATTGCCTAATAAAGGGTCACAAAGATTTACCCCCATATTTTCTTCTAACAGTTTTATAGTTTTAGCTATTACATTTAGGTTTGATCCACTTTGAGTTACTTTGCACATGATGTGAGGTAAGAGGTGTAACTTCATTTTTTTGCATGCGGATATCTAATTGTACCATTTGTTGAAGACACTATTCTTTTCCCCATTGAGTTGTTTTGGCACCCTTGTCAAAAATCAATTGACATACATGTTTATTTATGGTATTTTGTTTCCACAAAGATTTGTTTCTAGTTTATCAGTTTTACTCACTGATCTATATGTCTACCATTAATGCCAATACCATAGTGTCTTGGACACAACAGCTTTGTAGTACATTTTGAAATTGGGACATGTGGGTTCTCCAACTTCGTTCTTCATTTTCCAGATTGCTTTGGCTGTTCTGGATCCCTTGTATTCTCATATGAATTTTAGGATCAGTTTGTCAACTTCCACAAAGAATGGGATTTTGAAAAGGATTGTACTAATATAGATCAATTTGTGGAATACTGACACCTTAACAATATTACATCTTCTGATCCACTAACATGTGATGCTTTTCCATTTATTTAGGTCTTCTTTAATTTCTTTCAGCAACATTTTATAGATTTCAGAAAAAGAGTTTTGCATGCATAATTTTGTTAAATCTACTAAACAATAACTTTTTGTTAAATTTATTCCTAAGTATTTTATTCTTTCTTGGTGCTATTGCAAATGTAGTTATTAATATAACTTTGGTTGGTTCATTGCTACCATACAGCAATATAATTGAGTTTTGTGTGTTGATCTTGTATTCTGCAACCTTGCAGAACTCATTTATTAGTTCTAATAGTTTTTTAGTGGATTTTTAAGGATTCTCTATACACAGGGTCATGCAAATAGAGATAATTTTATCTCTTCATCTTCAATCCATACAACTTTTATTTCATTTTCTGGCTTAATTGCCCTGGCTGGACCTTCCAGTACAGTGTTGAATATAAAAGGTAAGGGTTGACGTCCTTGTTTTGTTCTTGATCTTAGGGGGAAAACATTCAGCTTTACACCATTAAGTATGATATTGGCTTTGGCTTTTCCATAGATGTCTTTTAACAGATTGAAGAAGTTCCCTTCTATTCCTTGTTTGTTGAATGTTTTTATCAAAAAGTGGTGTTGAATTTTGTCAAATGTTTCTTCTGTATCTATTGAGATGATTATGTAGTTTTTGTCCATATTCTATTGGTGTGGTGTACTACACTAATTGATTTTCAGATGTTAAACCAACCTTGAATTCCTGGGATAAATCCCACTTGAGCATAGTGTATCATCTTTCTATATATTGCTAGTATTTTGAGAACTTTGGGGTCAATATTCAGGAGAGATATTGCTCTATAGTTTTCTTTCCTTGTGATATCTTTTGTCTGATTTTGATATCAAAGTTAAAGTGCCTCACAGAATGAGTTGAAAAGTCTTTCCTTCTATTTTTTGGAAAAGTTGGTGAAGAATTGGTATTGATTACTCTTTAAATGTTCGATAGAATTCATCAGTGAAGAAATCTGGGCTTGGGCTTTTCTTTGTAAGAGGTTTTTGATTCTCAACTCAATCTCTTTACTTATTTTAGGTTTAGTCAGGTTTTCTGTTTTCTTCTTGAGTAAATTTGGTAGTTCATTTCTTTCCAGTGATTTTTCCGTTTCATCTAAGTTACCTAAATTGTTGGCATACAGTTGTTCATAGTATTCCTTCATAATGCTTTTTATTTCTGTAAGGTCAGTAATAATATCCCTCTTTCATTTCTGATTTTAGCAATTTGAGTTTTCTCTCTTTTGTTTAGTTTAGCTAAAAGTTTGTCAATTCTTGTTGATCTTTTTGAAAGATCAACTCCTGGCTTCACTGCTTTTATCTACTGGTTTATGTTCTCTATTTCATAACTTTCTTCTCTGATCCTTTTTATTGCTTTCCTTCTGCTTGCTAAAAAAGCTGTTTCTGAGTTATTGAAAAGAAGAAAAACTTATTTATCCAATATACTATTGATGATCATTTGGATTATTTCCAGATTGAAGCTACTATGGATAAAGTTGTATGAACATTTTTAACATGTATTTATATGAATATATATTTTCATTTATCTTCAGTAAATAGGTAAATATCTAGAGAAGGATTAGGAGTGAGGTAGGTGTATATGAATATATTTTTTCATTTATCTTCAGTAAATAGGTAAATATCTAGAGAAGGATTAGGAGGTAGGTGTATGTTTAACTTTTCAAAAAACTGTCAGTTTTCCAAAGTAGTTGTACCATTTTACCTGCCAACCAGAATCATCACACCTTCCCAACATTCAGTATTGCTAGCCTTTTTCCATTTAGCCCTTCTGCTAGAAGTATAGTGGTATCTTCTGGTTTTAATTTGCATTCCCTTGATAATCAATGAGATTGATCACCTTTTCACTTCTGTCAAAGTGAAGTGAATTTCTGCTCAAATTTTTATCCTCATTTCTATTGGGATGCCTGCCTTTTTCTTAATGATTTGAGTTCTTTATATATTCTGCGTATGTATCCTTTGTCAAATAAATTATAGTACTGATGGGGTTCAGGACACACACTACCTCAAAATATGGTACCTTGGCATATTGAATATGTCAAACTGAAGGAATTTGAGAAATTGCATGTGCAGGAAGGACTTTCTGATCTCCTCCTGAAGTAGGTCATAAAAACCCTCTTACCTCTCACATGTCGTCAAGTGAGAGATGGCCTCCCAATATTCAGAGGAAAAGAGCATCCTTGTCTCTAAAGATGAAGGGACACAGAGAGGAATCTGAATGAACGGGCCTTGCTAAGTTTCCCCCAGTTTACTGCACTTACCTCATACCCTTTGTCCTATCATATCTTTTCACAACTTTCCACCCTTCATCAAACCTAGCATAAAAACACCCAGATTTAACCATTTCCTCAAGTCTCCATTTCCTTATGAAGGCTCCTGTGTCACATAAAACTTGCATTAAATAAATCTGTATGCTTTTCTCTTGTTAACCTGTCTTTTGTTATAGGGTCCCAGTTAAGAACTTACAAGGGAGGAGATATGGGGATACATGTATATGCATAGCTGATTCACTTTGTTATAAAGCAGAAAGTAACACACCATTGTAAAGCAATTATACTCCAATAAAGATGTTTTTTTTAAAAAGAAAAGAACTTACAAGGGTAGAGGAAAAAGATATTTTTCCTCCTTTACAGTAAAAATATTTTTCCTCCCTTACAGTACATTTACACAATGGACTACTAGACAGCAATCAAAGTGAATGAACTATTGCTATATACAGTTAATGTGATAAATTCACAGACATAAAAATGAGCAAAAGAAGGCATTATAAAAGAGTATATACTGTGTAATTCTATCTGCGTAAAGTTCAAAAACTGGCAAAACTACCCTACTGTGTTATAAGTCAGGAAAGTAGTTCCCTTTAGAATATTGGGTAATAACTGAGATGTTGCATATGGAGCTCTCTGGGGTCCTAGTAACGTTCTGTTTCTTCAACAGATCACTGGTTACATGGGGGAGCTCACTTTGTGAAAAATCCATTGAGTTGTCACTTTGTGGTTTGTGCACTTCTCTGAACGTTATGCTTGAACAAACAATTAAAAAGAAGGAAAACTGTGTTCTAGAGAAAATGTGGTAGTTACCAAATACTTGGTATTTACTAGCACGTTCTCTACATATGATGCATTTCTCACTTATTGTATTAAGGTGTTTTTTTTCCTTTGCACTAAATATTTTCCTTTTGTGCATACTTTCTTTATATTATAAGACTAAAATTTCATCTAATAATAGGTCAATAGCAGAGTTTAATTTTTCCTTTGCTCCGGACTGTAGACACCTTGGCAAATGACACGGTCTGAGTTCCCAAGGGCTATAAGATTGTAAAATCTGCCCCTTCCCCATCAATCTCATAATGCTGAATACAGTGCTCCTGCAATGAAATGCCGCCGCTAACACCACTGGAGCTGCCCCCTTAGGAATTCATTGTAAAAGGGTTTCACTGTACTTTGTAAAGCAATTTGGAATCCTTCATGATGAAGGGTTCTATATAAGAAGGTAATATAATGGACTTGGCTTTCAACTTCTTTCACTTAAGCCTTCACAGAAACATGAATCTACTATATTAGCATCATAAACCAATAGGTGCTATACAAATGCTGAATAGAAATATTCTGGGTGAATAAAATTGCAAATATAGCCATGTATTAGCTAAGTGCTTTACCAATTATTATGCAGATGAGGGTTAATAAGGCAATTATACGTAATTAAAATAATAATAATAATAATGCTACATTCTTCTAATTCTCTTGGCACGCATTGACTTAGTTATTTGGTGTGTGTCTGCCTCCTGAATCCCAAGTCTAAATGCAAATGCAAAGAACCTACTGTACAGCACAGGAAACTCTACTCAATATTTTGTAATAACCTGTAAGGGAAAAGAATCTGAAAAAATACACACACACACACACACACACACATATGTAGGGGAGTTCCTTGGTGGTCCAGTGGTTAGGACTTGGCGCTTTCACTGCCTTGGCCCAGAGTTCAATTCCTGGTCAGGGAACTAAGATTTCATAAGCCACGTGGAGCGGCCAAAAAAAAAAAAAAAGAACATATATATATATATAAATGAATTGCTGTGCTGTACACCTGAAACTAACACAATATTGTAGATCAACTATACTTCAATTAAATAATTAAAAATAAAGAAAATGCAAATTCACATGAGATGCCTCTTTGGAAGGAAACCGTCTTCCTCTGAGTTGAAACCAGACAGAAGCCCCAGCAAGTTAGGAGGGACAGGGGCAGAGGAAGCCTCTCTCATACATGAGATTGACTTGATGTATTTAAAGAGGCCATGGTACTTGCAGGCCCTAGAAAATATGTAATACTGCCCAGAGTTACTTTTATGCTTCTCAGCATTTCTTTTGGTGACTAGATTCTCCAGTGCTTCCCAACACTATGATCACCAGGCCTTGCATCATTAAACAGTTGCTGTACTTCACCCCAAAGATGATGATGAGCAGAAATACCCAATGTCATCCCTACATGGAGTCTAAAAAGTTATTAGAATGCTTTTGATAAAAGGTGTGTTAATATGAATCATTATTACCATACTGTTCTTTCTTTATAACATCTTTGGGGACCGAGCGGTGATCCCCACTTCTATAGGATCTGTAGTCCGAACAAAATTATTCTGTGGGTCTTCAAGTTCAGATTTACAGAGTAATGTACTAAATCTACAATTATTAGTTTTGCATGTATGTCAGATGAACTACTCAGCTTTATGGGTGAAAAAGAGGTATTTCTATTTCAAGCTCTTATTTTTGATCCTTACCGTGATGGGACAGAGCACAGTAAGGATCTTGCTAGACGCCGATTTTCTTGCAGCCCCAATGCACAAAATGATATAAATCATCAATCCTTTTGCAGAAATCTTCAAATTTCACTTTAGATAGGCACAAAAATTTGAAAATGGTGGGGAGGAGAGATTGCACAGACTCGAGAGGATGCTAAAGACAGGATGATGAGCAGCTGTTTCCTGTCTCACTGAGGATGGGGCAGGGCTTAACTGAAGTGGGAAGGGTGGGGGTTTATGTCTAAAAGGAGCCGCATTGAAATGTGCAAGTCCCATATCTCAAGGAAAGCCTAGAATGAACCCCATTCTTGGCTCTATTCCTTTTGGTTGCAACATCACAGGTATTTTACAAGAAATAGCATATTCTTTGCAAGAAGATTCTGGTCTTAAGGTTGTCCAGTGGGTTCCAGAGCTCTTTTTGATAAGGAACACTTTGTTCAAGGAAATCTTATAATGAAACCCCAAACAGAAAACAAATTGAAGCCCTGCAAGGGAACCTTCAGCAGTCTGTTTCCTCAGCTCTAGTCTAGTGTTAGGTAGATCTACACACACTTCAGTGACGTCTTCATGGAGAAGATGGGATGTGAACCAGGCTTTACATGGCCAATAGACTCTGCCTGGATGATGTGTCTCTCAGGTTTCAATGCAGGAAAAATAAACCACTCCAGGCATGTCAAGCAGAAAGAGATGCGACACAGGGAATTATGTGCCTACAGTATCATTGGAAGGACTGGAGGAATAAGTCAGGGGTTCTTTTGGCTTCAAGGTCACACTACAGTAGTTGTGATGCAGAGATCAGGAAACTGCCAAGACTGTACTGCCACCAATCTGGCCACTCCAGGGCCACCCACCACACGTGAGCTGGTAGAGCTGGGCTGCTGCAGCCAGTGTCAGTGTCTGTGTTAAGCAGCAACACTGCAGGAAGATAGCATCTGTCTCCTCCTGCCTTCTGATCTTCATGCGAGAGCATCTCACTGCAGAACCTGAATTGAACCACAGCCTCAGAGAAGTCTGGGAATAGAGCTTTTAGCCTGTTTTCATTCTCTATGACACAAGATGGAACCTAGAAGAAGCCGACTGGATCCAGTCCAGAAGAAATGGGAAGAGGCAGTGTTTGGGGAGAGACTTAGCGAAGGTGGAGCTGATGCAAACCGGAGGACCAATTCTGGGTCAAGTGGAAATCTGCAGCCTCGCTGTGAAGTCAGTAAGAAGCCTTGAATGGATAAATGGAGGGCAAGGAATCACTTGCCATAGAAAGTTTAAGAATAGCCCAAGCAATCTTTTTAGGATGATTTGAGATGCAGTCTTTTATTTCTTTCCTGTTTTATCGCATAAGTAATCTATGTTCATTGTAAAAATATTAGAAAATGCATTAATCCAAAAAGAAAAATAAAAGTCACTCATAATCCCACCATTGGGAGATAATCATATGTTGGTGAATCTCTTTGCAGATATTCCAGGGTTTCCTTTACTATGATATCATGGTTTTTAACTTTTTTTAACTTACGAACAACTTTCCACTTTAATAAATGGCCGTCTAGCGACAATGTCAATATGTTACCAGCCGTACTGTCAATAGGATTCTGTTATAGGGATGTCTCCTATTTTATTTAGTAAATACTTTATTTTAAAGCCCGTCTTTGTTGGACATTCCAATATTTTAGATTAATAGTGATGGAATGAATAGAAAATGCAGTATTTCAGAAAGGGGTCGAATTGTGAGGTGCTAAAAGCAAAAATATCAATGAGAGGGGAGATGTAGCAAAGCTCATAATGTGTTAAAGCTGGAAAGAACTTAGAGGTCATCCTCGTCCATCTTCCTCATTTAACAGATGGGTGCAGTCGAGACCATATTTCACTCACGTTATCCTGAACTCATCAGTCCTTGTTCTCCATCCTTCTTTCATCTTTCCTAAGCCTTGTGTACGATTCATAGTGAGATCCAAATCTAAACAACTGACAGAAAATATGACTTAAAGAACAAGGTCAACAAAAACCCAAGTTATTACAATTCAGTTCACTCAGTGCATCTAGCGTTTATTGAGAGGCTTCTCAGTGGTTAATACAGTGTTTGGGGAGAAGGGGATGTAAAAAAAAATTCGGATACTGACCCTACCCTCAAAGCACCTACTGTCTTATCTCCTTTGATGAGAAGGAAGGCTTCAGGCATGTTGAAGCACCTGCCGGTCTTTTATGTGGGAATGGCCTTGGGTCCCAGAAAAATTCCCTCCACAATTCCTCACCTCTTGGGTTTTGGTTGTAAGAAAGCAGGAAAGTGAGAAGGAACTGTATAAGGTTTTCTGTTTTCCAGTACAAGAACATTTAAGACATGATCTCTGATATTTTTCTTGTCTAGACATTCTCATCTTTTTACTTTTTAATAAAGCAATAGGCAGTTATCCCTTGTGGTTTGTAGCTACAGTTCATTATCAGAGGAACGCCTGGCTTTTAAACGGCGTTAACACTGAAATCCTCTTCTCTTGTCTCTTTCTAGTAAAGATTTCCTTGTCTTGATCCTCTCTCTCCACATATTGATCACACATTGCCTGCTTCAAAGTGTTCTCTTAATCATTCCACTTTTTCCAAGGGAATATCTAACTCTTAATATGCTGCAGGTTTCCTATTACACTTCCTTTGCCTTAAAAATATCTTGAAAGAGTAAATCTGCCAATAAAGAAACTACCCAGACCAAAAAAAGCCCTTCCACAAATTCTCCCAAATGGAGCTGGACTGTAAGCAGAGAAAATGTAGCAGTGACATTCGAACACTGTGTCCGAGCTCCTGGACCCATACGTGGACTGGTCCAACTCCAGTGGAAGCCTCAGCCTGTCACTCCCTCGCCACTTGACTGGTACCTTCTGAGATCTCAGCTGGATGCACTGGAAGCTGTTTGGGGATAATGAATTCCAAGCATGGTTTGAGATCTAGTCATTTTGCCTTGTTGTTCTTGTATTCCTTCTGTTTAACAATTTGTAGCTTTTAATGTTTTTGGTCAGAGTTATAGCTCTTAAGCAGATGGTTGTAATCAGTCCCCAGGGGTGAGCCTTGGAGGGAAATTGGATGGGAGACTCAGCAAGGAATGAGAATTCTGTGACTCACTCTGCTCGACCTCAGGGCCAGCAGTGAGGGTGCTGATTGCTCTCAACCTGTTCTTGGGCAAGTAGTAAATGTTGATTGATCTTTCCTCAGACGGTAGGGACGATATCCACATAAGAGAACATGAAAAATAGTATGTGCCAAAAATGTATTCACGGGAGCCAAACGCATGCGTGCTTAGAATCGAGTTGCTGAATCCAGTCCATTTGTCATTCTTTTTATGTCCGAGTTTTAGTAACAGGATGTTTACAAATAGTTTACATTCCTCTTGGGACATCTTCCCTAACCAAATGTCATACTAGTGTTAGCCGGGAGTTATTTGGACTTGCTCAGTTCTTGTTTCCAGCCCCATGATTTAGGCTATTTATGTAAGCAGAATCCTGCATTGAAGATAATGGGCTTCTCTTGTCTGTCCATAAGGAGAAAAATTATTAGATCAGTGGGAATTTTACAGAGTATCTTATTAAATCCTCAGACGTTAAATATTTCAGTTACTTGGAATGCACACATGATAGAAGCAAACTTCAGCTGACATTCAAAAGCATATTTGATGAAAATGTCAATGCTGACATTTATTTTTATTAATATTATTTTATGTAATGCTATTCTCTAAGGAAATTATATTTATCAGGCCTTTCTTTTTTTCTCTAAACCCTTTCATTGTACTCCAAAATATCTTTCTTTTCTGGTTATAGAGTGGTAGATCTTTATTGTAGAATATTTGAAAAACAGAGAGAAGTATAAAGAAAACTAAAAAGTACCTATGATTCTTCAATCCTGGGATCTTCAGTTTTTTAAAAGATAGTCAACAGTGAACACTACGTGAAACCTTGTAAAACTTTAAAAATTGTTTCTGAATTGAATATTTCCCAGTTTAAACCCTGATTCATTCTTCTGATAGAAATCTTACCCTTAAGTGTCAGGGCTCCCTGATGCCACACATCAAATGGAGCTTAGTTCTAGAATGACTCCTTTTCAGATAAGTAGACAAGAAGATGGGCAAGAGGTCGTTTAGCCTGGTTCCTTTTACTGGAGTCATGGTTAAACTACTATTTCCTTTTTTTTTTTAAATAAATTTATTTTATTTATTTATTTTTGTATGCATTGGGTCTTGTGTGTGCAACCCAATGCGTGTGCATTACTGCACACGGGCTTTCTCTAGTTGCGGCGAGCAGGGGCTACTCTTCGTCACGGTGTGAGGGCTTCTCATTGCGGTGGCTTCTCTTGTTGTGGCTCGCGGGCTCTAAGCGAGCGGGCTTCGGTAGTTGTGGAGCACGGGCTTTGTTGCTCTGTGGCACGTGGGATCTTCCCGGACCAGAGATTGAACCCGTGTCCCCTGCACTGGCAGGCAGATTCTTAACCACTGCGCCACCAGGGAAGTCCCACACTATTTCCTTTTTAATGTAATATTCTGAGAATAAAATCTAGAACCATGCATGCAATAGAGGAGATCACTCAGTTGTAATAAGAGAATATATTCAATAGGTTAGAAAATGAAGCCTCCGCCTTAGCTGCAAGGAGTCCTGGGCGGTGAGTATTCTGAGTTGGACATATTGCTGCTGTGGGCAAAATGGTGTTTCTGAAGTGAGGGGCAAGAAGAGAGTGAATAGCCGGTAGGCAGCCAACGAGTCTGCTGAGGCAATGTTGCTCACAGAGCCAGTCGGGGCAAATCTGGGACACTAACTGGAGGCCTCTAACCCCACATGCCACAAGCTTTGAACTAAGTGGACTTCTTATGCCCACTTTTCCATATAAACCTGAAACCAGATGAGCAAGACAGTTAGGTTTTAGAATTGTTCAACGTAAGTAGTGAAAGATAAAGTAATATTCTTTTAACAGGGTACATGGAGTTTTTACTGAACCAAACCATGTAGATGTATTTATGACTGAATTCACCTCCTATCTCCAGCCAGGTCTCTGGAAGTAAATTCTTTCCAGATACAACCATGCTAAGATCCATGCCAAGAAATGCTTATTCTAGAGCCAGTAGTTTTTCCCACAAGCAACTTCTAAACTGAAAAATACACTCTGGCTGATAAACATCAGATAAACATCAAAAACCTATGTATTTAATTCAACAAATTTTTATACTGGTATAACTTAATTCTACGGGTTTGTGTATAGATGTAATTCTAGTCTTGTAGTATATCCTTCATTTAATGTGCTTCATATATATCTTGATTCTAAAATTCTCTCTCAAGTGACATTTCTGTAGCTTTTTCTTAGGCGTATGCCTTCCGATCCCTGTTTGAAAGTGAAGGCATTCTCCAGCTAATACCCACCACCTGGAATGCTAAGCTGAGAACCTGCTAATTATTCATCACCTCTCCATTCTTTGCCTTCTTTTTCCTCCTATTTACCACCTCAATTCACTTACTCTAGCCTATAGATGGAGAGAACAATCTAGAAGCATAATTGCAGATATTATTTGGAACAACAGCTGTCATACAAGTTTTTGTTTTACTGCTGTCTTGGCCTTCCTCGCTCTTTTCTGCAAGTGAGTGGCTAATTGCCCAGACTTTCTAAGATCTGGGGTTTAAAACTCCACCGTCTCAAGGCTGTACCTGTTATCAGATGAGATAACTACCTTTGGCAGAAGTGTGTAGAGCTGTTTTGATGGCAGAGAACATTAATTTGCAGCTACTGCCACACAGAACGAAGGAAATGCAACTGCTGTCCTCCTGGGAGAAGCCACTTAGGCAAGAAAATAAATAAGAGGATTTTGATTATATTAGGAACTCTTATGCTTGTGTCCAGGGAGGCTCCATCTTTTTTTTTTTTGCGGTACATGGGCCTCTCACTGTTGTGGCCTCTCCCGTTGTGGAGCACAGGCTCCGGACGCGCAGGCTCAGCGGCCATGGCTCACGGGCCCAGCCGCTCCGCGGCATGTGGGATCCTCCCGGACCGGGGCACGAACTCGTGTCCCCCGCATCGGCAGGCGGACTCTCAACCACTGCGCCACCAGGGAAGCCCGGGAGGCTCCATCTTTAAACTTGTGTAGTTTCATGTTTACACAAGAATTATAATGGAAGAAAAAAGGCTCAGAGCTCTCTGGACCAGCATTTCACATTTTTAAAATGTATCCATGTTTCTGTGAGGGTGATAAAAGCCACCATTTGCACTTGTTCATTATTTAATCTTGTTAAATGAGATACCAAATATAAAGGGCCCAGCGCAGTCCCTGGCATGCAGAAGGCCACCTAGAGATGTCCTTTCTCTTCCCTTCTATCTCTCTCGCTTACATCTTTTTGCCCCTGTTTCTTGTCAGAAGTCGTATCTGAAGAGAATCCAGAACTCCAGCATGTCGGTGCAGTAGTCGGTCAGAGCCAATGAACACATGCTCTGCTGTTGTGCATCAAGCTCTCCAGGTCCCACTATTTTCTGTGAGTATCGTGGCTCATCCTTGTTGGGTACAGAGAATCATGTTCATGCAGGTTGCTCTTACCAGACCTACTACTTATGGAACAAAGGGAGTGTTGGTCTAGTGGAGGGAGAGATATGCACTTGAATACCTCATCATAATACTCTGTGCCAGGCACTGGGTGATCATACTATAATAATAATAACCATTGTTAGTATAGCTAGTAATTATTGAGCACTTACTATATGCCAAACACTATTCTAGATGTTTTTACATACTGGATATACTTATTTACTGAAGGGGCCCAATGAACTAGGCTTCAGTCTAGAAACACCTTTATCATCTCCTTCAAACACAGTCTGTCAGAAATTCGACAATACCAGATTCCTACCTTTCCTTCTCACTTGCAGTTATGAAACCAGTCCCAATTTCAGGTATGACAAAGTCCAGACCAGACTAATACAAAACTTCAGACTCAGGTCAGGTTTAAATCTGCCTGGATCCCTCCTGGCTTCCCAGTGCCCATCTGCAGTCCCCATGAAGACCAGCTGTGCCTGACTGCATGAGCTGCCCCTGTAATTGTTCAATAGCCTTCTCTCTTTATTTGAGCAAGCTGGCAACCTTACAACGAACCTTCCTTGACTAGAAGAAGATGGGCAATAAATTCTCAGCAGAGCTTTTGAGAAACAAGACACTTTGGCTGCTGCAACCACATTGGCCACCACCCAGTTGCTCTGGTAGTAATTGGTTGCCTCTTGCTACATTTTTCCCTTGGACAGCTCATGTGTTGTGGTGTCATGATTTTTTAACTAACATCTTTGTTTCTGTAAAGGGATGTTGAGGCTGAAGGCACCGAAAGAGGGGAAAGGGGAATTTTTCTGAGGAGGGTTTTTTGGCAGAAAGCTTCACCCTCTATCTTGAGAGAGATTCTGCCCTCTCACCTCCAGTGAGATGAGGTTACTGGGCAAATTTAATATGTAAACCTCATGAAGTTCACTTCCTCTCTAGCCTTCTCTCACACAGTCTTTTGGGGCCGTGATTGCTGGATCTCGTAGGACCCTCTTTGTAAATCCCAAGGAATATGTCTTGTTCTGCTCTTTCACATGGGGTTCCTTATCGCCTCATGGCCACCCCGGAGATGCACTGGGAAGCTAAGGCAACAGGATAAGCCCCCTCCCACTACAGTTCCTCATTTGTAAGGGAGATTAAATACCTTATCCTAGATCACATACTCAGTAATGCTATTACTGGAATAAAACCCAGGCTGGGCTGATTCCAAAGTTCATACTTCCCACCACACCCTGGCAAAGAAGGTGAAAATATTACAGAATAAGCAGGGCTGTGAGGGGTGAGCCTGCGATGTCTGTGTCTCTGATGGCAAGTGCTCCCACATGGGTCCACAGAGGAAGCCTGAGGCCAGACTGTGGAGGGCCGTGAGTAGGTGACGGGCCTGGAAAACAGGGCGGGGGAGTTTGGACTCTGCCAGAGGTAATCAGAGTCATTCAGAGTCATTTGAGCAGGCGACTCCCTCATTTCTCTGCTTCAGAGATTGTCCAGGTGGTCTAGTGGAGAACAGGTGGAGGGAGCAGGGCTGCAGTGAGAAGTATTGCAACTGTCTGAGTGAGAGAGGGTAACAGTCCACCAGGCAGCGCTGGTGGGGCTGGAGGAGGAGGGGCCAGCGCAGGAGCAAAAGCGGTGCCCGCGGTGCCCGCTGGTTCTCCACACACACACACACACACACACCGAGGATGGAGGCAGGGACACAGCGTGGGTGCTATCCAAGGTGCCCTAGAAAAAGGCAGATCTCCAGGCTTCCCCAGGCAGCCCAGCCCAGCTGGTGCACACCACGTAGCGGTGCTGAGCTCTGCAAAGGGAAGATAAATGCTCAGCAAACACATCCCTGCAGCTTTAGACAGGGAAGGCCCGAACATGTGTTTGTAATGGGTTCCCAGGCTGCAAACAGTTAACACTGTTAGTGACCTGTGGAGAGTGCAGAGTCATGGGTAAGGGCTACCTGAGAAGCTTGGTGCTCACCTCTGAAGTCTGCAAAGTGAGCCTGGGCTGGCTCTCTTCTTCTCCTTTTCAAAATACAGATGCTAGAGTCTTAAGGGGGTGTCGGCGTGCACGCATGCAGGTGTTCGTGTCTAAATCGTCTTCTCTCCATGTTCAGCAGACTGATTTCCCTGCCTGAGTCAGGTCACCTTGCTGTGGCTGGGAAACTCTATGCCACGCATGAAGCTTTTCATTCTAAATCACTTTTTGTTTCTAAATGAGTTTTACAAAACAGCAACCATTAACACCTTGGGAGACTTCCGGGAAGATGGCGGAAGAGTAAGACTCGGAGATCACCTTCCTCCCCACAGATACACCAGAAATACATCTACGCGTGGAACAACTCCTACGGAGCACCTACTGAACGCTGGCAGAAGACCTCAGACCTCCCAAAAGGCAAGGAACCCCCCACGTACCTGGTTAGGGCAAAAGAAAAAACTAAACAGAGACAAAAGGATAGGGACGGGTCCTGTACCAGCGGGAGGGAGCTGTGAAGGAGGAAAAGTGTCCACACACTAGGAAGCCCCTTCGCGGGCAGAGACTGCGGGTGGGGGAGCTTCGGAGGCGGAGACTTCGGGTGGCGGAGTGGGGGAGCTTGGGAGCCGTGGAGGAGAGCACAGCAACAGGGGTGCGGAGGGCAAAGCGGTGAGATTCCAGCGCAAAGGATCGGGGCCGACCGGCACTCACCAGCCGAGAGGCTTGTCTGCTCGCCCGACGGGGCGGGCGGGGTTGGGAGCTGAGGCTCTGGCTTCTGTCGGAGCGCCGGTAGAGGACTGAGGTTGGCGGCGAGAACACAGCCTGCAGGGCGTTAGTGCACCGCGGCTAGCCGGGAGGGAGTCCGGGGAAAAGTCTGGACCTGCCGAAGAGGCAAGAGACTTTTTCTTCCCTCTTTGTTTCCTGGTGCACGAGGAGAGGGGATTAAGAACGCTGCTTAAGAGAGCTCCAGAGACGGGCGCGAGCCGAGGCTAAAAGTGCGGAGCCCAGAGACAGACATGAGACGCTAAGGCCGCTGCTGCCGCCACCAAGAAGCCTGTGTGCGAACACAGGTCACTATCCACACCCCCTTCCGGGGAGCCTGTGCAGCCCGCCACTGTCAGGGTCCCCGGATCCAGGGACAACTCCCCCGGGAGAACGCACGGCGCGCCTCAGGCTAGCAACATCACGCAGGCCTCTGCCGCAGCAGGCCCACCCCGCACTCCGTGACCCTCCCTACACCACCACCACCCCACCCCCAACCACCACCCCGCCCCCGCCCCCGCCCCCGCCAGAGCCTCCGAATCAGCGGCTCCTTTAACCCCGTCCTGTCTGAGCAAAGAACAGACGCCCTCTGGCAACCTACACGCACAGGCGGGGCCAAATCCAAAGCTGTGAGAACAAAGAAGAGAAAGGGAAATCTCTCCCAGCAGCCTCAGAAGCTGCGGATTAAAGCTCCACAATCAACTTGATGTACCCTGCATCAGTGGAATACATGAATAGACAACGAATCATCCCAAATTAAGGAGCCCTGTGGATGAAAGGCTCTTGGTGCTGCAGCCAGGAGTTAGTGCTGTGCCTCTGACGTGGGAGAGCCAACTTCAGGACACTGGTCCGCAAGAGGCCTCCCAGCTGCACATAATATCAAACGGCGAAAATCTCCCAGAGATCTCCATCTCAACGCCAGCACCCAGCTTCACTCAACAACCAGCAAGCTACAGTGCTGGACATCCTATGCCAAACAACTAGCAAGACAGGAACACAACACCACCCATTAGCAGAGAGGCTGCCCAAAATCATAATAAGTCTACAGACACCCCAAAACACACCACCAGACGTGGACCTGCACACCAGAAAGACAAGATCCAGCCTCATCCACCAGAACACAGGCACTAGTACCCTCCATCAGGAAGCCTACACAAACCACTGAACCAACCTTAGCCACTGGGGACAGACACAAAAAACAACAGGAACTACGAACCTTCAGCCTGCAAAAAGGAGACCCCAGACACAGTAAGATAAGCAAAATGAAAAGACAGAAAAACACACAGCAGATGAAGGAGCAAGATAAAAACACACCAGACCTAACAAATGAAGAGGAAATAGGCAGTCTACCTGAAAAAGAATTCAGAATAATGATAGTAAAGATGATCCAAAATCTTGGAAATAGAATAGACAAAATGCAAGAATCAGTTAACAAGGACCTAGAAGAACTAAAGATGAAACAAACAATGATGAACAACACAACAAATGAAATGAAAAATACTCTAGATGGGATCAATAGCAGAATAACTGAGGCAGAAGAACGGATAAGTGACCTGGAAGATAAAATAGTGGAAATAACTACTGCAGAGCAGAATAAAGAAAAAAGAATGAAAAGAACTGAGGACAGTCTCAGAGACCTCTGGGACAACATTAAATGCACCAACATTCGAATTATAGGGGTTCCAGAAGAAGAAGAGAAAAAGAAAGGGACTGAGAAAATATTTGAAGAGATTATAGTTGAAAACTTCCCTAATATGGGAAAGGAAATAGTTAATCAAGTCCAGGAAGCACAGAGAGTCCCATACAGGATAAATCCAAGGAGAAATACGCCAAGACACATATTAATCAAACTGTCAAAAATTAAATACAAAGAAAACATATTAAAAGCAGCAAGGGAAAAACAACAAATAACACACAAGGGAATCCCCATAAGGTTAACAGCTGATCTTTCAGCAGAAACTCTGCAAGCCAGAAGGGAGTGGCAGGACATATTGAAAGTGTTGAAGGAGAAAAACCTGCAACCAAGATTACTCTACCCAGCAAGGATCTCATTCAGATTTGATGGAGAAATTAAAACCTTTACAGACAAGCAAAAGCTGAGAGAGTTCAGCACCACCAAACCAGCTCTACAACAACTGCTAAAGGAACTTCTCTAGGCAAGAAACACAAGAGAAGGAAAAGACCTACAATAACGAACCCAAAACAATTAAGAAAATGGGAATGGGAACATACATATCGATAATTACCTTAAATGTAAATGGACTAAATGCTCCCACCAAAAGACACAGATTGGCTGAATGGATACAAAAACAAGATGCATATATTTGCTGTCTACAGGAGACCCACTTCAGACCTAGAGACACATACAGACTGAAAGTAAGGGGATGGAAAAAGGTATTTCATGCAAATGGAAACCAAAAGAAAGCTGGAGTAGCAATTCTCATATCAGACAAAATAGACTTTAAAACAACGACTATTAGAAGAGACAAAGAAGGACACTACATAATGATCAAGGGATCGATCCAAGAAGAAGATATAACAATTGTAAATATTTATGCATCCAACATAGGAGCACCTCAATACATAAGGCAAATATTAACAGCCATAAAAGGGGAAATCGACAGTAACACATTCATAGTAGGGGACTTTAACACCCCACTTTCACCAATGGACAGATCATCCAAAATGAAAATAAATAAGGAAACACAAGCTTTAAATGATACATTAAACGAGATGGACTTAATTGATATTTATAGGACATTCCATCCAAAAACAACAGAATACACATTTTTCTCAAGTGCTCATGGAACATTCTCCAGGATAGATCATATCTTGGGTCACAAATCAAGCCTTGGTAAATTTAAGAAAATTGAAATTGTATCAAGTATCTTTTCCGACCACAACGCTATGAGACTAGATATCAATTACAGGAGAAGATCTGTAAAAAATACAAACACATGGAGGCTAAACAATACACTACTTAATAACGAAGTGATCACTGAAGAAATCAAAGAGGAAATCAAAAAATACCTAGAAACAAATGACAATGGAGACACGACGACTCAAAATCTATGGGATGCAGCAAAAGCAGTTCTCAGAGGGAAGTTTATAGCAATACAATCGTACCTTAAGAAACAGGAAACATCTCGAATAAACAACCTAACCTTGCACCTAAAGCAATTAGAGAAAGAAGAACAAAAAATCCCCAAAGTTAGCAGAAGGAAAGAAATCATCAACATCAGATCAGAGATAAATGAAAAAGAAATGAAGGAAACGATAGCAAAGATCAATAAAACTAAAAGCTGGTTCTTTGAAAGGATAAACGAAATTGATAAACCATTAGCCAGACTCATCAAGAAAAAAAGGGAGAAGACTCAAATCAATAGATTTAGAAATGAAAAAGGAGAAGTAACAACTGACACTGCAGAAATACAAAAGATCATGAGAGATTACTACAAGCAACTCTATGCCAATAAAATGGACAACCTGGAAGAAATGGACAAATTCTTAGAAAGGCATAACCTGCCAAGACTGAATCAGGAAGAAATAGAAAATATGAACAGACCAATCACAAGCACTGAAATTGAAACTGTGATTAAAAATCTTCCAACAAGCAAAAGCCCAGGACCAGATGGCTTCACAGGCGAATTCTATCAAACATTTAGAGAAGAGCTAAACACCTATCCTTCTCAAACTCTTCCAAAATATAGCAGAGGGAGGAACACTGCCAAACTCATTCTACGAGGCCACCATCACCCTGATACCAAAACCAGATAAGGACGTCACAAAGAAAGAAAACTACAGGCCAATGTCACTGATGAACATAGATGCAAAAATCCTCAACAAAATACTAGCAAACAGAATCCAACAGCACATTAAACGGATCATACACCACGATCAAGTGGGGTTTATTCCAGGAATGCAAGGATTCTTCAATATACGCAAATCAATCAACATGATACACCATATTAACAAATTGAAGGAGAAAAACCATATGATCATCTCAGTAGATGCAGAGAAAGCTTTTGACAAAATTCAACACCCATTTATGATAAAAACCCTCCAGAAAGTAGGCATAGAGGGAACTTTCCTCAACAAAATAAAGGCCATATATGACAAACCCACAGCCAACATCGTCCTCAATGGTGAAAAACTGAAAGCATTTCCACTAAGATCAGGAACAAGACAAGGTTGCCCACTCTCACCACTCTTATTCAACATAGTTTTGGAAGTTTTAGCCACAGCAGTCAGAGAAGAAAAGGAAATAAAAGGAATCCAAATCGAAAAAGAAGTAAAGCTGTCACTCTTTGCAGATGACATGATACTATATATAGAGAATCCTCAAGATGCTACCAGAAAACTACTAGAGCTAATCAATGAATTTGGTAAAGTTGCAGGATACAAAATTAATGCACAGAAATCTCTGGCATTCCTATACACTAAGGATGAAAAATCTGAAGGTGAAATCAAGAAAACACTCCCATTTACCATTGCAACAAAAAGAATAAAATATCTAGGAATAAACCTACCTAAGGAGACAAAAGACCTGTATGCAGAAAATTATAAGACACTGATGAAAGAAATTAAAGATGATACAAATAGATGGAGAGATATACCATGTTCTTGGATTGGAAGAATCAACATTGTGAAAATGACTCTACTACCCAAAGCAATCTACAGATTCAATGCAGTCCCTATCAAATTACCACTGGCATTTTTCACAGAACTAGAACAAAAAATTTCACAATTTGTATGGAAACACAAAAGACCCCGAATAGCCAAAGCAATCTTGAGAACGAAAAACGGAGCTGGAGGAATCAGGCTTCCTGACTTCAGACTATACTACAAAGCTACAGTAATCAAGACAGTATGGTACTGGCACAAAAACAGAAAGATAGATCAATGGAACAGGATAGAAAGCTCAGAGATAAACCCACGCACATATGGTCACCTTATCTTTGACAAAGGAGGCAGGAATGTACAGTGGAGAAAGGACAGCCTCTTCAATAAGTGGTGCTGGGAAAACTGGACAGGTACATGTAAAAGTATGAGATTAGATCACTCCCTAACACCATACACAAAAATAAGCTCAAAATGGATTAAAGACCGAAATGTAAGGCCAGACGCTATAAAACTCTTAGAGGAAAACATAGGCAGAACACTCTATGACATAAATCACAGCAAGGTCCTTTTTGACCCACCTCCTAGAGAAATGGAAATAAAAACAAAAGTAAACAAATGGGACCTAATGAAACTTAAAAGTTTTTGCGCAGCAAAGGAAACCATAAAGAAGACCAAAAGACAACCCTCAGAATGGGAGAAAATATTTGCAAATGAAGCAACTGACAAAGGATTAATCTCCAAAATTTATAAGCAGCTCATGCAGCTTAATAACAAAAAAACAAATAACCCAATCCAAAACTGGGCAGAAGACCTAAATAGACATTTCTCCAAATAAGATATACAGAGTGCCAACAGACACATGAAAGAATGCTCAACATCACTAATCATTAGAGAAATGCAAATCAAAACTACAATGAGATATCATCTCACACCAGTCAGAATGGCCATCATCAAAAAATCTAGAAACAATAAATGCTGGAGAGGGTGTGGAGAAAAGGGAACCCTCTTTCACTGTTGGTGGGAATGTAAATTGATACAGCCACTGTGGAGAACAGTATGGAGGTTCCTTAAAAAACTACAAATAGAACTACCATATGACCCAGCAATCCCACTACTGGGCATATACCCTGAGAAAACCATAATTCAAAAAGAGTCATGTATCAAAATGTTCATTGCAGCTCTATTTACAATAGCCCAGAGATGGAAACAACCTAAGTGTCCATCATCGGATGAATGGATAAAGAAGATGTGGCACATATATACAATGGAATATTACTCAGCCATAAAAAGAGACGAAATTGAGCTATTTGTAATGTGGTGGATAGACCTAGAGTCTGTCATTACAGAGTGAAGTAAGTCAGAAAGAGAGAGACAAATACCGTATGCTAACACATATATATGGAATTTAAGGGAAAGAAATGTCATGAAAAACCTAGGGGTGAAACAGGAATAAAGACACAGACTTACTAGAGAATGGACTTGAGGCTATGGGGAGGGGGAAGGGTAAACGGTGACAAAGCGATAAAGAGGCATGGACATATATACACTACTAAACGTAAGGTAGATAGCTAGTGGGAAGCAGCCGCATAGCACAGGGAGATCAGCTCGGTGCTTTGTGACCACCTAGAGGGGTGGGATAGGGAGAGTGGGAGGGAGGGAGACGCAAGCGGGAAGAGATATGGGAACATATGTATATATATAACTGATTCATTTTGTTGTGAAGCTGAAACTAACATACCATTGTAAAGCAATTATACTCCAATAAAGATGTTAAAATGGAAAAAAAAAAAATCAGCACCTCGTTCAGCCATGGGTCCTTTTCAGCTGTATTAGGTGTCATGGGAGCATCTGCCTGGGGCTCCCAGATGAAGTCCACATTCCTGTTCCTCCAGCCCTTCACGATCTGCCTGCTTCTTGCCCTTCCAGCCTCATCTCTCACCACTCAAAAGCTCCCTAGTTCTCAGACCTTCTGAACTTGCAGTTCACCCTACATGCTTCTTCACATCCAGGGGCAGGGGCACATTTCATCCTTTCTGCTTGAAAGGTCCTTCAAGCACAGGCACCGTGAGCCCCCTCCCTTCTCCTGGCCGTTCCGACTCACCTTCCATGCTTGGCGTGGCGTAGGTGATGCCTCTTCTGAGAAGCTCTCCCTCACTTAACGGCTCTGAGTTTTCTTCTTCTGTGTTCACATGACTTTGTCACACTTTCACACTGTATTTTAAAGTCGTTTTCTTTCATTATAAAAGGCACTCACACTTATAGTGGAAAATTTGGTCAAGACCAAAAAAAAAAAAAAGCTTAAAGGAGAAAAAAAATTAAGACAAAAGTCAACAACTTGGGGTTATAAGTACTGTTAATAGTTCGATGAATTTCTTTCCAGAATTTTTTTCTATACATATATTTATACATTTTTACATATTTAGAGAAGGAAAAAAAATAAAGCTGCAAAAAAGACAAGGACAATATTGCCTGTAACAGTTCAGTGCATGTAGTGTTTCTAGGTGAATGGTAATTTTTAAAAATAGTTCAGAAAGTTTACAAATCAGATTGCAAGGGATTTTTTAGCACTGGTTTAACAAAAACATATGCTGGAAAATACGCTTAAACAAATCTGTTTAAACAGTTTGTATTCTCTTTTTTCATTTGGTATTTTTCATGTCCTAAATCTTCTTCGAAAATGCATTTTTAGTCCATAATCCTCTGTTTTATAATTCTCATGGTATTATAGTATTTGCTTACTTTTTGGTAGTCCCTACCAGACTGCAAGCTTATTTAAGGCTGAGCCTGTGAATTTTATCATTTTATCTTTAATACCTAATGCAGCCTGAGTGGGTTAAGTTGGCATGAAATACAATGAATGAATGAAAGATTACCTCATTCTTTCTGAATTCTTTACTCAGTCAACCAACCCCTATTTGTTATCTACCTCTGAGGTGACCAAGACTATGCTTAAGTCCACAGGTCTCGTGGATGCCGGGAAGCAGCACCACAAGCCACATGTCCCTTCGGGGATGAAGGTGTGACTCTCCCCACTGCTGACAGAAAGCCCTCGGGGATTGCCTCTCCTAAAGGGAGCTGCTTTGTCCAAGGTCAGCCCCTTTCCTAAGGTCGCCTGCATCCAATGACTGGTCCATGGAAATATAAAGCTCTGGTTCCTTCTAGGAAGAGTTGCTGCCTCAGCTTCTGAACTCTCCTTAGCGTCTGTCTGCTGAGGCCGCCACAAAGACAGCACAGCTCAACTTTTCCCTTTGCCCACTCCTGCTTCTTTCTCTTCCTTTACTCGGGTGTTGCCCTCACGAGCACCGCCCCCAAACTTTCTGTGCATTAATCTCCACCTCAGAGTCTGCTTCCTGGAGAGCCCAGCCTGCAACAGTAGTGATCTAGAAGATGCCTAGACACACCCCTAACTTGAGTCTTATGCACTTCCAGATCACAGACTGTAACACCTTGAGCAGAGACCGTGACCTAAACCTGTCATAGCATTAACCTCACCACAGTCTCTAGTACGTAGAACACTCTCAAATTCTGAGTAAGCATCAGCTGAGTGTTGCCAGCTATTGAGATTAAAGGTAAGACTGACTGGTTCTCAAGTTTCAAGTCTGAGAGGCTGAGTGAAGGAGATGCTACTGGGAGCAGACATTCATTCTGTGGAAAATTGGTTTGATGTTAGTTTGGTGCAAACATGTTGCATTTGAACTGTGTCAGAATCTTCAAAGGGAAATGTCTGATAGGCAGTAGGCATATAGAACCAGGTCTCGTGTACGAAACAGTTTGGAAATAGAGATTGAAGCACTATAGATTCACACAGAGCTACTAGTTGAACCTATGAGAATAAGGAAAGCTCCGAGTTGGGGGTCTTTTCTTTTTAAATTTAGAAACAGAAGAGTAGCAGATCCATCAAATGATGGCCCCTCGATTAAAGAAGGAGAGAAGAGGATGCATTGAAGGGAGAGAGGAGGGGTCAAATATATTAGGAAGAGACTCAGTATGGTGCAGTATCTCCAGAAACAAAAAGAAGAAAATTTCAATAATGATTTCTTCATGTTAATTTGGCTCAAGCCATGTTGGAGCTGCACACTGAGTTATCTGTCCCACGATGCAAGTATGGTAAAGGACACAGAGGCAACGCAGGGATCAGGGCAAAACTTCAGGGAATAATGACTGTTATCTTCAGAGAGGAAGGGAAATAGCAAGATGCTAGAAAAGAGGAATATCCAGTGTACAATAGAAAGCTCTTGGAAATTAAATACATGATAACAGAAATTTTTAATGTAACAGAATTGGAAGATAATTGACTAACTCTTCCAGAAAATAGTATAAATAGGGAAAAGTATGGAGAAGAGAAAGCTGGAGAATCAATTCAGGAAGTCTAATTTCTGAAAGATGATAGAACAAATAAAACAGACCAGGGAGCTATCAAAGAAATTACATAAGAAAACTTTCCCGAAGGATATTTTTCAGATTGAATGAGCTCCACAAAGGCCCAACACAATGAATGAAAATAACCCACAACAATGATATTGATAGATATCAAAGATATTATAGATTTCTGGGGATAAAGAATAAAAGCTCTGAGAGACAGAGACAGAGAGGACAGATAACAGATCACATGCAGAAGCAGGATGGTATCAGACTCTTCAGTAGCAGTACCAGAAGTTAGAAGACAATGGAATAATGCCTTTGAGGTCCTAAGAGAAAATAATTTCCAAGCTAGAATCTCATACCCAGCTAAGCTTTCAATCAAATATGATGGCAAAAAAGGACAAGATCTCAAAATGTATCTTCCATGTGTCACTTTGTTTTTTTTTTTTTTTTTTGGCCGTGCCTCGAGGCTTGCAGGTTCTTAGTTGCCCGCCTAGAGATTGAACCTGGGCCACCCGGGGCCACGGCAGTGAAAGCACCGAGTCCTAACCACTGGACTGCCAGGGAATTTCCCATGTGTCACTTTTCAAAAAGTTCCTGGAGGATATGCTCCACCAAAACAAGGTAGTTAAGAAAGAGCAAGACATGAGATTAACAACATCAGTCACAACAAATAAACAAAAATTAGAGGATCCAACAGAGAAGAGAAGAAAAAGGAATTTCAAGGATGACAAGGTAGAGGACCATGAGAGCTGAATTCTCATTTCCACGACAGGAGGTTAATGGGTAGTAGCTGTAACTGAAAAACAAATAGCAGTATAATATTGTCATTTAGAAATATGAAGGTAAATAACAGGAGGTACAGCTAAAGAGATGAAAGGAATTTCCTGGACTCTCATGGAAGAAGAAATTGGGGGAGGGGATCAGTTGGGGACAGGGTTGCTGTTTTTCTTTCAAAGTCTTGTAGTAGTATTGGACTTTTAAACTAAGCACATTTATTACTTTCATACAAATTAAATTTAGGTAAAAAGTCCATGAGTATGCCAGAAATCATTTGTAAAATGTGTGTAAAAATAGCCCCTTCACCCACACTATTAGAACTCATCTTTCAGGAGAGAAGGCAAGCTCCTCTGATTGGTCTTTCTTCTTCTCAAATGGTTTTTGAGCAAACTCTTGGGAGCCCATCAATCTGCCAATTAGAAGAAAATGCAAGAGTAACAGCAGGAATCAGGACTGCAAGGAAACAGTTACCATCCCATAAAATTATTGCCTTTACCAAATTAGAATAAACCTGTCAAAGCGATGTTTAACTATCTTTATGTAAAAATCAAAATGGTCTGACTTCAGCTGTCAAACAGACTCTTCCAACTTGTCTGTAACAAAGTGCTCCCTTAGTAAGTCATATACTTCAGGTTGCATTTGCACTTTGGGGAGATGGAGCTGCCAGCCCAGGAATCCCTGCCTTTTCCACGGCTGCCTCTGGCACACATAGAATGGCCCGCTAGCTAAGTTGGCCTGGCAGTTGCAGCAGGATGGGTGAATGTCGCTGCTGCAGGAAAACTATGAAGTAAAATATCATTGTACCTACCTCACTGATCAATAAAACAAAATTAAAAATCTAGCTTCTCCACCTGAATGAGAGGCAATTTTCTGTGGCTTCTCACATTTGCTAGAATTTTACAAATATGTTTCCCCGAAACCACCAGATGAGAAAAATCAGTACAATACTAGTTATTTTTATGTGCTGCCTCATCCTTTATACAAAGTATCTCAGATCACTTTAAAGTTAGCAGGAAGAATGGCGAGTGTGATTTATAGAGCCTGAGGGACCAGGGCTAATGCTGCAGAAGTAGGGGATGGCCCACGGAGTACTCAGGAAGGAAGGAAGTCTAAGAGTCGGATACGAACCACAGTTACTGTCCCTTGCAGGGACAGGGAAAGAGTTGTAGCAGGAGTCACAACTTTACTCTCAGAGTTGAGGAGGTCATCATGGAGGGATGGTCAGAACTAGAAGATAGGTGAACACTAACAAGGGTTGAAATGCTTATAAATCTCTCTTCACACTAATTATTTTTTAGAAAGAGCTTTACTGAGATATAATTTACACTTCATGCAATTCATCCACTTAAAATTCAATGGTTTTTAATATATTTAGGGAGTTATGTAACCATCAATCAATTTTAGAACATTTTCATCACCTCCCAATACAACCCATACTCCTTAGCGGTCACTGTCCCGTCTCCCTCCCTGCCTGACATACAGTCGTACGCAACCACTCTTCTACCTTCTGTCTCTATGGAGTTGCCTTTTCTGAACATCTCATATAAACAAAATCATACAATATGTGGTCTTCTGTGACTGGCTTCTTTAATGTAGCATAATTATTTCAAGGTTCATCCATGGTGTAGCATGTATCAGAAGTTCATTCCTTTTTATGGCAGAATAATAATCCCTTGCATGTATGTACCACGTTTACTTACCCATTCATCAGTTGGACATTTGGATTGTTTACGCTTTTTGGCTACTATCACTCATACTTTAGAGAACATTTATGTATCAATTTTAGTGTGAATATGTTTTCAATTCTCTTGGATACATCTCTAGGAATTTCTGGGTTAAATGATAACTCTATGTTAAACATTCTGAGGAACTGACAAATTTTCAAAAGCACCGTTTTACATTTCCATCAGCAATGTATGAAGTTTCTAATTTTTCCACATCCTCATCAACACTTGTTTTTACCTGTCTTTTTAATTATAGCCATCCTAATGGGCATGAAGTGGTATCTCCTTGTCCCAATAATTTCTCATCTTTAATTTCGTTCCTACACTCTCATGATATGCGGGCTTTAATGGCCAGTGGCTGTTTTATTAAAATTCCAAAATGGAAAGAAAAGGATCAATAAAGAACTCTTGAACCTCAGTGCACCTCTTAAAATTGTCCACAGACCCCCAATGTTTGGAAGAAAAATTACCCCGATGCTTGGAAAGGGTAAGCACAGAGATTAAATAAACTATACATTATCACTATTCATTACCATCATTACTTACTGAGGACATATATACCACCAACGGACCATGCCAAGTGCCTTAGAGGAAATGAAAAACACACAGGCTCCTGACCACCAAGGATTTGCAGAATTCTGGAACTCATAATGATGGCAATAATACTGTTTGCACACAATTTAACAGACTATAAAGGGCTTTGAGATCTTAACTCTGGGTTGTTTTGGGTTTTTTCCTCAGAAGTTGAAAGTTAAAGCAGCCAGGGGCTCTGTGAGCCCTCTACTCCCACAAGACAAGGGGTCAGGGGCTTATCAGGAGGTAGATGTGCCATGGGGCAGCATGGCAGAGGAAATGTATCTGACAAGGGCTCTGACAAGGAGCCCCACGTGCACGGAGCATATGAAGAGCCAAGAAGGACTGGTAGCCTGGGAAGGAAGTCCGATCATGTTATGACACCATGGGCAGGAGAAACCATGGGGTACAGAGACACGCACTGGGGGCCCTAGGCGCCCAGACAGGAGATTGGGGACCAAAGGGAGGGTGCCTAGGCACACATCTGCCACGGCCTCGTGAGCTGCCACTGGCTTTCCCAGGCCACCTCCACTTCCCTAGCAATACTGGCCCATTTGTGAATATTTGAATGTGCTGCCCATTCTTATCTTTGTGTGTTTCTTCTATAGGTTGTTTCCTGAAACACGTTCTTCCAATTCCTACACAACATTGCCAAAGACATTACCATTCAAGACGGCATCGGTTGCTTATTAAAAACCTTTTGCTCCCTCACCACCACTTAAGTAAACGTGACCAAAATGTGGCATTCAATGCTGTTCCCAGTCTGCCCCAGTCCCCCTTTCTCAGCTCCACTGTGCCACCAGGTAAGCCCACTTCTATATCCTTTCTGAACTGGAATCAAAAAAGAGCTCTAGGGCTTCCCTGGTGGCACAGTGGTTGAGAATCCGCCTGTCAGTGCAGGGGACACGGGTTTGAGCCCTGGGCCGGGAAGATCCCACATGCCTGCCACAGAGCAACGAAGCCCGGCGCCACAACTACTGAGCCTGCGCTCTAGAGCCCTCGAGCCACAGCTACTGAAGCCCGTGCGCCTAGAGCACGTGCTCCGCAACAAGAGAAGCCACCGCAATGAGAAGACTCCGCACCGTAATGAAGAGTAGCCCCCGCTCGCAGCAACTAGAGAAAGCAGGAGTGCAGCAATGAAGACCCAATGCAGCCAACAATAAATAAATTAATTTAAAAAATAGGATATAGAAGTATTATTCAACCAAAAATGCAAAATGACGAAATATAAATGAAAAAGTGAAATGCAAGCATGCTTTTATTTAACAGTGGTCATCAACGTCAGTGAGCCAGAAGAGTAAACAGAAGCATAGTTCCTGAGCCCGATTATTCTCCATCACAGTAAGATGTGTATGAAAAAGGAGGGGATGGTGCTGGCCTTTGAGTTGATTTTTTAAGAAATGCAGTAGACTTGTACATTTGTGAAACAATTGGGCAACGTCAGAGATACATTTTGTGGTATACTGTGTCCTCAGCAAGCAAATTGATCTCTAGAGAAAATACCTATAGTGCATTAAACATGGCTGCAAGTTCTTTGCCACTCCTCTCATTAAGAGGTGGATCTATATCCTTTTACCCTGAGTCTGCGCTGGCCCTCTGACTTTCCTCATCCAATAGAAAGCAGCAGAAGTGACACTGTGTAACTTCCAAGGCTGAGCCTGGAGAGGCCTGCAGTTTCTCTTGTGTGCGAGAAATGCTCCCTTTTGGAATCCAGACTATGCCATGAGACACTCAAGCCATGTGGAAAAACTGAATGGAGAAGAACTAAGGTGCTCTGGTCAACAGTCCCAGATGAGCGTCCAGCCACCAGCCAGTGCCAACTGCCAAGCACACTGGTGAGGCAACTGAGAAGTTCCACCCTGGTGAAGTCCCCACCCAGCACCACACAGAGCAGAAGAAACATCCAGCTGAGCCTGGTTAACGCTCAGAAATGTGAAAGACAGTAAACGGCTGTTGTTATTTTAAGCCATCAAGTGCTGGTGTGGTTTGCTTTCCAGCAGTAGACAACCAAAACAAACCCTGACTCAGAACCAGGCAGGGTGAATTTACTGGAAAGTGAGACCAATTCAAAATTCTGCTCAGCCCTAGGAATACCAAAGTGGGACAGAAATAAGACTTTCTGCCTCCCAGGCAATTCCCAAGAGAAAGAGCTCAGTTGGCTGTGGAAGAATTAATAAAACCATGCAGTAAAGTGAGATAAACTGCTTTGTCAGCAGTGTCACTGGCAAAGGGTACAAAACCTATCATGCCGTTAAAGTAAGCAGTCTAATTACTACAATATGTATGAAGTGAAATAATCAACTTGCAGTTTGATGAGAAGAGTATATAAAATCAGTAGCTGTAAACAGCACGGTGAATCAATAAAGCTTATGAAAATGGGATTTGTTTTGTGTGACTGTGAGTAACAAATGCACAACATGTCTTGCTCTTAGGAAACGAGGAGAGGGCCCTCTGTGGTCTGAGGCCACATTCAGGATAGAGGGTTGATGTGTACCTATCTACTGCTTGATTTATTTTGCTTACATCCAGGACTGTTGGGTTTATTCTGATTCTTTAGGTTTCGCATTTGCCCAGACACCTGTCACTTGCCCATTTTGCCTCCAGCCCAGTGGACTCCTACTTATCAATGTCCAGTTAATACCACCTCTGTGAAGCCTGCCTTTATTCCTCCTACCAATAACTAATCATTTTCCTTAGTGTGTCCCAATGACACCTTTTACAAGTTGTTAAAACAGCACATATCACCTTGTTTCAATTTCTCATTATGTGAGCTTATTGGGGGCGGAACTAAGCCCTATTCAGGTTGGTATGCCCTCTAATGGGTAAGACCTGGTCCTGGGCATGCAGAAAGGCTACACAGTGGGTATTCAGTATTCAAATGGATGTGGAAGGACAGAAAGAAGGTTAGATGGGGGGGGGGGGGTGGATTCCCCTTAAACGGTGACTTATGGAAAATCCTAAGGGTTGAAAAGATAGGAAAGGAAATTATGCAATGGCTTGAGAATTTCTCTACGGGAAGGGCCTAAGCATGGGAGTACTGTTGGAAGGAGAGGTTAGAGAGTCTGCTTAGAAGCACACACTCTCTTAATTTAGACTTCATGTTTATTTGGGGTGGATTTGGGGCTCTGTTTGAGGCTATGGAAAAGCTAAAGCCACCCCTTGGTACAACCACTGAAAAAGGTGCTTGCAAAATAAGTTTGATTGGTTCTCAAAAGCTTACTGGTTGGTGGCAACATCTAATGTGCCCAAAGAAGGCAACTGGGACTGAGAACAAAATTACCTGATTGGGGTTTGAAGCTTGACCACTGGGGCAACAGCAAGAAAGCGTCATGATTTCACAGCACCGGGCATAGAGATCTCTGTAGATGGGGTCTCTGTCTTCCAAAACTGTTTCTCAACCATGCCTGGGCTCGCCCCCGTTCCTTGGAGACTTTGATTTGAGGACAGGCCCCTCAGCATTTTCTAAAATCTTTCCGGGTGTTTCTAATGGACAGTCAGGATCAGAAACCATTCATTGCTCTAGGAGCTTACATTCAGATCCAAATGCAATGACAGGGACCATAGTGTTTTCAGGATACTCTGGCAACAGAATAAAAACGTTGCCTGCGTATGAAGAGAGCCACATTGTATATACATTAATTGAGCTGACATTTATTGAGTGGCTATGATGTGCCAGGCCCCATGCCAGGGGCTGGGAAACAACCATGTGCAGCACTCGTGGCGTTTACATAAGTCTAGTTGGGCTATTAGACATTAAATAATAAACACATATGTAATTACGAATTGTGATGAATGTTCTGGAGGAAAGGACAAGATGCTGTGATACAGAATAATCCAATTTAGGTGGAGTGGGGCAGGAAAGGAAAGCAGAGAGCAAGTCCCATTTAGGTTGAAACCGCAGAATACAATTCAGTGATAGATGTGTTTGAGGAGATGGAGGATAGCATTAGGTTGAACCACATGAAATTGCTGAGATTTAACCATTTATGACCTACAAAATGGCAATTTCATACGGTTCAACCTAATATAAGCATGTAATCTGAGCAGGGACCGGGGAGAGAAGGCATGGGGTGTTCTACTTTCATCGTAGCAGGTACAGATGGCTGCAAGATTAGAGACAATTGCAGCCAAGGAGGAAAACCTGCAACCCCACATTACAAAAGTAGCACTGGAATTTGAGCAGTATATCGAATGTTTATAGCATCCCTTGATTTTAAATACCCATACTTGTTCTCAAATCACTGAATCGATGTTTGGAGAAAAAGCCAAACTTCCGTTATCTCCCCTCCTTCTAAAATAGAAGTGGAGAGGGGCTGTTGTTTAAAGTTTGGTTCCTGGGGGCTGTGCATTTCTGAACAAATCAGCTGCTCCCATCACCAGGTAACCACACAGCGGCACACAACATGGTCCACTTACCATGACTGCATAACAAACCTCCCTGAACTTAGTGGTGCAAAACAACCACCATGTAGTATGCTCATGGATCCCAGGGATCAAGTATTGGAAAGGCCACAGTGGGGATGCTTCTTCTCTGCTCTACCATGTCTGGGGCCTCATCTGGGAAGATTTGGACTACGAGGGGCTGGAATTGCTGGAATTGGAGGATCTATCTCCCACATGGGCTCTTCACTCCCTTGTCTGCTACCTGAGCTGGGATAGGTGGAAGGCTGGCTCAACTGGGACTGTGGGCTGGACTACTGCCCTTGGGCTTCTCACAGTCTGCTAGCTAAGTTCTGAGACGAAGGGTCCCAAGAGGGGACCTTTGAAGAGCGAGCATTTCAAGAAGACCAGATCAAAGCCAACTGGCCTTTTGACCCTGTTTCAGAAGTCACAACGAATCCTTTCTGCCACACTCCATTGATGGAAACAACAACAAGCTTACTCATATCCAAGCAGGGGGAGAGAGGGACAAAAATCCCACCTCTTGATGGGAAGACTGTCAAGGTCACATTGCAGAAGAGCATGGGGGATAGGAGATATTACTGCATCCATCTTTGAAAATGCAATCTGCTGTGAAGTGATTAGAGAGTAAGACCCAGAGAAGCCTTCATGAGGGGCCAGGTAATGGCTTTGCACAGGATAGTTGTGCCTGAACAAAGTGAAGGTGAGGGCGAGCTACCCCTGTTACAAGAAAGAAGTGATTCCAGCAAAAGGAGTTTCCACAAACGACACTTCTATTGTCATAGTGTGCAGAGCAAACAACACTTCTATTGTCATAGTGTCTGGTTCTTCTTGAGAGGATGGAGACACACACATGCAGTTTAGAGAGAGACAGAGGACTTCTGCTGGCAGAGCCAGAATTTTGCAAAGCATGTTAGAGGGAAACAGAGTCTTCCAAAGAAATCAAAGTCTCAGTTTGAAAAGACCTCTTAAAGAGAACTGCAGAAGCAATATCTGAGATTTAGTGACTGGAGGCAAGAAGCAGATGTCAAGATTTAAGACGCCTTAGACTGCAGCCTGGAAGGAAGGAGCCAGGGGGATAAATACCCTGACCTTTCTCAACTCCTGCCCTTTGATCTCCTGCCAGTACCTCCCTTTGGCCAAAGCAAACCAGAAGCCAGAGGGCAGGAAGTCTGGGCCAGGCAGCCCCTGGAGGCCCGCTTTTCCAGGTACAGAGCAGTGTGGAGAGCGGTGGAGGTGGATCCAGAGCACAGGCCCTGAATGAAAGAACACACTCAGAGTCTGTAACCCACACTGTGTGGACACCTGGACCTGGGAGGTCCAATGTGTACGCCTAACCTAACTATTACATTCAAGGTTTGGCCACCAGGATGAGCACAACTGGGATAAGCATTGTCCTTATTTTGTGTTACTGAGGCTGAACTCTGTTCACAGACGGTATTTGTTGGAATGCTCCTGCAGCGTTAGTACACACAGACAGAGTGAGTGTCTCTGTGTCCCACGTTATTTATTATATAAGGCAGGGCAGCGAGGGGGTTGAGAGCCAAGCTCTGGAGTCACACAGCCTGGGTTCAAATCCTTGCTCTGCCACAGATTAGTGTGGTAGGTGAGTTACTTAACTTCTCTGTGCTTTAGTCCCCTCATCCTGAAAGGAGGGATGAAGATCACTCTGCATGGGGTAGTCTAAGGGTAAAATGAAATCGTGTGTATCAAGCACAATGCTTGACATGTAGTTTAAGGATCTGATAAATGCTGTTATTGTTCTCTTGCAACAGAAGCTTTCTGAGGGTCGTTTACATGCGGAGAGCTCCATACTTCTTCAGTGCAGTGTGAAGTTGCTTTAACACCCTTTTCAGTGCTATTTTAATAACATGTCTCTTAGTCATACTTTAACCCTTACCCCCGATACACTGTCAGGCGGGCAAACATGTAGAACATTACAGTCACAATTTAAAATACATATGCCTTTGACTCAGCAATCTAAGAGTAGGATTTTAACTCACAGATATAATCACAGATACGTCTATTGTACCCAAAGAACTATGCACAAGAATATTCTCTATAGTTTATATTTCAAAAGATTATAACACAGTTTAATCTTTTAAAAAACATCTTTAAAAACATTTAAAAAAATCTTTTACTGCTGAAAAACTGTGAGAACAACACAGTTTTTCAGCAGTAGGGACTGGTTAAATTACGGCACACAGAATGAGGCAGATCATTCTGATATGAAACAAACTCCAAGATATTCTACTGAGTGAAAAAAATAATATGCAAAAACAATGCTTACAGTGTACCACCTCTTGAAGTTCAAAAAGGATACGGTGTATATATACGCATGTGTGCGCACGCGCACACACACACACAGGGCGCACGCGCACACACACACACAGGCTGGTATATATGTAGACTAGCTCTGGGAGGACACAGGAAAACTAGTAACTGGGGTTGCTCCTTGTGCAGGGGAAACAAAGGCCTGGGGGGGAGAGGGGCAGAGGAAGGGAGCCTATTCTTTGTCATACATTGTTTTGGACATGTTCAGTTTATAACTAGGTGCATGTATTACTTGGTAAAATTGATTAAAAATCCCAACACAGTAAATACACAGCAAAGGATACTGCTCTATACAGTATACAGCAATGACACGTTTGGGGGCTGAAGGAATAATTATTGAATTATTATTAATTCAATAATGGAATTCAATAATTATTGAATAATTATTGAATTCCATTCAATTATTATTGAATAATTATTGAGCACATTATTGAAAATGTAACACTTAGGTATCACATTTCTAATGATGTACAGCTAGGATTTCTAGGGATGTGGAGGAAACAGGGAGGGACGATCCACATGAAGGGGAACATTACCTCGGTTTCCTCAGCTAGGAGACGTGGCTCCACGGTGAGGGCTCTGACGATGAGCAGGGGTCTCTCTCTGGGTGGCTTGGCCAACTGTCCACATCAAATATCATTCTCACTCCTGCCGTCTGGCAAACTGGATGTGAATTTTAAGAGGCAAAGCATCAAACTCTGACTTCCATTCATTCTTTTCCAAGATGTCAGTTGCTAACATATTTTTAGCAAAATAGGACTATCTTAAGGATGCAGAGAGAGTGAGGAAGCCTGGCAAACGCTGGGAAAGTGAAGGCCTTGCCTGGAGAGCAGGAGAGGTTTCTGAGTGACCTTCAAAAGCATGATTTACCGCCCTGCGCCCAAAACCCTCCCTGCTTCCAAAGGGGAAGGCTGCCCATGCAGAAGCGATGCCTACCCTACACCACACGGGGCTCTGTGAGCTCCACCACCGGGTTGCTGCCGGCGCAATTTAACCTTAGCCTGGGCCCCAGGAGCTGACCAGAAGTGGCAGCCTTCCCGTGAGGCTCAATGGCCTCCAAGACCACACTGCATCCTTAGCAATGGCCCATCTGCAAATGACCAGGGCTCTCGGTGACCCCCCTGAAGAAGTCACAGCCCTGGACCCCCTTCCCCTTCCGCCCACTCTGATGGACTGAGCCAGCACCTCCGTTGCACAGGGCTAGAGGCTGGTCACCTAGTAGACAGTGATTAGACCCTGAATCAGGCAAAATTAAAGCACAGACTTCTAAATTCTGGTGTGCAGAGCTTGGTGGAGTGGAAAGTTCCCTTGACTGAAATCGTGTGGACAAATAAATATATCCCATCTCGGTGCCTACATAATTGTTCACAGGCTTCCCACATAGGCCAGAATTACCACAATAGTACACACGTTTGATGCAGAGAAAATCAAGGAAACAAAGGCCTGAACCAGAGCAGCAGGGCACTAAGTAGCTGATAAAATCCAGCTCCTCTGATTTCTCTGGGGTCTGGCTTCCTCTATTGGATCCTCACCTGGCCCGGGAGTCCTACAGATGACTGCACGCTTCTCTTACCTCTGAATCCCACTTCATACTGGGCATATTTGCCCAGAAGGAATTCATCTGTCCTACATAATTTTTTTTTAAAGAAATATACTTTTCTTTTAATGAGAAGCCTGTAATTTTCACTTGACCCCTGACTGCAGTGGAGGTCCCAACCTAGGTAGCCTTTCCCCTGGAATCTGGAGTGTGAATAAGTCCTAATTTGCCCTCACTTCCTCTGGGCCAGGCCCCTACTAGATGGTTAACAGCATCATCTCACCTAACCTTCACAACATTTTCTGAGCTGTGTTTTATTTTTAGCCCCATTTTACAGAGAGGAGACAGGTTCAAAGAAGAAAAGCAAGTCACCTATAGTCACCTGGGCAGTGTGACTATCACTCAATACACCTCATGCTCTTTAGTAGTTTAACAAACAACAAAAACTCAAAAGTTAAAAATCCGAGATTCCATTTCTTGACTCCCAAAGTCCTGCTTTTGAATTCAATGACATGGCCCTGAAGTCCAGGCCACGCAGGGTGGAGATCAAAACCCGGCGGCTGCGCGGTACCCAGGTGCATGCAGGGAGAGGGCACCGCTGCCCGCCGCTGTCCCAGGGGTGGCACCTTTTCCTCTGCCAGGCCAGATGCGTTCCCAGGTGTCTGCCCCAGTGAGAAGCGGCTGCTTCCAGGCAGGTGGGGACTGTGTGTAGGCAATGGCAGAGTTTGACTAGGCAGGCTCCTGGGAGTGGGGTCTGCCCTGGCAGCCGTCATTGGGCATTCCCTGGGGCTCAGGACGCCCAGCTGCGGGTGCGCGTGGGGCGTCTCCTCAGGGGCGGTCCTGCGCGGGTCTCCATTCAGGCTTCCTTGCACCTTCTCCCAGCGGGGAGACCGCCTGTTTTCATCAACCTCTAATGAGGTCCCTACCTGATTTAACAAGAGCCAGCGCTGTCTCAGCTATTCCTGGAGTCTTTACAAATCTTTACTTTGAAATCCCTGGAGAGAAAGAAAGGTGCCCTAAACCTTTCTGCCCTACCTTTAAAGGGGTTCCCATCCCATATCCTCTCCACTCCCCCACTTCCCTAAACCAAAGGAAAAGCATTCTTTGCAATCCCTCTAATTAACAGTTTGTTTCTATTTTTCAATATTTGGTGGCCGATTTAGTTTAAGGTCCTTAGGGAATTTAAACTACATAGATTAAATAAAAGCAGCTGAAAAATGGAGAATGTTTCAGCAGAGTTTCTTTTCTCTTTTTAATTGGTAGCAGCACAATCTGTGACAAGGTGAGTCTAATTCCATTCTGCTGAAAGAAGAAAGTTTTATTTTATTATCCTTCCAAGAATATCTAGCAAATTGGCAGTGTTGGTGGGTTTTTTTCCCCCCTAATATAATGAAAGGGAGAAAAGCCCCAATTTCTTTCCATTTCTGAGGAATCATCAAGTGTGGGAGTCAAATGAGGACATGGATACGTCCCTTGCATCAAGACTCTGCCTTACTCCAGAGCCCTGACCCTGGCACCCATTTTCTCCAGTCCAGCACAGGCTGGCTGCCCCATCCCCAGCCATGAAGGCCAGCCTGCTCCCGCTCCACTCGGCAGCACCAAGTGCCTTCTCCCCTGCAGCCACTCTGAGACATCTCCCCACTGGGGACAGGCAGGCCTCTGCTTCACATCAGCTGTTTCCTTGACCTCTGGACCAGTCAATTACCTGCTTTCAAGCCTCACCTCCTCCATGAAGCTTCCCCAGACTAACACAAACTCATCAGACTACTCCCTTTCTGTGAATTCCACACAATCCTGCACTGTTGGGCATAATTCTCTAGCATGGACAGCAAGCTTCAAGCTTTCACAGACACTGTTAAAAACTATTATTTATATATTCTCAGTACTCTTATACTGGTCAATTAAAAAGCAACTAGATACAGCCTTAATGAAAGGCAGCTTAGTAATATGAATCAAAAAACTTAATATTTCATCGGCCCTTTGACCCCAATTATACCTCTAGGAATATATCCTCAGGAAAAAACATGTATGAAGGAATGCTCATTAGAAATATTTATTCCTTCTAAAATTTGGAAATAATCCAAGTGTCCAACAATAGGAAAATGGTTAAATAAATTATAGAGCAGCTATACAATGGACTATTCTACAGCCATTAAAAATATTATATAATAATACTTAATGACAGGAAAAGTTATTCAGGTTATATTTTTAAGTGGAAAAACAGGCTTTAAATTAATGGCAAATTTTACTTTTAATCATCTAGCTGTAGCTCAGAAGAGCTAAAAAGGGAAATAGACAAGTCATAAAATTACAAGGCTCCCTTTATTCTCCCTTCTTCACATGTTAGATGAAGAAAAAATTAAATATAGACAAGCAAGGAAAAAATTAACCAGGTTGTTTCTATCCACATATAACCACAATTAACATTTTGATGGACCGTCCTATCTTTTTTCTATGTGTGCGTGCATGTATGCATGGGGGTGATTGCACGTATCACGTTATACACTCTTTTACTATTATTAGAGTCATTGAGACTATAATATACATCTTTGATATTAAAAAGTCTAATGTTATTTTGTATTTTTACTCTCTTCTGATGATACAAGAAGCTTAGGTCACTACTTTACCTCTCTTCCACTTCTGATCTCATGTGATATTGTTGACATGTATTTTAATTCTATATGTATTATAAATTCCACAAAGCATCTTCATAATCAATATTTATTTATGTTCCCTACATACTTACACTTCCCATTACTCTTTATTCCTTTCTACACCTCTTATTTCCATATGTGATCATTTTCCTTATGAGTAAAGAACACTCTTTAGTATTTCCTTTAGTACATGTGACAAACTCATCCATTTTGGGCTGAAAAATCACCTTCATTCTTGAAGGATATTTTCACTGAGTATAGGATTCTAAACTGGCAGTGATTTTCTGTCAGTTCTTTGAAGATGTTTTGAACAATTTTACTCTGATTTGCCTAGGTCTGGTTTTTCTTGTATTAGTCCTGCTTGGAGTTTGTAGTGATTCTTGAATCTGTGGCTTGATGTATTTCATCAATTTTTTCAAATCCCAGAAACTATCACTGCAATTGCTTCTGCTCAATTTCTCTCCTCCACTTTTGGGATTCCACTTACACATTATGTTAGACCTTCTCACAGATTCTTCATATCCCTTATTCCTTCTTCTGTTTTTTCCTCATCCTTCAAAATATCATTCCAAATATTTTTTAGTGACCTTTCAGTTCATTAATTTTCTATACAGCTATGTCTAATTTTCTATTAAACCCATCCAATGAGTTCTTCAGTTCAGTTCTACAGTTTCCATTTCATTTTTCTCTGCCCAAAATCTCAATTTTATCTTTTATATCTTTGAACATATCAAGCATGATTATTTTAAAATCTTCATTAATACCTCCATTGTCTGGATAATACCATTGTTTCTGTGGGTCTGTTGTTTCTCTGGATTTTTATATGTGTGTTTTCTTTCCTTGTGTGTCTGGTTATTTTTGACTGAGAGTCTGAAATTGGATAGGAAAAACAGTAGAAAGAATTTGAAGTCTAGGGTGATGTTATCATTCCTTCAGAAAGGATTTATGTTTGCTTCTGGATGATAACTAGGGACATAGCAATCCAAATTCAGATATGAGAGGATTTGAAACCGGGGTTCAGACTCTTTGAGAGTTAGTTTACTTCTGGTCACCTTTACTTCCAAAATATAGATATTTAGGGGTATCACCCAAATTATGGGATGCTTACTAGGCTCCCTCACCTTGGGCAGACTTAGACTCCAATTTCTGTCTCCCCATGTCCTGCAAGGCTACCAGAGCCCTGCTTAGCTTCTCAACCTCCCCACCACCTCTTCTGTAATTGGCAGATGTGACCCTACATGCTACTGGGTTTCCATTGCTCTGGGTGTCTATCTTCTCCCAAATCTTAACCTGGTAATTCTTTTCTGCCTTATTCACTCTCTAATGCCTTCAAGTGGATTTTTTTTAAAAAATGAATTGGCCCAGCTTTTCTAATTGTTCTCAACAAATAAGTTGATCCAAGTGTCCTTATCTGCCACTACTGAAAGTAAAAGTCTGTCACCTATTATGAAATTCAGTTTTTAAAGGGCTCCTATAAATATGTTTAACCCTTGTTATTGGGTAATTGGCCACTGTCTGTTTCTTGTCATTATTATTGAGTTAGTTGTTCTTTGTTCCTTTGAATATCAAAAGAATTGCCAACAAAAACTGTAGAAAATCACTTCTGCCTGGGGTAAAGTTGGGGTAGATAGCCATTCAAGGATCCTTTCTTTGTGGTTTATCTACTTTCCCCCACTTTACTGGTCAGAGACTGATCCATGATGTTGCCTATTTCCTAGCAAACCAAGGCCCAAGTGAGACTAAATCCTGATGTCTGAGTACATACCACACTGCCTTTTCCTCCCTGAGGTCTAATTCTGGCCGAGAGGTGGAAGCCTGTAGTGAGTCAGTTCTACTGCCTCAACTCTATTGCATGGGGCTGTGGAGAAGAAGGAAAATTACAGTCTGCAATTCCACACACCAAATACCTGGGAAACCAAGCTGATGCATCCACAAGATAACATTTTAATTTGCCTTTTGCCCCTCTCACTTGAATTGGTGAGATCTGCAGCTACTGGCCCCTTTTCTGAGTGACTCACACACTTCTGTGGCTAGTGCTGAGTTTTGCAGCTACCAGAAAGAGAATCTAATGTTTCTTTTTCAAAGGTCAAGTATATCAGTGTTATTAATTTCCTATTTAAGCTAATTTTAAGAAACAGCCTTTGGAAGGAGAGAGGATGAGGTGGTATTCTATAATAGCGCTTCCCTCTCCAAGGCTCCTGATGAACAGAAGTGGGTCTCGGGAGGAGGTGAATGTAGTGGTGTTGAGCACCTCAGGGCATGGTGCTTCATGGTTTCTGGCTTCTTAAGGAAGCATCAGAAACAATGGGTTTTCTGTGCCCCATAAAGCCTATGTCAGTTAGTGACCTTTGGACACCGATTAAGGATGAGTACCATAGAACTCATGCCTTTAGAGAACTGGGAGGTTTCTTTTTGTTCCTTTTTTTTTTGCCATGCTACATGGCTCACAGTATCTCAGTTCCCTGACCAGGAATTTAACCTGGGCAATGGCAGTGAAATCTCAGAATCTTAACCATTAGGCTACCAGGGAACTCCCTAGACAACTGGGGGTTTCTAAGCCTGGCAGGGAGGGAGCTATCCTAGTTCTATCACATTCCTTCCATCTTTCTATGAGAGGAAGATCTGCCAGACTGCACCTGCTCATGTGAGCACCAGCTCCCCTCATAGCTCATGAAAGATTTTAACAACACTGCTAGCCCCTCTCCCTCAGGCAAGTTCTTAGTGTAGCTCTTTCCCCATCCTAACCCGGCTTCCAAACCCATGGGATCTAAAGTAATAAAGGCTCTGGGGAAGCAAACTTTAGAAATTGAATTCAATTTAAATCACCTTTGTTGAATTCTTGGGGCTGAGAATATGACCAGGACATTGCATCTTTGAAAGAATCAACAGTCTTTAGTATTGATATAGTGACCTCAAGATGTCTATCATATGCTTTTGGGGGGAAAATATTTGATAATACCATTTTAGACAAATAGACACATCTACATATAAGTAAATGATAGTATATACATTTTAAAAATCTAAAAGAACACGAAACATGCTGTTAATATAATTAGGAAGGGAAGACTTAGTTTTTTACTTTATATACTTTTTTCCTTTTTTCTTTTTTTTTACAAGCAAGAATTACTTCTTAATAAAGATTTAAATTTTTTAAAAATAGAGGCTTTGGGGCTTCCCTGGTAGCACAGTGGTTGAGAGGCCGCCTGCTGATGCAGGGGACACGGGTTCATGCCCCGGTCCGGGAAGATCCCACATGCCACAGAGCAGCTGGGCCCGTGAGCCATGGCCACTGAGCCTGCGTGTCTGGAGCCTGTGCTCTGCAACGGGAGAGGCCACAACAGTGAGAGGCCCGCATACTGCCAAAAAAAAAAAAAAAAAACAGAGGCTTTGGAAGAGTTTCAGGAAAAATAAAATTATAACAAAATACACAGGAATACTCAGAACTTTAAGTTATTTTAGATTTAAAATTCTTTTCAGTAATTGATTCATTTTTTATTCATTCCACACGTATTTTTGAACATCTCTGTTCTTTGCATTTTATTACTAGGTGATTTTTAAACTTAAAATGGGTAGAGGGAGCAGAAAAGAACCATGAAAGGAAGACCAAAGAACTAGAAAACAAGGTCCTTATGCTTAAACTTACATAATTTATTCATCTCACCCAAGCATCCATCCATCCTCTCAATGAATATATACTCATCAGATACTTAACTTCTTGCAGGACTCTATGCTAAGTACTTCAGGGGATAAAGAGATTAGAAAAATCTCTCCCACCTCTAATGATTCCACAGTCATGGCCCTAGAATGTTTGTACAATGTCTTGGACATAGTAATGCACCTCCCAGATCCACCTTAAACAAAAGATCTGCTAACTCGGCTGCTGGGAGTGTTGGACAAGCAGCCTTCAGTTGTCAGTTCCTTCAGGGATGGCCTCAGCTCCGGAGAGCCACCTGGCCCAAGGTGTGGCCCCTTCCCAAGTGGCCGATATCCAGCGACTGATCGTTACAGGAGGATAAAGGCCCAGACATCTCAGTACAACTTGGGAACACTCTGAGGGGATATTCTACGTCCAGAGCTCCTGTGGAACTGGCTGAGTCTACTGCTGGGCTTGCATCACAGCTTGGCTTCTCTATCTACTCCAACTCCCCTCTCCCCCATTTTCCACAGGTGATGATACCAAAGGCATTCCTTAATAAACATTCTATTCATTAAACTCACTCTCAGAGTCTGCTTCCTAGGGAATTCAACCTGCAACACACTAGCCCTAGAAAACTGAATGGTTACAGAAAATGTTAGAATAAGTCAGGTTCATCTACTTCTTGGCATTAGTCCAGCCAGGGCTACAGAAGCAGTATTGCATAGGGCAGGGGTTGGCAAACTTTTCTGTAAAGGGCCAGATAGTCGGGCTTTGCAGGCCACATAAAGTTTCTGTTGCATATTTTGTGTGTGTGTGTGTGTCTATGTAAGTGTTTAAGATGTAAAAATCATTCTTAGTAGATTGGCAGTAGAAAAACACAGGCAGTAGAAAACAAGCTGCATGCCGTTGGGTCATAGTTTACTGACCCTGGTGTAGGGTATTAAGAGCATAGACTTGTTAGGAGACCATTCTCCGTGGGTCGCTTGTATTTCTGCACATCTAGCAAAGCAGAGCCATGAATGACATTGTCCCACACTACCTTTTTAAGTATTTTGTATAGCCCACAGCCTAGGAAGATACAGCCTCTCCCTCCACAGAAGAGGTCAGGCATGCTCTCTGCCCACTGTAAAAGACTGCCACTTAGGTAACATGGGAGATAGAGCCCGTCTAAGTCTCTCTGGGCGTCAAGCCTATTTCATGATTTTTCCAAAGTATACTGTGCCTCCTTCTCTACCCGCTTTCTGATGTGCCTTCATGAGGGAACATGTTTCCTTCCCTCCCCCACTGAGAATCTCTGACTTAATGTCGGTGGAACCTCAGCAGGGTAAAGAACTATAGACCAAGTACTGTAGAGTGTGTTCAATTTTTATTACTTAAGTGAATTCTGTTATTTGTAAAGTGTAGGCCTACAAATACAGAGAAAGGAAGACTTTGCTAAGGGCTGAGTGCTGTACACGCCTTCCCTCAATTAACTACACAACAGCTTTCACGATGGCGGCATCACCTCCCCTTTGCCGATTAAAGAAATCAAGGACCCAGGAGGTTGTGCCTCTGCCTGAGGGACTGCCAGCTAATCAGTGGTCCAGGGGTATCCCCACGTCTACTGGACCCCGAGGCCTGTGCTCTCTTTCATATCATGGGGTGTCCTCGCTGTTCCTTTCTGTTCGTGGGTCTCTAATCAGGCCGAACCAGGATCACCTGGGAGTTTTAAAAAATATGGCTGCCCAGGCCCCAACCCAAACCAATTCAATAAGAAACCCTGGGGGGCTTCCCTGGTGGCGCAGTGGTTGAGAATCTGCCTGCCGACGCAGGGGACACGGATTCGAGCTCCTGGTCTGGGAAGATCCCACATGCCGCGGAGCAACTAGGCCCGCGAGCCACAACTACTAAGCCTGCACGTCTGGAGCCTGTGCTCCGCAACAAGAGAGGCCGCGATAGTGAGAGGCCCGAGCACCGTGATGAAGAGTGGCCCCTGCTCGCCGCAACTAGAGAAAGCCCTCGCACAGAAACGAAGACGCAACACAGACGTAAATAAATAAATAAAATTCACCTCTTAAAAGAAGAAAATTTAGGGCACTGAAAATTATATAGGACTTCAGCTTAAAAGGGAATCCTTGCTTCTCAGTTGCTGGAATTATTAAAAACAATAATAATAATAAAAAAGAAACCCTGGGGATGGAGTCTGGGCATCTGTATTTTTAAAAAACACCTCCCCGGGTGGTTCTCATGTGCAGCAGTGTTGAGAGCCACTGACCTCTCTGCCTCTGGGGGGAGGCCTGTCCCTTCAAGGCCCCGCGCTCGCCTGTGGGTTGAGGGGAGAGGAAGGCTCACTGAAGCCCGCCTGTTCCGCCGCTTTTCCCCCCACACAGAGCGAGGTCACTGGCTTCTTGGGTGCCTGGGAAGCTGCCAGTCCTGGGCCTGCCTGCTCTGGCCATGGCCCTGGAACAGAAGGCTGGAGTCCCTGCACCGCCGATGGCACTCTTAGTCTGCCACTTGCCAGGAACATTCTGTGGCTGAATATTTCTGTCAAGAAGGTGACCAATAAAAATGGTACCTGCTCGAGAGAAAGAGCAGCTATTAAAACACCGGGATGCCTGGGGTGGAGGCTGGGGGTTGGGAGCTTACTCACAGGGCCAGACAGGGAGAGGCGTGACCTGGGCTTCTTTCCAGAACTCTTCCAGAACTCTTCCAGAACTGCTGCTCTGACCCTGCACAGTTATTCTCTTCTTGGTGCCAAGTAGGACGGAGCGCGGGGCTCCGGGATGTTAGGTCTGGCAGATTCCAGAGCTGATCATCTAGCAGAGGGTTGTCCGAGCTCCTTGCCTGCTTCTGCCTCCGCCTCCGCCTCCCTTACAGCCCACCTGGTGCTCATTTCACTGCTCATTAGCACCTCCTCCAGAAGCTGAGGCGTTGGGGAGGAGGTGAAACTCAAACCCAGCAATTCTGCCTGTTAGCAGCGCTTATAAAAGCCTTGACGCTTATAAAAGCCTTCACGGAGGAGCAGGTGAATGCAGTTGGCTAGAACCCGAGCCTCCGGCATCCTGGTGCCGCAGCTGCCTGGGGCCTGGCATTTGCCGAGCGTCTCCTGTAACCTCCAGAGCAGCAGCTGATGGTGTGAGAGGCGCTTGGGAATCTGAGAGGTGCTTCAGAAGTGATCCTCCACCAAGCCTGTGAGGTGGGTACAATTCTTGTCTTCCTTGACGGGTCTGGGAGAGGCCAGTGACTTGTCCAAAGCCACGCAAACTACAGCGAGTAAGTCCACCAGGAGTGTGAATTCTGGCAGAAGTCGGAGTCCAGATGCTACAGGCCTTACTCTACCCCTCTGGTTTCCTACCATGCATGCTCCATGTGAGGCTTAAGGTCCCCACTCTCAAGGGACTTCTGACCCAACAGGAAAGGAATGTCATTTTTTGAGTTAAAGTTGAACAACCCACAAAACCCAAAAGGGAAGTGACATGTGAGAGTCACAGCTGCTGAGAGGAAGAGAACCAGGAGGGGGATCTTGAAGGGGCAGCATCGGAGACCCACTTTGAAAGGGGGCAGCATTTGGGTAGATGAAGATCAGAGGAGATTCTAGGCAGGGACATGCGACGTCGGGGCTGGAAGCCCTTCAGAATGACAGGGGCTGTGGTCAGGTGAGCAGAGGTGGGATCGCGGCTGGCCTGGGGCAGTGGAAACACCTGCTGCTGCCTGGCAACCTCTGAAGGCTGAGCAGGTCAGGTCTGAGTTGTGGCTGTGCTCCAGGAAGGCCGCAGGGGCGACCATGGGTGGGATAGGCGGAGGGGAGAGCGCACAGGAAGCAGGATCAGTTCTGCTGCCATCCTGGTCCAGGCTGAGCCAGGAGGGAGGAGGGGCCTGACCAGCAGAGAGATGCCCCACAAACCAAATCATCCCCGTTCTTGGAGCCGGTAACCAACTCCAGGCGGTGCCTTTAAAATGAGACTACGGGGCTTCCGCGAAGTCAGGTTACCTTGTTACGGCGTCAAAGGGGTTAGTTTTTGGTCCCCAGATGGCTGACATATCTGCTCTGGGATTTACAATTTTTCTAGAAATACTCAAGTTCCTGGCATTCTTAAAGATTTCAAATCCTTCAGTAATTTTTTTTTTTTTTTGCGGTACGCGGGCCTCTCACTGTTGTGGCCTCTCCCGTTGCGGAGCACAGGCTCCGGATGCGCAGGCTCAGCGGCCATGGCTCACGGACCCAGCCGCTCCGCGGCATGTGGGATCTTCCCGGACTGGGGCACGAACCCGCGTCCCCTGCATCGGCAGGCGGACTCCCAACCACTGCGCCACCAGGGAAGCCCTTTCAGTAATAATTTTTAAACATTAAAATTTTCTCCAGCAATTTCTTCCAGGCTTCATAAAGTCAGCTATGCTATTAGGCTCTCGGAAGAGATATAAGAGGGTGGCCTGTCTTCTGAATAATCACCCAGCAAATCTCAACCAGTGCGACTGTCTCTCACCAGGCTCCCATGTACCTAGTTTTCTATCTTGTCATGATATGTCTCTAAAATGAACAGGCCCACAGAAGATCTTAAAATGAATGCTCAGTTCCCCATACACATCTTTCCCTCCTTCCTACCCTAGAACAGGTCTGGCAATAGATGATTTAGGAAAGTTTTCTATTGTCTTGGCGCACACTGACATTTGCCTTGTGAAGCAGGTAAGTGCTTTTTTCCAAGATGCATTCAGAATTTCATGCTGTGTTTCTTAAAAGCTGTGATTAGATTGATGGGTGGTCAGGAGCCCACCTCTCAGGACTGTCTCCCTGCCTGCCGGGCAAGGAGCAGCCTTTATGCAGACCATTTGCCTCCCATTGAGCTGATCGAAGAGTCCAGTCCATAGGCTGGCCAGTGACTACGGGGGGCTGGGAGCAGAACACGGAACTGGGCCAATCAGATTCCAGCTCTTGAGAATTTGATCTGGCAAATATGGAGGAAATCAGGCACCAATATGAGCTGAAGTTGAAAGGACGTGATGATGGAACAAAGTATTCGGAGAGGGACCATGATGGGCCAAGTGGAAGACAAAGTTACGAGGCAGCAGAAGCAGAGGGCAGCCCACTCCCTAGAGCTGCCTTGGGTCTTGATTTCAGATTCCAGCTCGGGTCCATGTATATCCCATCAGTAAACCTTCTGCTTTTGGAAGTGCTCTCAGTCTGTGTTTTCTGCTCCCAAAGAATACCCCTTCAAACTAAAAACTTACTAATTATAACCTAACACAGTATCCCCTAACACAGCATGGGCTGAGCCCTACTCAGTCACCAGCTCTTCTCAGACCTGAATGTGAAAAGATCCTGTTATTTTGCAGATTCTGATTCAGCAGGTCTGGGCTGGGTGCGGCTGGGGTTCTGCCCCCAGGTGATGCCATTCCTGCTGGTCCTAGGTCCACAAGAGCCAGGGGATAGGTAACTGTTGTTACTTATTTGGAAAGAAAGAAAAACCTAAACCAAACAAAGCCAACAAAGACTAGGTTTCCAAGCTATCCAAAAGATAGGCAGTAAAGAAGCAAAATCAGTGATACTTTCTAGCCCTTTTCCTTTCTATGGCATTTAGAAAGAGAGTGGATGTAGATGGTCAAAAGTGACACGACTACAGGCCACTGAAGTTTCAGGATACTGTAATATTTGAGGCAATCTTTTTTTCTTTAATTTTTTTTTAGAGCAGAACTCTTGGGTTTTTAAATAAATCTGCTCTCTGGCATCAATAAATTCCATCATTTGCTAAACGGATTGGTTTTGAATAATGTCTATGACTCTTACAAGAAACTGTTACATTTCACTAGAAGGGAGTATGATGGAAGTTGGTAATCATTCTAAACTCAGCAAGTAAGTTTCCTGCTGCGTCATTTCCAACAATGCTGCTTTCCACTGCTGCTGAAGTTTGGGATCCATATTTTGTCATTGAAATTAGAAGGCTAATTCTTGACTGAATGCAAACATCATCTTCCTCACATGTATTTTCCTGTTCTAACTGCAAGATGGATCAAACTGCACACCCTCTTCCAACACCAAAAAGCCCCGCTAGGGTAGAGGTAATAGTGAGATGGGAAATAAAGGGAAGACAAGGGGTACATTACTGCAAACATGAAAGTCAACCTTGGAGCTGGTTTAATGAAATCCAAAAGCATAATATAAAAATGTGAGCTCTAAAAAATATCCAGTAGACTACATACTTATCTTAAGGGGGAAAAAAGGACTTTGCCTCGGTGGTATCTTGGGCAATGGCTCTTTTAGTCCATTACAGTTGTGAGCCTTTACTGCCTGTGATAAGCTGGGGCCTCACCATGAATTTTTAGTGCTTCAGGTAGGGCGAGCACAGCTTTCCAAACTGTAAATTACTTTAGCAAATACTCTGGACAGAGGAAGTAAAACAGAAGACTGAAGCTGAGAGGACCGTTTTTTATACTCCCTCGACCCTGCTGCTTATCTGCATGGGACATATGGGTAAAAGCAGGTTTATGCCACCTCCAATCCCTAATCTGAGCAGCCTTTGCAGTTGGATTTTGAGTAAACTTCAAAACCCTCTGTCACTCATGCAATAGATGTGAACACAACTCACCACGATGATAAACACAAGTGCATATTGCAGGCCTAAGCACCACCTTTCATGAGATCACATTTTTAAAATGTTTCTCTTGGCCTTACTAATCTACTTCTTCACTATTGAACCAACTTCTGCTTGAATCAGTCAACAACAGGGTCTTTAATCGACAAGGTTAGTACAAGGGTAAATGCTTTAAAATCTCACTAAGATAATGAAAAGTATGCAAACTATATAAACCAGACCATTCACATGTGGGACATAAGATCATTTTAAAGATGCTGCATTGATCATGTCCTCTGAATGTGAAATCAACGCACATTGTACAGCACACAGTTTTCTTAAGGGGACAACAGGACCAAATATTTGAAAGTGGAACTGAGTTTTATCGAGTATCTTCCATGGGTCAGATGCTTTATATATACTCTTTCATCTCATTTATTTCTCCCGAAAGCTCTATGAACTGCTTTTCCATTTCAAAAATAAGAAAACTAAACTTTAGAAATGTTAGTGTGCTAATACCATGCTGGTTTTCAAATATAAGTCTGCCATACTCCAAAGTCACTATTCTTTCCCCCGTCTCTCTAGCTGCCAAATAAAGGCAGCTCTCTCTTTACTTCTCTCTTCTCCCCTATTCCTGACCCCGTCTTCTCCTGGCTGCGCACAGTAGCTCTATTTTATTTTCTATGGCTCTATTATTTATTCTAGGATCATGTTTGTCTGCCTATGTACAATCATTTGCACTCCCTCTCCAATAACTAGGAGGGCTATAGGTAGCTAGAAGCAAGGATGGATGGATAATTTTCACCGGCCATGCTGTGCCTCCATTGACAATTTAACAGATGTAGGGAGCATTCAGGGGTTCCTATAGTCCTGTGGTAGCTCTTCATACCTTTCTCCCACCTCCAAAGCCAAACCTCTTCACCAGCTGACTCTGGGCCTGACAAAGCTTGGCTGGAAAGAGCCCGAGAAGGAAGCTAAAGCACAGAAAAGGCACCGAACCACTTGTCAACACTATAAAAACAAGCTAAGGGGCTTCCCTGGTGGCGCAGTGGTTGAGAGTCCGCCTCCTGATGCAGGGGACACGGGTTCGTGCCCCGGTCCGGGAAGATCCCACATGCCGCGGAGCAGCTGGGCCCGTGAGCCATGGCCGCTGAACCTGTGCGTCCGGAGCCTGTGCTCTGCAACGGGAGAGGCCACAACAGTGAGAGGCCCACGTACCGCAAAAAAAAAAAAAAACAAGCTAAGATGAAGGAGTACACTTGTAAATATATCTCTGTGTGCTCAATTACAAATGTTTCATTATTTCTTTAAGATGCATTACTAGGAATGAAATGACTGGGTCAAAGCGTTTACTCTGTGGCAGGCACTGTGCCACGTGCTGCACATATATTGTCTTTTTAAAGCCTTTCAGCTCCCCCATAAGGTAGGTAATGTTATCATGCGTATTTTAAGATGAGAAAACTGAGACTAAGGGAGGCTGTCACCTGTCCAAGGTCACATACTAGGAGATAGTAAAGCAGGGATTCACGCTCAGGCCTGACCTCTTTATGGCCCAACCATCCTGCTTCAATGTTGCCATGTTAAAAGATGCAGGAGGTGAGTGAGGGAATGAAGGGTGGCTTTCATCTTTATTTTCCAAAGTTTGATTATAAGTTTGTAAAATAAAGGTGGGTTTTTAAACCTATGTCGCTCATGTATATAAGCCCAGGAAAACGAGAATAAGCAAAGCTTCTGGCTTTCTGCTGCGATGGGTTTCCATGTTCCCTAAGCTTGGTGATTAGCCAAGCAGCACTTCAACGAAATGGGCCTGTGAGTCCAGTCGAAGCTTTTACCTGCCAGCATCCAGATACAGCCGTACTGGGACAGGGACGTTTATTGAGTATCTGCTGTAGGTCAGAGGCTGGGCTAGTGGTTTTACATGTGTAATCCTGATGCCTTGGAATTGGCCTTGGGGCCCTTAATAACAGGGGCTAAGCGTTGTTGCTAACTCAGGAGAGCTTCCAAAGCTTGGGGCAGCACCCAGATGGCGCCCCCTCAGGCTTCCTGAGACCTGGCAGACCTGCCCCACCACAGCCAGTCTGCTTCCCTCCAACCCCTCCAATCCCTCGTGCTCAGAGCCCATGGCAGCAGAGCCCACAGGAGCTTGGCTCTGTTCCTGGTGTTCCAAAGGAGGGGGAGTGTCAGAGTATTACTAATAAAAACTGGGGATGCTTATAACAAAAAACTGGTATCTCATCCATTCATTCATTTATTCATTCATTCTCCCAACAAATGCAGTATCTAGTGAGTCTATACTATGTGTCAGGCACTGCACTGGGTGGCTGGGACACATGTAACCACAACGGACCTTGTCTGCATGGAGCTCCATCCGGACATCTGCTCAGGCACTGGTCTTGCTGACCTGCCTCAGGCTGGCCTGAGCTGGGAAGAAGTGAGCTGGAGAGAGATGTCTATAGAAATAGGGAGAGGAGCCAGGATTCCCACTGTTGCGCGTCTAGGATGCAGGTGTTGCTACGTGTCAAAGACTCCTGAATGGCAGGTTGGAGCCTTCTTGTCAGTAACCACATAGAGGGCTCCCCCCAGGCAAGTGCACCTGCCTGAAAGACGCCGTCAGGTGTATTCCCCCGTGGAAGCTGAGAGAGATGTAGAAAAGGGCAAGTTGGAGGGGGATCTCCCTATGAGGAAATACTGTGTGTGTGTGTATGTGTGCAGGTGCGGGGGACGTGAGTGTCAGAAAAGGGACCCGTAAGGCCCTCCAAGGCCACATGTATGTTCCCTTGAGAGATACAGAATGTACGTGACCCAGCTTTCCTAAGGAGTACAGGTGTCTTGCTTGGTCGCAAATGGATTTCACTGGAACCCTCTCCCTAGCAATCTTCATAAGCAGGCAACTCAACAAGACGTCCTCTTCCTCCTCAGCCTAATCAAACCCATCTGGAGAAACACAGGGCACGGCCTCCCTTTACACCCCCTATCCATCTGAATTACCTGGACAGGACCTGGAGTCCTGGCCAAGTCAGTATGAAATTGTCCCCGGCCTTTTTTCTAACACTTCCCAGAGCTGGAACTTTTTTTTTTCCAGAGTTGAATGTCTCCAAGGTGACATTTATACGAGTGTGCTGATTTGATCTGGCTTCTAGGAAGCAGGGTAAGGTTGAGGTCCTTGGCCTTGACAAGGCCAGACACAGAGGCTGAAGGTTATTATTTAAACCCAAGTTCCCAAATGAGCAAGTTAGTGTCACCAATGTTTACAATGCTTAAAAGCATCTCTCATAAGCAGAACGACGCTGCTGCAAACCAAAGAAATAGACCACTGCCCACCGTCCATTCACTGCCGTTTTGGAAGGTCAGAGTTGAAAACTTCCGAAATCATTTCATTTTCTTGAGAAACTGTTTATTTTCAAAGTTCTCAGTTGTCTCTACTGAGCTGCCCATTTGTTATCTATTCAAGGATCAGAGTAAGCAAAGGTTTTCTTTTGACATTTTCTTCACTCCAAAATTTAAGGAGAGAAGATATTCTTGATTTCTGATAGCAAGGCAATTACTAGTTATTCTGAAAATCAAAAATAAAAGTACAGTTTGACTGATCAGAGGATCTCTTCTCTCTGGGAATACTGGTCTTGCCAGCTCTCAAGCAAAGGGCTGCTAACTAGCAGACATTTTAGAACATGTGTTTCCTTTCCTCTACTGTTCCCATTTCACCATAATGGTAGGCTCTAGAAGGTAGGCTCCGTGAGGGCAGGGCTTCTGTCTGCCTTGAGCACTGAGGGAGGGAAGCCCGGCCCATAGAACACAGCCTGACTCCAAAGAGGTCCTCCAGAAACTTTTGAAGGTAAATAAATATTTGTGGTCTGAGTCTGCAGCTCCATGTTACCTTTTCTGTGATAATTCAGATTAATCCTCCTTTATCTCTCAAATAACATAGAAAGGGAGAAAAGCCTTTTTGTAACCCAATTTTAAACTCATAACCTACATCCTTCATTATATCCTTCACAATTTGGAGCAAGCAAAACAGGTCATCATTTTCCCATTAGCTGCAGACAGCAAGGGTTCACTTTATATGAATATTCTTTCCCTTTCCCACAAAATAATTACCTAAGATTTCTAGCTAGAAAAAAAAAAATGGTGTAATTTCTAACCTGAAACGGCATCGCTCATTAAGGTTGAAAAAGTGACTGGGGCTTGCTGAATCCTATGCAAATCAGTCCTGATGAGCCCTTAACTAATCTGTTTACAAACCAGACCTGCTAGACAGGCCTCAGTGATTTTCTATCAAAGCAAAGCACTGCTCTTTATGGGCATCTGGCTGTCCCTGAATGGGGAGTTTAAACATAGACTCTTTCCTTCAAAGTAAGATCAAAGGCTTTATTACTCTTAAATGAGTGCATTATTTCCACTTACTACCTTCTTGTTTGTAATCTGTGTTTATTAACAGCACTGTCTCAGGTTTACTTTGTGAATTACTAGTTTCTGAAAACAGTAGAGCAGTTTTATGGACCACAGTATACATTGGTGGAGATTATGTAGCATATGATACATAGAATGGTCCATCAGATAGGACATTACGCAAAGACAATTCTCTGCAAAGATGACAATACCTGACCATGCAGAATTCATTTATGATTTCTTTTTTTAAGAGGAAACCATCTGGGGACTTCCCTGGTGGCGCAGTGGTTAAGAATCCGCCTGCCAATGAAGGGAACACGGGTTCGATCCCTGGTCTGGGAAGATCCCACATGCCGCGGAGCAACTAAGCCCATGCGCCACAACTACTGAGCCCACGTTCTGCAACTACTGAAGCCTGTGCGCCTAGAGCCCATGCTCCGCAACAAGAGAATGAGAAGCACACACACTGCAACGAAGAGCACACACACTGCAACGAAGAGTAGCCCCTGCTCGTTGCAACTAGAGAAAGCCCGCGCACAGCAATGAAGACCCAACACAGCCAAAAATCAATCAATCAATCAGTCAATAAAATTTAAAAAAAAAAAAAAAAGAGGAAACCATCTGGCATAACAGGGCTAACATAAGAAAAGATTCCCCAACTCTAAAGAGCTGGAGATTAGGTAACTCTTTGACTGCCTTGAGGAGAATTTTCTTTGAAGTTTAATTTCTTCCGAAGACAGCAAGTACGCCAAGCTGTACCATAGATGAGGGATGCTATCAGTACTGTTCCAGGAGAAGCACAACCAGGTATTTTCAAAAGATAACACACAGATTGTTTTTAAAAACCAAAAATGCCAGCGTGTGACTGATATCACTAATGGAATCCTTCTTTCAGAGAGTCCTTCAAGCCAGCAGTCTCCCCAGGGCCCGAGTGAGGGAGGACAGAGGCATCTGCCCTCCCTGGTCTTAACATGGAGATTAGAACCCTGTCCTTCACTCCCACCCTCCAATTCATCTTAGGAGGATGAAGCTGCCAAGAAAATTGCATCTTTTAAGATTTGTGGTGACACAGGTATACAAGGTGTCGCTGGGTGTCGAGGGTGTCACTGACCTACAAAAGGGGCCAGACTAACTGCTATGAGCACAGCGCAACTCAGGGAACATGCAACGTCGGAAGAGGAAGCTTTTAATGCCGCTAGTTGGACCAGCCAGAAATTAAATGGGATGGCCGGGAAATGCCATAATCAGGGATCAAGCCCCTGTTCAAAGTCATATCAATTTTTAATAGTGTTTTGTTTTGGACACTGAAGCAAGCATAAATTCACAAGGATAAAAATACATTTGTCAGAACCCCATGGTCAGACCCCTACCAACCCAAAATGAGTTGGGCTGAAAGTGGAGAGGCGGACAACAGGGGAACTAAACCTATCGTAAATCTCTTTAAAAGTCTCTTCCTGCTTATCACTTTCCAAGCGTCCTTGATGGCCCAGGTATGCCGCTGCAAAATTGAAAAAAAAATCAGATAATATGTATTAAAACCATGTCAAAAAAGCATTCCCGGGCCTCCCTGGTGGCGCAGTGGTTGAGAGTCTGCCTGCCGTTGCAGGGGACACGGGTTCATGCCCCGGTCTGGGAGGATCCCACATGCCACGGAGCGGCTGGGCCCGTGAGCCATGGCCGCTGAGCCTGCACGTCCGGATCCTGTGCTCCACAACGGGAGAGGCCACAGCGGTGAGAGGCCTGCGTACCGCAAAAAAAAATTAAAAAAAAAAAAGCATTCCTGCACACACAAACAGGATCAGAAATTACGTTACAGAGACTGGAGAAATAAGACATTCAGACCGCAAAGTCGCAAGCACAAAATTATTTAACCTGGAGACATGACTCCTACAACTCAGAAGAGGAAAGTGGTTCTGCGAAACTGCACATTAGGGCGTAACTGCACAATAAAATATGTTCTTAATGAACGTTTGTACTGTTATCTATAACATGGTACACATATTTGTGTGCAGAGGCACGGAATACAAAGACTCCCTCCTTCTCCAGCAGTTTGCTTTATCTTTCATTCCTGGGTAGTGTCTGTCTCCTGACTGGCTTGTTAATGTTAACTGTTTGCATCTCCTTTGTCTAAAATATGGACTTTTCATCTCTGAGACAAAGGGTCAATTCTAGGCAAAAGTAAAAGCCAAATAAATGAGTTAGGAGTTAACTAGTAGAGCATACTTATATTAGCACAAATAAGCTATCAGGTCTCCCCTGGTCATCTTGGCTCATTAAAGGGACAAAACTAAATCAAGCAAGGAGAATGAATCATGTTTGGCACTTATAGAGAGCAGGCTTGGGGTCAGGGTTAAGGTCATTAAGAGGAGAGAGGGATTAAAGCTACATTTGCCCTTAGGGTCTCTGAGATTGGAACTCTAATGTGAAATTTCTGGAGAAAGGCTTCAAATTGTCTAAAATTACCATAGACTATTTCAAGTTCTATCCATAAATGGAATGAAAATTAAGTTCAACAGGCATAAAACAAATGCAAAATAGCGAAATTGATATCATCTGAGCTCTGCTCAGAGGGGCTGAGAAGCTCCATCTGGAGGTGAGTTAACCCTTTCAGGGCACAAAGCTATCTCTTCTTAGAGTCAGGAGGAGTAATCCACCTCCAAAAGGGCCAGACCGTACATTTTTATAAGGAGAACTGGTGACAATTATGCCCAATTCCCTATGATTTAAAGGGAAAATTATGAAGGATTTTTTATTTTCTGATTTGACAATGTCAGTGAGAAGTTTTCTACCGTAGGATAGCGTTTGGTCCTGAAACAATATTTGTTCTAACCTACAATAATCCCAACTCTCAAGCATTTTAGGCATTTATCATTTTTAATGACTATAGCAAATGCCAAATTTTGTCCTTTTGAAGATAAAATGCTACACTCAAAAAGTCACGGGATTTGCATATACAGCCAAGGCTGAGAAACACACCCCAAACCTGCCCTTTGATTTTATGAGTCTGGCTGTGAGGAAGGTTTCCATAGTCTCTCCCTCTGCCAATGTCATTATTTTACAGAGAGGCCTGCCAAAATGCAGCTCGGAGCTAAGCGTGTGTGTCAGGTTTATTCAAGTGGTTCATTCTAGATGAGCTCTCTTGCCATCTCTTTACCAGGCATGACGGACTATCATTAATAAAAATGTATTGATCTCTGAATCTATTCCCAGCTATATATATATTAAAAAAAACCCTAATACATGAAATGGCTATATGAGCAATAAATAATCCCTAACCAGACAGAGTCCAAAAACTGTCAGAAGCACATGCCTCACATTTGCTTAAACCCTTAACTAAGAGGAATAAGAATTTTAAGCTAAAACAAACCTCGGAGATCAGTGCAATGCCCTCATTTTCAACAGAAGGAAACTGGCCCATGATATTGGGCAGGTGAGTGCTGACCCAGGGCTAGAACGCAGGTCTCCTGTCTCCCAGCCAGGGGCAACTCTGGGAACCAGGACACTGGAAGTCACTCCCTACAGGCTGCTTGCAAAGCGCCTTAGCTTTACTGTATTTTCCTATTAACATTCTGAGAGAGTCAAATTCTAGTCTGAATGAAGAAGTCTTCATCCCTTTTAGGTATTCTTGAATTATTAAATGATGAATACAATTAAATAGTAAAAGGTCATCTTCAATCTCTCTGCCACCGACGAGAGACGATTCCCCGTGCACATCGGCGCGATGGACGTGCTGGTTTATGGGCCTGACACCTTGCATGGAACGTTACAAATCCCTATGATGTCCTTAAGCTCCCTCTTCAATTGAACTGAAAGATGGCTAAAAACCCTACTCAGGCAGATGACTCCCCATTGGCTGGTCATCTGAGAATGCTCAAGGGGGCAGTTACTGCAGCTGAGGCTGGTGGTAACCTGTGCGCTTTTCCTGAGCAGCAGCAGGCTTCTGACAGTAGCCTGGGTAGGATTTATGCACCTGGATAACACCGCCCCCCATTCTCTGCCCGCGTTTGCCTTTCTCTCTCACCCCACCCCCACCCGCCACAGGAAGCAGACAGACCACACACATTTCTGAGTGCTTAGAAAACAAGTCAAGATCAAAATCCCTGCAATGAGAAGAATGGCCAAAGAGTAGACCCAAACCATTTGGGGTTCCCTTACTTATGGACCCAGCTGTGCCTGAGCATATGCTCCATCAACATGGTGTCAGATCACTAGGATGGCAGAAGAGTCTCTCAAACACCTAACTATTCACAGAACCCCTTGAATAAATCAAACTTGTGTTATTATGAAATTTACCTTATGCCTCAAGGCCTAGGCAGCACGGTATAAAAGATCCCATTCGGAACTGCTGTGCTCCTTAAAGGGGAATATGTGTGCTTTATCTGCACGCAAGTTGACGTTTAAAGTACATAAAAACATGAGACTAGGGCTTCTCTGGTGGCGCAGTGGTTGAGAGTCCACCTGCCGATGCAGGGGACACGGGTTCGTGCCCTGGTCCGGGAAGATCCCACGTGCCGCGGAGCGGCTGGGCCTGTGAGCCATGGCCGCTGAGCCTGCGCGTCCAGAGCCTGTGCTCCGCAACGGGAGAGGCCACAACAGTGAGAGGCCCGCATACCAAAAAAAAAACAAAACATGAGACTAAAGCTTGCTATCAAAAATGCGTATTTTGACCCCATAAGTTTCTTCAAACAGCATACGCTAACCTTTTGACTAAGAAACCTTTGTAAAAGATCCCCACTCTGCAAGCCTTCTGTGTCTAGCAAACTGCATCATTTATAACCCAAAGGAAAATAAACTTGATCTGCTAAGGAAGCATCTTTCAGGGAAAAGTTCATGCAGTTTGTAGTTGACCTAACACAAATGCAATGCCGCCGCTTCCACTCACTTGGTCATTTATTGAGCTCTTATTCAATGCCAGGTGCTGTCCTCAACAGGGGGACTCAAAGCTGAATAAGACACATTCTGTGCCCTCAAAGAGCTCACAGTCTGTTGTAGAAGACAGATGAACATAATGCAAACATAATGTAAGAAGTCCTATGATGCAGGCTGTATCAACAAAGAGCTATGGAAACATAGGGGAAGTGACTCAGCCTGAGGTGGCCAAAGAAGGCCTTTCAGATGATATGGTGCCTGAGCCAGTCGGCCAGGAGTGGAGGAGAAGGGCGTTTCAGGTGAAGGAAGCAGCACATGCAAAGGTCCTGAGGTGTGAGAAGCATGGCATGCTTGGGAAATGGCAAGTGCTGTGATTCACAACCTGTTGCCCACAGGGTACCATAGAGGAAGCAAAGGGCGACAGCGTTGGTGAAGTAAAACAGGAGCCAGAGCGTGAAATTGAGGGGTTCACACTGCACCCGAGACTAAAGTTTGATGCAGGTGAATTTCAGCCTTCCACTTCCCTTGCAGCAGGGTGAAAAATGAACTGCGGAAGAACCAGACTGGTGCCCAAGAAGCAGCTGCGAATCTAGAGGCAGAAAGATCAGTGGTTGCCTGTAGCTTCGGGGTTGGGGGAGGGAGAGAATGCGAGTGACTAAATGAGACTTTTCAGGGAGGGGGTGGCAGTGATGGAAAACTGGATTGTGGTGATGACTGAAAGTCACTAAATCATACATTTAAAAGGAGCAAATTTTACTGTATGTAAAATTACACCTCAGCGAAGCTCTTAGGAAAAAAAGAGAAGCAACAACACAGAGACACAAGTATTCTAGACAGGAATCCATGACGGTGTGAAGTAGGCACCAGAGATTTAGAATTCGCTTTGGAGAGTGGGTGGAGGAGAGAGCGGAGTCAGGGATGGCTCCTGGGAACTTGGATGGGACAGGGACCAGGAGGAAAAGCAGGTCTGCTGGGGAGGATGCAGAGCTTGGGTTCTGACACACTGAGTTTAAGATACTTGTGGAATACACACCTGAGCAAGGTTTCTCACACTCCCTGTTATTGACATTATTCTGATTGAGGGGGCCTGCCGTGTGCACTGTAGGATGTTTAGCTGCATCCCTGGCTTCTACCCACTAGATGCCAGTAGAATCCCCTCCCCCAATGTCTCCAGACATTGCTGTATGTCACCCAGGGCAAAACCTGGTTGAGAACCACTTATCAATAGGGAAGGATCTTAACTCATGACTTTTCCTTAGTTTTTCTTTTTCAAAGTTATTTCACACACCATAAAACTCACCATTTAAAGTGTACAATTCCGTGGTTTTCAATGCATTTGCTAAGTTGTGCAACCATCACTACTAATTCCAGAACATTTTCATCACCCCAGAAACCCCATACCTAGTAGCAGTCACTTCCCATTTCCCCCTCTCCCCTAGTCCCTGGAAACCACTAATCTACTTTGTCCCTGCAGATTCACCTTTTCCCCGACAGTTCGTATAGAATCACAGTATGTGGCCTTTTGTGACTGGCTTCTTTCACTTGGCATCTGTTTTCACAGTTGATCCATGTTGTAGCGTGTATCAGTACTTCAATAAATTTATTTTTTATTTTTGGCTGTGTTGGGCCTTTGTTGCTGCATGCGGGCTTCTTCTAGTTGTGGTGAGCGGGGGCTACTCTTCGTTGCAGTGCACGGGCTTCTCATTGCTGTGGCTTCTCCTGTTGAGGAGCATGGGCTCTAGGCGCGGGCTTCAGTAGTTGTGGCATGCAGGCTCAGTAGTTGTGGCTCGCAGGCTCTAAAGCGCAGGCTCAGTAGTTGTGGTGCATGGGCTTAGCTGCTCCGCGGCATGTGGGATCTCCCCAGACCAGGGCTCGAACCTGTGTCCCCAGCACTGGCAGGCGGATTCTTAACCACTGCGCCACCAGGGAAGTCCCTTCATTCCTTTTTATGGCCAACCTTCCATTGTATGGATATACCACGGTTTGTTTATGCACTCATCAGTTGAGGGATGTTTGGATTGGTTTCCACTTTGTGGCTATTTTGAATAATGTTGCTATGAACATTCATGTACAAGTTTTTGTGCAGATGTATATTTTCATTTTTCTTGAGCACTTTCTAGGAGCAGAACTGCTGGATCGTATGGTAACTCCATGTTTAACCTTTCGACGAACTGCCACAGTATTTTCCGAAGTGGATGCACCGTTTTACATTCCTGGCAGCAATGTATGAGGGTTCCACTTTCTCCACATGCTTGCCAACACCTGTGATTGTCTTTGACTCATGTTTTGTTTCAAGTTTCCAAAAGAGCACTTAATATTACGCTACACTGTTTATGATAACTTTATACATGAGAAAACTAATGGTCAGGAGGGTGACCTACAGGGGTAAGGCTTAGAGGTCAGTAAAGTACTTTCCAGCACTAAGATTTATTATTCTCTGTTGAAAAACTGTATAATTAATTACAATACCACTCTATCATTCATATAAGATGCTGGCAGCTTGACACATGATGTCTGTGCCGGGTTTTAGTTTTTAAAGCTCCATCCATGCTTCTACCCTTCCTCTCTCTACTCAAAGATCCCACTTAGCAAGTATCCTCTTTTGTGCATCATTGCTTTTTCCCTCTATGTGATCATTCCACCTCCATCAGCATAACCCCATAACATCTCCCATCCTAAAAATATAATTAAACTTCCCTTGACCCCATGTTCCCTACCCGTATCTATCCCATTTGTCTGTTTTCTTTTTACAGCAAAACTTGAAATTTGTCTCTCTTCACTTCTTCCAGTTTCTCTCCTCCCATTCCCAATCTCGTTTCTAACACTCCACCAAAGCACCTGTCAGAGTCAACGACTTCTATTTCACCAAATCCAAATGACTGATTCTCAGCCCTTATATTACTCAACTTATCAGTAGCTTTTGATACAAACTTGCATTCCCTCCTTAAAGCCTGTCTTCATTTGGCTTCTAGGACACTGTTCCTAGAACTGTTTTTTACCTACCTTACTGGTCACTGAGTCTCATCTGCTGGTTCTGCCTCATGTTCCCAACCATTAAAAGCTAGAGTAACACAGGGCTTGGTCCTTGGACCTGTTTATTAGGCACCTCTATTAGGTGCCTAATCTATTAGGACGTCTATTAGGCACCTCAAATAAACCCGATTTTTTTCTCCTATACCTCCCCCGATCCTCCCTCAATTCTTCTCCTACAATCTTGCTCTCACAGAAGATGGTCTCCTTTCTTCCACCTTCTCCACCAACCTTGGAGTCGTCCTTGACTCCTCCTTTTCTCTCTCTCCTCATCCATCAGTTAGTGGCTCTATCTTTTATGTTCAGAATCTGACGACTTCTCGCCTCCCATCTTTATCATTCTGTCCCAGCCACCATCACGTCTCACCTAGATTATTATAACTGCCTCCTACCTGGCCTCCTGCCTTCCACCCTTGCCCCAGGGTCTATTCTCCACACCACAGCCAGAGTGATCCCCCTAAAAAGTAGCTCAGGGCACATCAATCCTCTGAACAAAATCTTCCATGGGCTGACTGTGATATTACGGTGTTTGCAAAATCGCCCCCCTACTGCCCCCTCTGTGTCCACACTCTTACGTAGTCCCTGTCCCATGCTAACTCTGGACTTGGCTAGGTGACTTACTTTGACCAATGGGACAACAGAGCCATAAAGCAAGCAGAGGCTTAAAAAGCGCGTGTTCATTTGGTCTTGTCCTATGTTGCTGCTGGGAACCTTCTGCCACCAGGTCAGCAAACTTGGGTTAGCTTCCTGAAGGATGGGTGACCATGTGGACAGAAGCCCCAAGCATTCCAGCTGTCCCTGCTGAGTGAGGCCAAACTAGACCCTTCAGCTCCAAATGAGTTAGCCTAGTCAGATGAATAACACGGCCCACCTTGAGAATCTTGAAAAATAATAAACGTTTGTTATTTTAAACCACCAAACTTGGGGTGTGGCAGTGTATCAGTTAGCTTTTGCTTTTGGTAACTGACACACTGCCTGTTTCACTCAGAATAAAAGCCAACATCCTAACATGGCCTCCAAGGTCCTACACGATCTGGCCTCCCTCATTTTATGGCACTTCACTAACAGCCTCGTTGGTCCTCATATCTGGTGTTATCCTACCTCAGTGCCTTTGTACTTTCTGTTCCCTATGCCTACAGTGTTCTTTCCCCAGATATCTACATGGCTTGTTCCCTCACTTCCTTCCTATCTCTGCTCAAATGCCACCTTACAAAGATAACTTCCCTTACCACCTTAATAAAATACCCCAGGACTCCCCATCCATCCCCCTTACCCTGCTTTATTTCTCCTTTTAGTCCCGATTATTACCTGACATACACATTAAACATTTATTTCTTGTCTGTCACACCTCCTCACACACACACATGCGAGACACCAGAATTTATGGTCTACAAGGGCAGGATTTTATCTGTTTTGCTTATCACTGCAGCCCCAGCACTTACACTAATGCCTGGAATTTTTGATCACCAGGAAAATGATGGACATAGCAGTCCTTCTGCTAAATCTGGTACCTAGGCCTATCGCCTTAAGTATTTCTAGGGGCTGTGGTGGGGAAAGCGGCGACTATGCTCCCTACTGGGACATATTTCATTTATTGCAGGCCAAATTCCTACAGCACCCACAACCCAGAAAACACTGAAACAAATTCTCGCTAAGGATGCAGGCAGAGCAGTAGGATGAGGGCTGGCCACCGGTCAGTTCACACTCGGTTCCTCTCGACCTCCCCGCTCCCTTCCCTTCCTTCTCATCCTTTCCCCGTTAGTCAGCAACACCAGTTTGTCAGATCATTTGACTGTTCACCAAATGGTTAGGAAGACACAAAAACTCCAAGAAAGTATTATCAGCATAGAAATTTATTTGAATTCAAAATAATATGGTTATATTTAGGATAATATAATAATTATCTACAGCACATATCATCGTAGGCTCTGAAACAGTTCTAAAGATGCCATTCTTTTGAAGTCAAAAAATATGTAGTAAGAATGTACAAGGAAGCAAAAATATAAAAAATAAGTTTGCTGAGTATTGGGAGTTGTTACAAGAGCGGCACACCACGGTAATGTAACAGAGTCCAAATTACACAGCATGCGGCAAGGAGTTCTCTTGCTTTATCAAGTCCTGGAAAATAAACCAGTAACCTCAGAATGCAAGAATACCACCACTGGGTTAACAGGGCAAACTTTCTGAGGGACACAGCGAGTAATTCACTATACTTCCCCTTTCTCTAACTCCTTTCCTCACACCCATTTCTTTTCTTTCCTCCAGGAGAGGTTTTATCCTGTGGGAAAAAAAAATTGGTTTTATTTGTAAAGTGGAGTAAACAATATCCTGATTGAAGTAGGCAATGTTTTAGCTAATGATGCTCAGGAATCAAACTTCTGAAAAAGGTCAGTCAGCGAGCTAGCAGAGCCCATCAGCGGCTCGCAGAAAAAAAACAAAAATTCAGATAGTATGTGTTTGCTAAATAGGTAAAAAGAATAAGCAGTTAAAAATGGGTGAAAAATCCCAGGGTTTATTGTGAACTAGACAAACAAAAGCAGACAGATGACCTTTGATTAAGTCCATTTACTTGTGGAGTGAGCTATAAGAGGCTCCAAGATAGAGTTTGGCTCCCAACAGTGTCCACAGCCAAAGGGCAAACTCAGAACGTCTCCTCCTCTCGTAGAAACTGGAACACGGATGAGAAGTCTTTTTTGGAGTAGCCCTTCGCACACATCATCCTGTAGATCTGATGGGCCTGACTGCCCAGAAGGATTGGGCTCTTCGTGCTGGTAGCAGAGTCTTGTGCTAATCCCAGATCCTAAGTCAAACAAGGGCGGAGGGAATACATTGAGGTTGGTAGTTAAGGCTCACTTCAGAACTGTGGCTCCTAATGCTTGGGTTTCAAAGAAGAAAAAATGAAGCCTGAAAAAATAAGATACTTACAAGCACGATGTTAAGTTATATATATATTTTTTATACGCCCTTTCTTAGCTGCAAAACTGCTCCAGAGAGAAAACCTTGATTTCTGAGTGGCCTCTCCACTCCTCACCCTCCACAAAACCTATCTGTTTTGTTTTGACTTCGGCCAGGTGTTCCTATCCAGGTGAGATCACACAGAGAAATGCTTTTTCAAATCTACAGAAGCCTGTAAGCCTAAGACAAACCCCATTATGAAATTAAGCATGATGAAATTATCAATGATGAAAATATCCATTCAATGTCTTAAGTCAACACATATTTAACAACTGCTGTGTGCTGGGCACTGTTCTAAGTCCTGGTGATATGCAGTCATGATAATAAAACCAAGTCACTGTTCTCAGGAACGTACTATCCAGCGTGGAAGACAGACAGTAAAACAAATACTAAACTTCCAGACAATGACAAGTGCTCTGGTGAGAAATAAAGCAGGGTAAGGGGTCAGAAAGTCATATATAGCAAGGGGTGGGGTGGAAGGAAGAGAGTTCTGATTGATGAGATGTTTAGGGAAGACCTCCCGAGGCAAAGACACTTGACCTAAGATCTGAATGTGAGGGGGCAGTGAGTTCTTTGGAGAGCTGGGGGAAGAGAGTTTCAGGTGGGTGGAAGAGCAAGGGAAAGGCCCCCTGGGGGGGGCATGGCTTGGATGCTCAAGAAACAGTAAGAAGGCCAATGAGGCTGAACTAGAATAAGCAAGGGGCTGGGGAGGGAATTGAGACTGGGGATGGCAGAGGTGCAACATGGAAGCTTTATGATGTCTGGAGACGAAGCTGGATTTTCTTTCAAGTGCAACAGACAATCAGCTTCACAACAACACTTTAACATCTCTGAGCGCTAATGTTTCATTCAGAGAGTTTTGGAAAACTTATTATTGTCTATTGTTTAAAAACAGACAAAAGTTAACATAATGAATCTTTTATAGTTAAACTGTAGTTAATGGTATCCTCTACTGTAAGAATGGAATCTTGTCCAACCTTGAAATATCTGGGGGTAGATGGAAGACAATGGAGGCATGGTTAACTGAAACAATATTCCCCACATTTCATTTGTGATTAAATAAGTGCTGCAAACAAGTGGCAAAACCAAGACTTCCTTCTTACCATTACCATCTTCATTTCCTCCACCAGTGGAAAAGCCAACAAGCAATGAAAGAGGAAGACAAGAAGCAAGATGAGGCCTATTTGTATTCTTTGAGGAACACCCTTGATAACGGAGTAGTTACTGATACCATCCACTCAAAGGAGGAAATGATTCAAGGGAAAAACAAGCAAAGTTTAAAGAATGGATTAAATCTCTAGCCTCTTGGATATCTATGATGCTATAGGTGTTAACAGTATTTTGTGCTTACTTGTAGAATTTTCACATGTAAACCCACAGATTTGGAAAATCTACGTAACCTTAAAGTCTTCTACGGCTTTCACTAAAAAGCAAGTTTAATTACTACCCACACACTTCACAAATGTGGACAGCTACATTATTGCTTATACCCAGACAAGCAGATAAGCCTCTTTTGTCAACGTCATTTTGCTGCACATCTGCAAGATGCATTTATGTAAAAACGACAGAAAATCTACATAGAAAGACTGCCTATCATTTTTAACCTAGTAGTATAACTAGAACATAAGAACCTAGAGTAAACACAACATATCGAGGAGAAGACAATGCTATTGAGAAGAAAAGGCTATTAGAGGTTTTCAAAGGGGCAAGTAAATATCCCAAATAAGAGCTAATAAAACCAAAAAGGGGAAGCTAAAATAGCTTTGGTGGCTGCTACCTTAAAGGGTGGACATTCTAAAAAGAGAAAGGTGATTTAGTCTATAAAATCCTAAGTGGCTTGTCAATCCTGAAATGTTAGAAAAGAAGGTATCCTTTGAAGCTTGTAACATATAATTTAAAATAAACAAACACCCCACTTCACTAATCAAATAAAAATATTTATGAATTCTGAGCTCAGTGGGTGGTACAGGAAAAAAATACAAAACAATTGCAAAAGGTTTCAACAAATTAATAGAGGACCAAATCGTTATGTATTACAAGGACACAGGTACACTGGGTGAGTAATAAGAGTGGTCATAATTTTCCATAATTTGTTCCTTAGTGGCCATCAGAAACAGACTTCTAGGTTGTGGGGTTTAGAAGAAAGATCTAGTTTTTGTATTGATTATGTTCTGATTATATACACACTATATATTAGAATTTTATGACGTTAAGACATAGAAATAGGGCTTCCCTGGTGGCGCAGTGGTTGAGAGTCTGCCTGCCGATGCAGGGGACACGGGTTCGTGCCCCGGTCCGGGAGGATCCCACATGCCGTGGAGCGGCTGGGCCCATGAGCCATGGCTGCTAAGCCTGCGCATCCGGAGCCTCTGCTCCGCGATGGGAGAGGCCACAACAGTGAGAGGCCTGCGTACCGCAAAAAAAAAAAAAAAAGACCTAGAAATAAATGTACAAGCCTCTACTTCAAGGACACATTAACATTATCTCCCCCAACACAATGAGATCTAATGGTAGTTGAGCAAAATATCTCCTAGTAAGTAAAGGCCTGATCTGCCCAAGCAGGTATGATTGCTTTAATCAATGTAGCACTGATGGGGACTTCTTTAATCTCTATCAATTTCTGTACACAAGTCTAATTAGTTACGGTATGTTTTGCTAACAGCTATCTGAGGTGATGAAAGCATTTTTTAAGTTCCTTTCTAAATGCTTTCATTTTAAGCAAAATTCAGAAATCTTGCTCTTTATAAGCGAAATGACAACTTACAAAGAGCAAAAGAGAACAGGAATGTCCATATGTTTTACTACTGTACTGTCTTATGCTATCTTTTATTATCAAGAAAATAATTTTAAAGGACCTCAACAGGAGCAGATTCTTCCTGGGCAGGGACACTGGAGAAAATGATGGAAGTAAAGGTGTGACGTAGAGGAGAGTCCCCAAATAAAGCCAGCACTGCTTACAGGTTACTTGTCAGCTGCTTCCTCTGTTGGAGCCATTAGCAGTATTTTAGGAACCAAATAAGCTAACAGGTCACAACCCACTTCATACATGTACGTAAAGCAAACTGGGCATAAATGTGATTCTTTCACTCTTCTGTGTGCCCTAATAAACGACCCTGCAGCTTTGTGAAAACAATCCACTTAAGGAGCTACTTTCTGTCTGCAACAAGAGCAACACAGCACAACTTACAAAAGCCTGTGTGGAAGATACGCAAACCTAAATACAAGGTACAGATCGGCATAAAAATAAATATTTTCTTAAATGAAACACGAGGAGAAATAAAACTACAAAATAAGAAACGTAGTTTCAAACATTGCTTCATCCAATAAATATTTAAAGTGAGCCAACAATGCGCCAGGGGTCTGGCCGGAGGGGCAAGGAAGGAAGAGGCAGGCTGAGGGAAGAGCAGGCGTCGAGGGCTGCCAGGGAGAGGGGACAAGAGGCCAAACGAGTTCGGTGTGGCTGAAGCAGAGGAGGCGGGTGGGAAGGCAGAAATGAGCTGGTGAGGAGAGCAAAGGCCTTTAAGACAATGTGCAGAGATGGACTTTAATCTACAAGTAACTGGAAACCATGAAAGAGACTTAACAGGAGAGATGACATAACCAGGGTTTTACATTTTAGGAAGTCCACTCTTTACAGTAGAAAATGAACTGGAGAAGAAGATGAGAATGAAAGGCCAGGAGACCAGTTAAGGGCAGATGTTGTAGAAGCTAAACAAGGTTCAGCCAGGGTACTGGTAGTGGTAGAGAGGGCAAGTGGGTGAATTCAGGGCACAGCCGAGAAGTAGAATGGATGAAACATCCTGGGAAATGAAGGAGAGTAAGCTGAATACGGTATACAACTGTACATATTCTTACTTCTGTCAAAAAGTAAATGGCAGGGGTGTGGGGAGTGGGGTAGGGAATAAGCTCTCACAAAATCTGCAAGTCGTTTGTCTAAAAAGTATTTTCTAACGTTGAGATCACAAATGAGAGGAGGCCAACAATTTGCTTTTCAAATGACTTTATACATAAATGTATACATTCTTAAAGTAGGAAGATGTATTTAGATATCTAGCATCATGCGAAAGGTCCTCTCTTCTTTTGTGATATGTATATCCAATGTCATTATACTATTAACCGTCGGAAAATGCTTATTACTGCTTCCGTTCTAAGGACTTGGTAAATAATGTAAATTTAGGATGAAGAACAACATTTTACCGGCTCACATTACAAACAAACCCCAGCACAAAAGAAAAATCCCAGCCTATTCTTCTCATCTGAAAGGCCAGGATTAAAAATGAACAAGATAAAAGGTTTTTATCCACGCTAAGTTTTAAATAATTTCCAGTGACTGGGTCACTAGTTTAGTAATCTTGCCTTCTAGGATAGACGTATGATTTGTTACGAGAGGGGAGAAGTGGGGGTAGGCTGAGGTGGGGCGACTGAGAAAGGAGGGAAGGAGAACGAAACCACTAAACATTTCCCTGCTCTCTTGGGTAGTCTCTGCATTTACCATACCTTAGCCATGAGTGTTGTTCCGAATCCACCCTGATAGTTATTAGCCGAGGGAACTCCATCCATCACCCCAGGTACAGGATTATAGGTGTCACTTGACCAACATCGTCCTGAGCTCATATTTAGGATTTTAGCCAAGAGTTTTGGGTCAAGCCCTAACCTGTCAAAGAAGGTCAAAGAAAAGAAGTGTTAAATGCCAAAATATACAAGTCACGTGTGATTATTTATGTGTGAGGATGCTCCATCTTCTCTCTCCATTTATGATATGTCTTCAAATATCTAAGCAGACTGACTAGAATGAAGAATCCAATCTTAAATTATAGGGTATTAAAAGCTAGTGATTAAACATGTCTGAGCCAGGACATTTTGCACTGAGAGAAAACCTTCTGCACTACCCTGCTTTTAAGAAATAACATACGACTGCATAAAAGTATTGTTGGTTTACCACACACATGGGTTTTCTAGTCTTTTGGACATTATTGCATTTATGTGTCACGTAAGAACCTTAAGCCAAGATGATCATCTAAATTCTACAGTCTTTACTCACAAGTGATGTATTTCAGAAAGAAATATTGACAGTTAAATTATGTATCATGGGAGTCCATGTGGATGCATTTATATGTATGTTTATTCCTTTAGCTCTTATGAGAGAATAAATGCAAGAGATGAGCCACAAGCAGTAAAAATGAGCTTCAGGGAAGTTATCGTTATAAAAGAAGACATTTCTTGCTGGAAACTTTTCCTTATTTATTAAATCTTCATTAGACATTCTTGCTTATGAAGCAAGTCTGCACAGAGTTGTGACATATGCTATCTATTCAGAGACATGCATTATAGTTCTGGGTCAACTGCTGATAAGGTTACTGATCCTGATAAAACAAAGCTTGCCCAAGCGGAAACATCATTTGTTCTATCACTGAGCTGATGGCATAAACGGCTGTTCAATGTGGACCCAGAAAAAAAGTAGAATTAAAATGCTCTATTACTTTATTCCAAGTATCTTAGTGAAGCCTGGGAAGCACAGTTTTGCTACGTATCTTTGAATCAAGTTTCAAATAAAACTTTCTGCTTTTTCTTAAAACCAATCCCTTTCAGAATTAAAAAAAAAAAAGATTAAACAGAGACACATGTAAATATTAAACAAACTGTGCATTTTGGGGTGCTGTTTAGTACTCGTGTGTTCAAAATTGTCTGTCTATTTCCAGATCAGAATAGAATGACCAGTAAAACCTTTTTCCAATGCTCGAGCAGGGTCTAGGGCTAACAGCCAGGATGTGTACGGACTCACCACATAACACAACTGTTATGTAATCAGGCTTTCAAGGAGCAGCTGTGGTTCAAGCAATACTATATGGCATGCCATGAAGATGAACTCACATGGTAGCCTGTGTTATAATGAGCGGTTTTTACTAAAGATTATAACAGATAAAGATTCCATCTAAATCAGCTGTCATACATTCTGTTCAACTGTACACTGCTGGAAAGAAACCTGATGGTTTCATTCATTCTTTTATAAAGATCCAAGTTTGTTACATGTATAATTTGCTACTGATGCTTCCTTTCCCCTTTCAAATATAATTAGGCTATCAGGATGCTATGGTAACAGATGACTTAGGAAAAGATAAAGTCAATGCACTTAGGCAAAAATTGTGAAAAGTAAAATCACAAATGAACAACTAGTTAATTTGCTATAACTGCAAATATATTGTCTAAGCACAAATATGCAAGAATGTATATGTCTAATGTGCTCTATGAGCAGAGGATATTTTTAAAGACCCCAAAACACTGTCTTTACCTTCCATTTGGAATATAATTCAGGCTTCCTAATTTAGATTTTCTTTTAAAATGGCTCATTACATTCAAAGCAGCAGAGATACTCCCCCTCCTTATAACCTACCAGGTTAGACTCAACAGTGCCTCACAACACTCTTTATTGCTAAAGAAATTCATACTCTGTCTATAATACTCACCAAAATGGGAGCAAAGCTTATTATCCTTTGTAAAACGCTACATTTCATTTTTCTTGAATGTTCAGGGAAAAATACTGGCGCTGATTTATGGAACCCTTTTTGGTGAACATATTACTATTTAGAAGCATCCTGAGGGGCACACACAAAAATGAGGTGGCAGTTGTTATGGGCTCACTTTTCAAATCTGATGCTTCCCCACCATGCTGATTCTCCTTAGGAGATGGCTACTCCCTCTCCAGTCCTCCCCAACCCCCCAACAGCAAAGTGTATCATTAAAAAGTCAAGTTAGTAGTGTTTTGCATTTCATCTTTCTGAGGATTCTTTCACTGGCATATATATAACTGACAGTTAAAATTAGACATGATATTAAAATCAGTTACTGAAGTCCTCTGTCTTCCACTGTGCCCAAGGCTTGTAATGGTCTGAAACCAGCTAGAATACACAGTAATTGTCATTCAGGGAGTCTATCCTAGAACGTCATGCTTCACTGGAGAAGACTGAGTTTCATTTGAAATCAACAAATTAATCCAAGACAGGTATCTGAAAGGGCAAGTTTAATAGGAAGCAGCTACTGGGCTCTCAACCATGATAAAATGTTATTGCTGTTTCCCTGTAAATTGGCTGGGAACATATGATACTTTCTGCATAAGAGCCCCATTGCTGTTCAGGAGATATACAGCTCAAGCCATCAAAAGGATGACAGTCTGTCAGTCCCCATAATAACTTGCCACTGGATGTGGTTCGAGAGTGTGCGCATGCATGCATGTGGCTTTACAATTGCTGGAATGTTCTCTGATATAAACAGAATGAATTCATTGCTCTGACCGCATATATAACGCAACTCAAATAAACGTCACTGTGTCAAATCTACTCACCTTTAAAACACAAGAATTTTAAATGAACTTTTGGGAGAAGTAAAAATGATGCATAAACTATAAGAAAAATTAAAGAGAAGCCAAGTGTTTGCCTTCACTGTAACCAAGGCTTTTAAGGGCCAAAAAAGTTTGTTCACCTTATAGTCTCTGTAAGTATCTATACTGTCTGGTTTTATGTAAGAACAAAGCAAACAATGTCCCTAAACTGAGATGTTTGTATCACAGGAACCGATCTGGAAATGAAACATCTAAGACTATGTCAACTTAAATCAATCATTCTGTTATTCACCAATGTTTACGCAGACCTGCCATCTAAGAAGAGGCTGTGCCTGCCCTCCAGGAGTGGGCCAGTTAAGACGCCTGCCCAGTAACGTTTACCTGAGGCAGGGGAAGAGCCCCCCGACCCCCACCTCATTCGTCTGACAAATCTTCATTGAGTGCCTATTACATGCCAGGGATGTTCTTAAGATAAAGTGGTGAGGGACTTCCCTGGTGGCGCAGTGGTTAAGAATCCGCCTGCCAATGCAGGAGACATGGGTTCGAGACCTGGTCCGGGAAGATCCCACATGCCACGGAGCAACTAAGCCCATGCACCACAACTACTGAGCCTGCGCTCTAGAGCCCACGAGCCACAACTACTGAGCCCGCGTGCCACAACTACTAAAGCCCACACACCTAGAGCCTGTGCTCCGCAACATGAGAAGCCACCACAGTGAGAAGCCTGAACACCTCAACGAAGAGTAGCCCCCATTCTCTGCAACTAGAGAAAGCCCGCGTGCAGCAACGAAGACCCAATGCAGCCAAAAATAAATAAATAAATTTATTTAAAAAAAAAAAAGATACAGTGGTGAGCAGACAAAGCTCATAGAGCCTGCATTCTAGTTGGGAAGACAGACAATAAACAGACAAATAAATATATAATGCTAGCCAGTGAGAAGTGTTATAAAGAAAAAAAACATTAACGTACAATTCAATTCAAATACCAACCACCACCACCATCACGTCAATAACTACCATGTATTGAGCACCTACTATGTATCGGGCACTGTTTTAAAAGGTTTACATGGATGATTTAATTTACTGTTCACAACAGATACTACTGCTACTGTGGATAGATACTATTATTTTTGTCACTTTACAGATGAGAAAAGCTTAAGTCTGTGGCAGAGCTGGGATGTGGTCATCAACAGACACCCACACTCACTGCCCTGAGTCTCACTGGGTCATATGGGTAGTCACTTAATCAGCCAACATGATGGCATCCTATCAGTTTAATAAGAAATTGGGCCAAACCTTTATTATAAACCTTTTGCCGTATGTTATATCTATCAGGGTATACAACTAAGAGGTTTCAGTCATCACCTAAATGAAAAGGCAACACCTTCTTAGGGAAGTAACCAGGAAGCTAAAATTATGCTTGTGGGAAAGTTCTCATCTTGAACGGCCTTCCAAAAGTTTGACTGTTTTAAGCTTCTTTTGGTGGAAGGAGACAATATGGCTGTTGCTAGAGGGGCCTGGACCCTGTTGGCAATGCAAACAACTTGTTATACCGCCCATATTGAAAAAAAAGCAAACCAAACAAAAAACATAATTTCTGGCAGAACAAAAATGAAAACAAAAAAACAAAACTCATATTACCAATGTTATTCTTACGTGGTGCACGGGAATAAAACCTCTCTAACGCAAGTAAGGCCCTTTCAGTACCATAAAACTATGTTCTGAGTCCTAAATAGATCCCAATTAGAAGGCAGAAAGTTCTAGTAAAAAAGAATTTCTAAATATGTTGTATACCAATATTTTTTATGCGTTACTTTTTCATAGCATTTAAAAATCTAACATCCATAAACACTCATTGTAAAAGATCATAGGGTCAACAGTTTAAAACTATAAGGTTTTATTCTTCTATTTATAAAAGGGAAACGTCAGTGTTCAAGAAAAGACACTGACTTATGAGAATGAAATTAATCAGAAACGATCACTTCATGGGAATAGGTAACTCAATTTGTAAATGTTGACATTAATTCTCTAAAAAAATTTTTACTTCAGAGTGAACAGAATATAAATGTGGCTGAACCACTTCGATGCTATACTACTTGGTGGGAATTTACTACTTGGGAATTTATGCTTGCTGATGCCAATTTTCTCTTTCACCTTGCAATGCTCAATAAATCGTGGCCGCTCTCTATACTCCATTAGAGAACATTCCTGTCATTTTAAACCATGTCTGTAAACCATGGAGAAAAGACAATAGCAGAAGCAATCATTTTTAGGACTTTCAAACCACTGAGAATCTCTGTAAGATAAACCGATAAAATCCTAATGTCATGAAAATAAGCAATTCATTAGTACAATGTAGAGCACCATAAACTTACAAATTATTGTAACAGTTAAGTAAAAACAATGAGTTCCTGCTTTGTGTTCAGACGTGTGTGTGTGTGTGTGTGTGTGTGTGTGTGTGTGTGTAAATATTTCATTTACACACATATACATCAGTAACAGTAATAGAGTTTTGGAAAAATTAAACATTGAAAGTTTCATATTTCTAAATATTGTTTTTGTCATAGTGGATCAAGGCCAACAATAAGGGAAAATCTATTTATTGCTTCTGCTCTTAATATTGCTGTTTGGAATTTTATCACTTTCTTTTCTCTTTGATAATAAACTTACTCTAGTAGCCAATGTATACATTTCATTGTATACATTTTATTCATTTGATTCAACTGATTTTCATACTACTCTTCATTAGCTGGCTTTTGGAGTTAGACTTCCATAAGCACTTACTGTACAAAAACTTCATTTTAGAATGATCATCTAATAAGACTTTTGCTAGGAAAATTATTTGAGGAATGCTAGAGGATGCCTAAGGAACATTCTGATCCAGTGACGTTTAAAGTAAGCAGCAGAATATAAAATAAACTGGCAAAAAGAGAGGGAAACTTCAGTATAGTATAACCTAGGCTTTTACTTTTTTTATTATATACTCATTTATATCCAGAAAAATAAAAAAAAATTCTAAAGATGCAAATGCATACTAATGCTCTAATCCTACTGTCAACACCAATTAATTTTGTATGCAATTTTGGTTCCAGAAATTTACATTTTCCTCCTCCATAAAATTAATCTAGAGGATGAACATAAAAACAAGTTACTAGTAACCGGTTTTTCAATTATGATAAGTGACCCATAGCCTAAACTGGCTACAATACAGACATAACACCCTGAACAGCTTCTTATATACCACCAGTTTTATTAAGGCTTTGTACAAATATGCCTTACCATCTTACAGACATTCAATTTTAAAATGTAAATGGTACAGGATATTGATAAACCAATTAGCGCTGATGCAAAGCAAATTCCTCTTTTGTCTCAATTACAACATGACAACTTAATAGGTCAAGACAGTTTAACATCTGAGACAAGGGCAATTCAATAAAACAACAGCATCTTGATATGGTAATTAAGAGGAAATGTGAATCCATTACTGTGTTTTAAAAAATATCTCAAGCACTTTGGCTCTTTTTATTGCTTTCATCAAAAGCTATGGTATGAAACACTACTCTGATTTGTGATATATTTGGCAAGCAGTTTGGGGACGTGTGAAGAAAACACCTCAGTAAAAGCATCTTTCTCATTAAGCATTTTCTAAAGTAAGAAATGTATATTTATTATATTCATGAAATGCAAAACACCCCAAAAATTAATTAGGTGATTAATCATATGTAGCATTCCTAACCCAAAAGATTAAAGGCTAAAATTAAGACATTAACCTTAAGCATTCTAAAGGATGATCACCATCGTAGGAAAAACTGAATTCCTGAATCACTTTCAGCAAAGTATGAATGCCATTTTATTTCAATGAAAAGATATATCCTTAATGTAATGTAACAGAACCCTAGGGAAGTTAAAATGAAAAGAGCTATGCATACGAGTTTCGGCTTTATGAATGCCATCCAGTTTATCCTGAGAATAAACAACCAAGAACCCTTTTAGTGTAGATTTTGGGGACTATATTTAAAATAGATACATAAAACCAGTCACATGGTAGCATAACACCTGAATTCACTATACATTAAAACTGTATTTTATACAAATGTGTCCTACACTGCCAGAGATTGTTTAAATTTTATAGTAAAAGTGTCTCTTGCCTTTCGACATAATAGAAGAAATGGAGCTCCCATATAAAAAGGATAATGTAACTTCAAATATAAAGCACAATACATTTTATGGCTTATGGCAGAGAGCATTCATGCTCTCCAGGGTCCTATTGGTCGTCCAATAAGCAAAGTCTATTAAAGTTCAATAATGAAATACTTTCACAATGTTCCTAGATCAACTGATTTATCTCTCATGAACATTTGTTTTCAACATCAGAAAATCAAAACGGAAAGCTCATAAAAACTGTTAGTATATGAAAATGTACTATTCAACAAACCTGATTCCCAGATTCATAGCTTCAGCGGTTCCAATCATACTAATAGCTAACAGCAAGTTGTTGCAGATCTTCGCAGCCTGAAAATAAATTGAGTACATATTAAATATCTTTATTTTCAAGCTATAACTCACAGGAAGATTTCTTCACCCTATTCCACGTTTCTAAAAGTAAGAGCATCCAACTTTTGATTCTTTCAAAGGAGGAAAGGCACTTGGTGCTGCAAGCCTCCCTCTGAGCCTAACACAAGATCCCAGAACAGACTGGGAGGGGGTCCTCTTCCCCTAGGGAAGAGCTCTGCAGTGTGGTGACTGAGCTACTCCTATGGGCGCAAGCACAACAGGGAATACTGATTGATGTGGCACAACTGCTCCTTCAGGAATGAGGCTGACATTCTAACTAGGGAAACAGGAGTAACACACCAAATGAAAAGGCAATGAACAAGCCAACACAACTAAGTGGTAAACTGTATGGTAGAAACTGTAAGACAGAGACAGGCGTTCAGAGAAACCAGATCACTGAGGGCAGGTGCGGAGAGGAAGCAGAACCTGAAACCATCTCTCAGAAGGCCAGGCAGGATTTAAATAGGCAAGAGAGGGAAAGAAGGAGAGCAGGGAAAAAAATAAATACGCAAGGGCATGAGATACTCCTGAGAACAGTAAGAAAATGGACTCATGTGCAGTGGTTTTAAGGAATGAGGAGAAGTTTGATAGTTAAGACTATGTCAAGAGCTACGGAAGCTAGTGTCCACATTTGACGTGGTACGAAATAGGGATCTGTGCAAAGCGTCAGATCTGGGAAACCTATGATGATACAAGCATCTTGATGGAGTTGGTTTTGGTTACAATGTTGGCAAAGTGGTAAACCTGGTATCCAGAGATCTACTAGGCCCAGTGAACAGTAAACAAGGTGTGAGATAATGAAAGATTGAACCAGGTAATGCGTGGAATGAACAAGATAGCCAACAATGAGAGCCACTGAAGCAAAAATCAATAGAACCTGGAGACTGACTGGACCAGGGAATGGAGACAACAGATATATCTAAGATCACACCAAAGTCCTGAATAAGATAAAGCTGGTACCAGTGACCAGGACAAAGCAGGAAGAGGAGTGAGTGATAGTGTGTGTGTGTGTGTGTTGGGTGGGAGGGGGACAACCAGTTTAATTTCAGAGTTCATTGTAGTCATTCACCTCTACCTGATCAGAGAATCGATATAACACATTTCTTAATGAAAATGATCTGGTTTTTTAAGAAAAAGATTAAAGGGCATAGGTTACTTCTACCCGACAGTACTACAAATAGAGCTGTGGCGAGCAGTTACAAAATTAGAGGGAAGATAACAGCAAATCAGATAACACAAGCACTTCATATAGAAGCCATTTTAAGGATAATTTCTGTGGTCACTGGGATAAGTATGTCAAAGTTTGAAATGATGGAACTTTTGATGTCTTTTTAAATTACTGGTTTATCTCTGCTTACTTCCAACAGGAATGATGGAAAACTAACTCATTCCAAATTAATTTTAGAAAATCTGAGCAAACGAAGAATCCACAGATTGAACAGAGTAAGGAGGAATCAAATTGTGGTCAGGAAAGAAAAATGAACATTAGCTGATTCTATATCATCAAGTCAGTGTCACTGCTGTACAAACGTTACCTGCCCAGTCCCAACGGCTCCACAATGCACCACATTGGAGCCCATGCACCCCAGAAGCTCTTGGGCAGCAGCAAATTCTTCTTCGACTCCTCCCACCATAAACGTGAGGTTCCCAGACCGAGCAGCTCCCACACCTGAATAGTTTGGGGGGTAAAGGGATAGAAGAAGAGGGTTACATTTCTTCAAGTGTTTAAGTATATTACAAAATTAGAGAAAATCCTCAAACCAAATGAAAACACCTTGCCTCCAAGTTATATTTATGTCAGGCATAAGCCTCTCTTGGAATATTTTAATTGTCAAGTATCATGCAGGTTACTTATAAGCCAAAGGGGACATTCAGATTCAGTCAAACTCTGCATTCATCTCAAATATTCTGGCACGATCATGGAGTACCATGGGGATTTAAAATGTGAATTTTATTATTCCCATGCATCTCTTATTCTCCTGAGAAACCTATTCAGTAATAGAAAGTATATTAAAAAGATGACCTGTGCCCTGACCAGCACGGGAGCAGCCAGAGGGGTCAGCTGCCCGAGTCTGGATCTGGGGTCTCTGGCTCACTCGCTCGTTCTCTGCACACTATGTACAGATGAGATCTACAAAGAGAGGGACTTGTCTCTTTCTCCCGTAAACAAGTAGGCGTTTCAGATGGAAAGATTCTTTGTAGGTAAAGATTCTTTAAGGTAGGGCTTCCCTGTTGGCGCAGTGGTTGAGAGTCCGCCTGCCGATGCAGGGGACATGGGTTCATGCCCCGGTCTGGGAAGATCCCACATGCCGCGGAGCGGCTGGGCCCGTGAGCCATAGCTGCTGAGGCTGTGCGTCCGGAGCCTGTGCTCCGCAACGGGAGAGGCCACAAGAGTGAGAGGCCCGCGTACCGCAAAAAAAAAAAAAAAAAAAAGGTTCTTTAAGGTAAAGAAAACAGTTGCTTAGCTAGACTGATTACTCTGATGTGCACTTTCTAATATTATTTGATTTTTCTTTTCCCTCCTGCTATACAGGCACACATAGCTTGAAGATTTTGTGGGGTCAGTTCCAGACCACCCCCATAAGGTGAATATTACAATAAGGTGAGAGTCACATGAATACTGTAGTCTATTACATGGGCAATAGCATTATGTCTATAAAAACAATGTACACACCTTAATTTAAAAATTCTTTACTGCTAAAAATGCTAAGCATCATCTGACACCAAGGTTACCACAATATTTGTCTTTTTAAAATAAATTATTGAAGTATAGTTGATTTACAATGTCATGTTAATTTCCGCTGTATAGCAAAGTGATTGAGTTATACATATATACATTCTTTTTAAAATTATTTTCCATTATGGTTTATCACAGGATATTGAATATAGTTCCCTGTGCTATACAGTAGGACCTTCCTTGTTGTTTATCCATTCTATATACAATATAATAGAAAAACCCAATATTTGTGAAGAGCAATAAAATGAGGTATGCCTGTACACCTTTTGGGCAATTCATTCTTAGTGATATGTCAGGAAGAAGAAATAAACTTTAACATTGGTTTGGTCACTCCTTAGCAAAGGTTTGATGTATGTTCACTAATGGAAATGATTGGAGAAGCAACTTCTACTTCAGCACAGAAAATATGGCCTAGACTTGTCTTAAAAAGGAAGTGGGGGGGAACTTCACTCAACTAAATTTTTATTAACTATAAAATAAAACCAAGAGCATTATTACTACTTTTAGCATTAGAGAAATCTTCATTTATAATTTTCAAGTTAGGTTTTGTTGTTCACAACCAGGGAAGTGTGTGGAAGAGCTATATTAGTACAATTTTTGCCTTTACAACTTATTTATAGTACAGCTAGGAATAAAGAAACCGTAACTGGGGCTTCCCTGGTGGCGCAGTGGTTGAGAATCTGCCTGCCAATGCAGGGGACACGGGTTCGAGCCCTGGTCTGGGAAGATCCCACATGCCGCGGAGCAACTAGGCCCGTGAGCCACAACTACTGAGCCTGCGCGTCTGGAGCCTGTGCTCCGCAACAACAGAGGCCGCGATAGTGAGAGGCCCGCGCACTGCGATGAAGAGTGGCCCCCGCTCGCCGCACCTAGGGAAAGCCCTCATGCAGAAACTAAGACCCAACACAGCCAAAAATAAATAAATAAATTTATTTAAAAAAAAGAAACCATAATTGTACTATGTATCAAACCTGGCCATTCGAATATACACAGCTGCAAGTAATGGCCTACTTTTGAATTTAATTTATTCAATGAATACACAGTTTTTAATACATAAAAAGCCAAATGAGGAGATCCTTATTTCATTCAAATTGTGAATATTTTGCTACTGCCAAACCAAGTAGCCTTTCTATTTTACAGTTCATGCTATTTTTAACTAATTATTGAAAGCAAAAGAAGTCAGCATTATGTCAGCCAAACAGTGTTGGTAGAGGAAGTGCCCACATGTTTTGAAAGCCTGAGATGCTTATATATGGTTAAATTACATTATTTCACAATATTTTCAGACACTGTGGAACTGGTTATGTACAAAAACCCAATTATAAGAAATGCTTTTAATTAACTCATCTGTGTCATTTGAACATTCTGATAATGTTGAAGTTTAAGTGACTGTCATTTCGTTAGTTTCTAATTTACTTCACCAAGATGGTGGGATCATTATGTTTTACAATTATTTTTGCTCAATTTCTATGGCCATTTTAATTTGAACCACATAACCAACCTCACTCTAAATCCTGTTGCTCCGACCTGGAGAAATTATGTAGACGATATAAGTCAAAGCTTACAAACAAATCCAGCACCATCCATCATAGGTCAAGAGCTTTGTATCTAGATTACAGGCTGCTAAGTAGCTTCAGAGAGTCATTTATTAAAGGAAAATTAATGCCGACAATGGTTCTCAGCTGGTTAATCTTTTGACAGGTGTACTTTCTCACGTGTTCAAACATGCACTTCAAAAAGAAGAAATAAGTTACTTAAGAGAAGACCACAAAAGAATAATTCATCTTTTAATTCAGAAGTCTGTGGTATTTCCACTCCTTCCTCCGCTCATTATGGTGGTGTAATTATTTCCAGCTTTATCATAATCTACATTCAAATGTAAGGGTCTGACTAAACTGGGTAATTCTGAAGTTCTGGCATTCCCTGGGACCAAATTCTAACTTTTCATGCATATTCAACCATATGACACTATCAAGGCTAGTCCCATTGCAAAGGCAAAATTAAGAACTAAGTTATCCCCAAATAAATGCAACCATTTTGAGCTTTGAAATAACATATAGAAAGCCAGAACGCTAAAGCTGTGTTAAGACATCTCATGGACTTCAGAAGACATTGTATAGAAATATTTTGATGTCTATGAATAAGAAACCATAAATTACACTGCCACGCCATTTTAATTCAGGTCCACTCCCCAAAATAGGAAAATATAGAATATATAATTAGGCAGCTGAAAGAATATTGGGAGAAGTATTTATTTTACCTTATATTTTAGTAATTGTACATACAAAACCAAAATATGTCCTGTGCTTAATTTTATTACAGCATTTATACACCTTATTAAATTAAAATCTTTGACTTTCTTACCCAATTCCTCCGTGACACCATAAAGCACTCACAAGGTGAGCATTGGGCCATGTTTATGTCAGCATTCCCTTATCTGTCACAGTGCGTGAAACATTCAATAAATAGTTGTTCAGTAAATTAATTTATGAGCATGGAACAAACAGTAAAGGATCTGGAGATGAAATATCTGGTTTTGGGATGTGCTGGCTATGTTATTTGTTATTATAAACAAATTACAAAACTTCTCTGAGTTTCAGTGTATAAAATAGGAAAAGCATTAATAACTTCTTCATAGAGTGGCTGTGAATATATGATGCTGTAAAATATAAAATGCTATTTAAATGTAAGGCCTTACTACTTTATAACCCGAATCTGCAAAGTGGGAGTTTTATCCTCACCTATATAATGCCTTGAGTCCTTTCCTATTTGGTTACCTAAGCCACTGTCTTTACCATGATAATTTTAGCCTCTCTGGCTAAACACTGGCTGGCTTGAGCCAATCCTATAAATAATGGAAGCAGACTGGTCCAGATTAAGAAATACAGGACTTCCCTGGTGGCGCAGTGGTTAAGAATCCGCCTGCCAATGAAGGGGACGTGGGTTCTAGCCCTGGTCTGGGAGGATCCCACATGCCGCGGAGCAACTAAGCCCATGCACCACAACTACTGAGCCTGCGCTCTAGAGCCCGCAAGCCACATCTACTGAGCTTGCATGCCATAACTACTTAAGCTCACGTGCCTAGAGTCCATGCTCTGAAACAAGAGAAGCCACTGTAATGAGAAGCCCGTGCACCGCAACAAAGAGTAGCCCCTGCTCAACACAACTAGAGAAAGCCTGAGCGCAGCAGTGAAGACCCAATGCAGCCAAAAATAAATAAATAAATCTTAAAAAAAAGAGAAATACTAAAGTGGTCCATAGCCAGTGATATTAAGATTACAGTGAAGACCTCTTGTAAAACCTTTCAAAAGCATCATAGCATGGGAAAATGACAAGAATGCTGTATTTGTTTGGTTTTATTCATTCAGCAAAGTTAATCTACTAAGAATCATGCCCATGGTAAGCCCTAGGATTATAGATGAATAACATATGTCCCTGATCCTTAAGTTACACATCCGTGATCCAGCCCCTTCTCTCCTTAGCCATCACTACCACCTGGGCTGAGCCATCACCATCTCTCACCTGAATTACTGCAATAGCCTCCTACCTTATCTCCCTTTAGCTCTTGCCTCCAAAGTCTATTCTCCATACAGCAGCCAGAGGAATCCTTTTAAAATACAGCTGACCCTTGAACAATGCAGGGGTGAGGGGCACTGACCCCCCGCACAGGTGAAAATCTGAGTCTATTTATGGTCAGCCCTCTGCAGCTGCAGATTCAACCAACCATGGATCGTGTAGTACAGTAATATTTACTATTGAAAAACATCTGCATGTAAGTACATCTCCTGTTGTTCAAGGGTCAACTGTATAAATCTAGTTCATGTTCCTTCCCTACTCTCCAGACTCCAAAGTGTCCCATCACTCTCATGTAAAATCCAAAGTCCTACAAAGTGGTATGTGATGTGGCCCTTGGCTACCTCTCCTATCTCATTTCATACCATTCTCTTCATTGCTCTCTGCTTTCCAGCCATCCTGGCCTCCTTGCTGTTCCTGAAACAGGTCAAGTAAGTCCCCATCTCAAAGTCTTGCACTTGCTATTCCTTCTGCCTGGAATGTTCTTTTCCTAGATAGTTATGACTTGTTTCCTTTATTTCATTCAGGTTTCTTCTCAAAATTCACCTCTTTAGAGAGGCCGTCCCTGACCCCTCAACCTAACAATCTAAAATGGCATCCTGCCACTCTCCATCCCTTTTTCCTGATTTAATTTTATTCACAGCATTGATTACCACCTGTTTATATTAACACCTCTATTTGTTTCTGATCTGTATTCCCTACATGAAAATTAGCTCCATGAGAGCAGCGACTCTGGCTTATTCACCCCACATTCCCAGTGTCTGGTACATAGGAGATGCTCAGTAAATACAGTATGTATTCCAAGAGAGAAGAGGAAGCAACGGTGAAGGGAAGAGCAAGGAAATGAGTGACTGCAGTATGTGCGAGAGCTGCTCTCCTAGAGACACGAACAAAGCATTTGTCGTTCTAGCAAGTTTTTTCACCTATAAGGTGAGATGATTAGACAAGATTATCACTGAGTTACGTTAAGCTTTTGAAATTCTGTAACTTGGGATTCTCAAGTTCACATACATACACTTTCCCACATCATATTAATACACAAAACTGCAGTACGCTTCATTTTATGCAAATAATATATAAAAAGTTCCAGATTAGAGAAAAGAGATAGAAAATGAATTTTCTCATGTAACGACGGTAATTAAATCTGACAAGCCTAAAGACTTGTGGTTGCCTTTAATGCTTTATCTAACGCTTTCCTGTGATGATGCCGCCCGTGTTTCTCTCTCATGACCCTAGAATCAGAAAAACTGAACTCATTTGTACAGACAAATGAAAAGGCAAATGCCCAAACCATTCAAAATGGGTGGCGGACTACCCTGCTTTTAAAGTGATAGACATCTATCACTTCTCTTGGTAGCAGTTTGATTTCAATCAAGCACTTTAAATCTAATCTAAGTCTCTAAGTCTCTCCTCCCCTTTATAGAAAAGGTATCACAGGGAGCCTCCATTATCTAAACTACCTTCTTTCTTTCCTGCCACTCCTACTAATAGTTGACATAAAAAATGTGACCATTCGAAATCCATTCCTCAGTGGTTCTCAACCCTGAGAATGACAAAGAAACAGTCCTTGCCCTCAAGGAGTCTGACAACTAGTGTTTGTGGTGATGGCAGTGCGTGGGTGGGTGTGTACGGAGATGGGAAAAGAGATAAGGAAAACACACAAATATGATGAATAATAAAAGACTGTTGGGCTTCCCTGGTGGCGCAGTGGTTGGGAGTCCGCCTGCTGATGCAGGGGACACGGGTTCGTGCCCCGGTCCGGGAAGATCCTACATGCCGCAGAGCGGCTGGGCCCGTGAGCCATGGCCGCTGAGCCTGCGCGTCCGGAGCCTGTTGCTCCGCAACGGGAGAGGCCACAACGGTGAGAGGCCCGCGTACCGCAAGAAAATAAATAAATAAAATAAAATAAAAGACTGTTAATGCATGCTACAGGAGAGGTATACACATAGTTGTAAGGAGGTTCAAAGAAGAAAATATCAGCAGCAAGTATCTCTTCAGTGCCTTTAACAACTTGCTAGATCTCTGTGCTAGGTACAATTATTCAGGGAATAAGCATATTTTCTAAATCAAAAATTAGGACCCATTTTCTGGTATTAGGAGACTATCTATCTGAAACACAACTATTCCAGAAAGTCCAAAATGTAAGGTCATGATAGATATAAAACACAGTCTTTGCCCTCAAAAAGTCTAACACATAATTAGGAAAAAGAGACATACACTCAGAAGTAAATGCCAAAAGGTAGCGTCGTATACCAAGTGCCAGGTGGATGAGGACAATCTCCGCCATATCCCGATTCCCCCTTTCCTTCTGTTTTTCAACCTCTATCATCAAAAGAATAATGATTCGCAGAAAGAGAAAGGGTGAAGAAGCAAATAAATTGTTCTCGGAGAGTAATGGTCTTACTGTTAACTGTCGGTAGGTTTGTGAAAACTTTGATAAGAATACAGGTATTATGAATCCACTTGTAAATTGTGTTCAGAGCAGTTTCAAATAACATGAAGTGAGCAAATAATTTTGTCTGTTTATACAGACACTGAGTTCTGCCTGTTATCTAAATGTACATAATACCCTACCTCTCTTTACAACAGATTTGAGTTTGCTTACTAGAACAAAACAATCAGAAAACTGAAAATCAGAATTAAGAACAAATACCAAAATGAAACCATAAGATTTCACAATGAATTTCAAATACAGATCTCAGTTTTTTGGCAAACCCTATTTGGGAGAGAAATAAAGCAGTCTCAAGGAAAACATAACTTATCCTTGAACTAAATTACATGCTTAAAATATTATTTGGAACTTTATGCAGGTGACAGTAAATGAAGTAATGGACAATGTTCTTCATATTTTTACATTGAAAGCAGTGATAATTTTTTCAAGTTAAACTGAGCTAAAACTCAGTTCCCACTTTACATCATTTTCTGGCTAATCTTAGCCTTGTACCTATAATATAAGTCAATATTAATAACCTCATTCTAATATTTACGTTTATCCTAATCTTTGGCATTTTTATTTGACAGAAGAACCAAAACAGGCTTAAGTCTTAAGTTATGCATTAACATGAACGTGACCAGCAGCTGAAGACATTATTCATTATTCCTCACCATTTCTATATAGTCTCACAGTTTCTATTTTTTCCATTAAGTTATTTTTTCTGAAGTACTTAAATGTTTATGTTTCGGCAAAAAAGAGACCTACATAATTCACTGTATCTTCCCCCCTTTTCTTGAGTTGCAGGAAGCAATAACTTTCTCTTCTTTCTCCTTAAATGGTTTCTGATAATTTCATTTTTAATATTCTTCTCAATGAACTCCAACCACTTCTCTGGTTTCCTCATCTACCCCCTGCAACAAAACCCACTATGCAATGCATACTGAAAACCATTTACAGTGGCTGTCATGTGCAATGACTTTGCATGCATCCATGCCTTTCCTGGGCTGTTCCCTCGTAAGAAATTCCCTTCCCTTTCTTCTTTGCCTAACTCCTGCTTACCTTTCAAGACTCAACTCAGGTCAACTCTGAGAAGCAGTGCATGACCATGACCCCCTTCTTCTATTCTTATAACATTCCTAGTGATATCTCTAGTAAAGCACTGATACTAATCAATGATTATTCTGGTGTCTTGATAAGATCCTTATAGGCATGAGCTGTTTGAATCTTAGCATCCAGCATGTGTCTGATAAACATTCATTGTCTTTTTAGGAGGTAGGCAGAGAAGAAATCAATGATCAATAAAATGACCAAGAATAGTAAGACAATGTTTTCTAGCTTATCAAAAAAGCTCAACTTTGGAGCAGCATGATTCTCCACATGTGATAATAGCATTTTCACTTATTGCTGAATAAGCATGCGTGAGCGTTAAGTACACACGTATGGAGACATTAGAATGAAGACTTAAAAAATGAACTTGTGATCTGAGTTGTGACCTGGAGTGAAGGTCACACCACCTGGACCAGTTACAACACCTCTCAGTCTTGGTTGCTCCATCTACAAATGGTGATATAAAAACACCTGCCATACTTAATTTGAAGCTCAAATGAAAGAATACATTGGAAAGATATTTTACACAGTTATTACCCTGGTGTTATAAAAAACTTAAATATAACAAAAAGTAGATCTACTCAGCTTGAACACGTCGAAGAACTTAGCCAAGCAGTAGCAAAGAACTGAAATATAGAATTTAGCCTTACTGAGAAGCTGAACCAAGGGATTTGACAGAAAAACTATTATGCAAGTGCAGGTAACTCAGAATAACCATTTATAAGTCACAAATAAGGAGATCATTTTCGATCCTATGACTCTTGAAAGAAGTCTTCAAATCCAGAGAAGGAAGAGATGGAAATCTAAAAAGTACAATCGAGTTAGATTTGTCTTTAATACTGTAAAAATCCTGCCACCAAAGCACTCTCATTGATATATAGCAAAACATAGTAAATCACTTAATTTACTCAAAAGAACTTAAATGTTTTAACCAGTCTGCCATCAAAAGAGATCAAGAAGAGGGCCAATGGGACTTGGGCTGCAATGTGAGCCATCTTTAAAATGCAATTGTTCTAATCATTTTCTACAGATGCAGCCTCACAAGGGGCTGCTGTCACAGGGACCATTTACGACTTGTTATGGTGTCTCTATTGTTTACCAGCGACATTCGCTGAAAAAGGCGACAGCTGGGACAGAAAGCTGCTACTCAACGAACAATATAATCTCGTGAAAGTAATCAACAAATTTAAGGGTGTTAATTAACTTTACACTTTATCATGTTCAATTAGTTGTCCTTTCTAGAAAAGATTGCCGTGCACAATCAGTTTAGAGCGTGCCATGTTTGATTTGTAAGTGATCACTGTTTCTGTTTCAGAGTCCATGTCAGATGTTCTCTTGGGTTTTGGTGACACAGATGAATGGCTCTGCACATGTTAGGGGGTGATCTGGTTTAACATAAGCCAGCATAACATAACCCCTTGTTAACACTATTTCTGGCATTATCCAGGCTGGAAATGGAAAAGCAAAAACGTTCACTGCACTAAACAAAGTTTAGTTCGTTTTTTCCTGAAATAAACATAGACACAAATACATGGAGAAATAATCAATTTTTCATCATTATTTTTCAAAATAAGACTTTTCTTTTGAGGGCATGTTTGGGATCATTTCCTCCCAGCAAGATCTCGAAGCTCTGCTACATTATGCACAAAGCACCACTGTATCCTCAGCCTTTACAAAGGCAGATAGCCTTTTCCATGGCAGGTGAACAAATGCTAGGGATGTGTTGTTAAGTACTAGCTGGTGTTAAATTCTAGAATGTGACTTTTAAATCCAGACGCTCTATTTTATAAGTGTGGGAAATCTGCAAGGGAGTATATTAATCTATGAATGCAATGTGTTTTTCTCTTACCTTTAATGCACCTGTTCCTACTTGCTAATAGCATAAGGAAAAGTTCATGACGCAGTGACAATATATTCAGTACTGCATTTTAATGAAAGTCACTGCAGTTCCTCTGAACTGATAAATAAAGCTTCGTTATCAAAATATTTCATAAGTCATTGATGCAGTGAACAAAACCCAAATCTGAGGTTTGGCAAAAGGTGTCCATCTATAAGAAAACAGAAGCAACGGACATGCATCTATCTCTTTAAAAACAAAACAAAACAAACAAAACACCCATCTACATAGGATTTTGAAACATCTTCATAAAGCTGCACCTTGCTCTTTCAGGCTAGCTGTTTCCCACATAATACAAATTAAATGCATACAAATAAACTACAGCTGGTCAGCTAGTTATAGCACACACAAGGACAAAGCTGAACTTCTTCAAAATAGAAAAGTTGTTAACTCTGAAAGCTAATAATGTCCTAAGTTAAATATTAAAGAAGGAAATTATAGGCTCTATCTGAAACAGCTGAAACCACAATACACAGCAGCAGAAAACATTAGTTTTCTGCAGAAGATCTGCAGGGAGAAGGGAAGTGGTCGATAGATCCTTAAATTGGAAGCAATAGCCATTCTTCTATCCCAAGTTGGCAGCTGCTACATTTGCAGACCTGGTTCATTATTTACCCATAATGACCATCAAGCTGCAGTCAAAGTCAGATCACAACAACTGTCAGCAGCTCTTTTAATTAGCCTTGTTTGAATTCAGATAAATATCACAATAGACCTGCTTATGCTTAAAGAGCAACAGAATGTTCCGCATGGAGCTGGGCTGGTTTGAGAAGGACCAATGCAGAAAAGAAGCCATCAGAGTGGGGTTTTTAAAGGGTGGGGTAAATTGGAGAATGAAGTGGTTTGCTTTTATTTTGAAAATCACTTTAAAAACCAATTCTCTGACATCCACCCCAGATCAAGATAGTACATAACATTGGATTTGCTATGAAACTCTAGCCTCCTAAAAGCTACATATCTGGAGCCCAAGGAGAAAGTTAATGATGTCTTGGGAGAATGTAATTTTTAAAACTCCATCTTGCAGATAATGTATCTTTCAGTTTTAAAAAAATCATTTTTAAAAGTCAAATAAGAAATCTGGTATTAAACAGCTTGCAGCCTTTACGTCCTTTTATTTTACTTTCTTTACGAGTTGCATAATTTGCAACATTTTTCTGTGATAGGAGTCAGACACTTCCCTGTACATTTTCTATACATTCCTTGCATTCAGCATTAACAATCACAAAGTATAGCAAAGGCTAATAATCCAAATTGAGTAATCCCATCACTGCCATATTCCACAAACCTCTGGGGTTCCCCTCCATCTCCAGCTTGCTTGAGAAGAAACACAAGCATAATGATCATCCGCCCTCTATTTTTTTTTTTTTTTTTTTTGCGGTACGCGGGCCTCTCACTGCTGTGGCCTCTACCATTGCGGAGCACAGGCTCCGGATGCGCAGGCCCAGCGGCCATGGCTCACGGGCCCAGCCGCTCCGCGGCATGTGGGATCCTCCCGGACCGGGGCACGAACCCGCGTCCCCTGCATCGGCAGGCGGACCCTCAACCACTGCACCACCAGGGAAGCCCCCCCGCCCTGTATTTTATATAGAACTGATCGTTCACATGAGTTCTGCTATAACTTTGGGGGAAGGTAAAAGAAGTGATGGCTGACAAAGAAGGGAGGGTAGACAATGAGGAGGAATAAGCAAAAGGCCAGGTGATAACACGGCAGCAAATCAGAGTAAACTCAGGATAGCAAGAAACTAAAGATTATGAAGGCTGTGCTAACAAGCTACACTCAGCTAACTGGGAATTATCGCCCCCAGAACCCACTGGGGAGTCCCTTGAGAACCTGGACTCTGGAATTGTGGGGCAGGCATAGTTGAAGAGGTGGCACTTCCAAATGTAAGCCAGCCGTAGTCCACTCTGCCATTCTTTCCAGCCCCTTAGTTATTCAGTACCCTTTTGCCACCACTTCTATGTTGCATGATATCATATTAAGAAAGGGTAATGATCAGATCTGCATGAGGATCAAGGACACATTACTGTTTATACAGAGTTTAGATCCCACTTACTATTTCCTTACTGAGTAGAGAAACAATCCTATAGGAAGTAATAAAAAATTATTATATTTGTGGTCAACTTCAAGCACTAAAACCTACAGAACAAAACTTTTACTGAATGCTGTGAGACCAAATATGTGCTAAAGGCCACTACTGAATGCTGACGATGTAAGTGGTATGAGAACTCTGCACTGGTTTCATGAGAATAAATCATGGCAGAAAGGAATGTTTCTTGCCCTACCTTTTTTTTCCCTGAAAGTAAAGAATAAGCCATTATACATCATCCTATCACAGATGACACGACAGCCTTCTCCCTCCTCACCTCTTAATACAAACTACCTCCTGACTACACTCACAGCCAGCAGCTTCATTTCGTTCAGGATGCTGAATACAAAGTCAACTTGTCAGTTCCAAGTCTGGCTCAGCGTACCTGAACCAGGATCTATTCTGTAAGAATACCAAAGAAAACCTCACGTCCGTTAGGATAGCAACTCTAAAACAAAACAGAAATATAACAAGCAATGGCGAGAATGTGAGAAATTAGAAACCCTATGCGTTGTTGGTGGGAATGTAAAACGGTGCAGAAGTACAATGGAGTATTATTCAGCCTTAAAAAGGAAAGAAAGGGGCTTCCCTGGTGGCGCAGTGGTTGAGTCTGCCTGCTAATGCAGGGGACACGGGTTCGTGCCCCGGTCTGGGAGGATCCCACATGCCACGGAGCAACTAGGCCCGTGAGCCACAACTACTGAGCCTGCGCGTCTGGAGCCTGTGCTCCGCAACAAGAGAGGCCACGATAGTGAGAGGCCCGCGCATCGCAATGAAGAGTGGCCCCCACTCGCCGCAACTAGAGAAAGCCCTTGCACAGAAACGAAGACCCAACACAGCAAAAATAAATTAATTAAAAAAAAAAAAAGGAAAGAAATTCTAACACATCCTACAACATGGATGAAACTTGAGGACATTGTGCTAAGTGAAATAGGCCAGTCCCCAAAAGACAAATGCTGTATGAGGTACCCAGAGTAGTCAAATTCATACAGACAGCAAGTAGATGGGCTTTCCAGGGCAGAGGGGAAGAGGGAAATAGGGAGGTACTGTTTAATGGGTACAGAGTGACAGATTTGCAAGATGAAAAGAGTTCTGGAGATCGATGATGGTTTAGTATTTGCAACCACTGTACGTTTAAATTAAATAAGTAAATTAATTAGAATACCAAAGAAAATTTTTTAATTGGTGGCATTCTGATTCTCACATACTCCAAAAGATCAGAGTATTTCAATGAGATGCTATTAACTTCAATATAATGAATTTTACAAATCATTAATGCAGTTATGTAGAGAAAATTGAAGACTAGAGTCTTATAACCTCCATTTAAAAAATACACAACAGTTAACGGGAAATAAATAAGTGTACACAGTTGAGCCAAATGGCTCAAAACTAGGATCCTCTAATTTTCAATATTACGCTCATTCCACTAGGCCAAGTTGCCCCCCCAAAGAAAAATGCACAAATTCTGATGAGAGGTCAGCTAGGAGTTAAGGTGAAAAAGGACACTGATCAAAACACAAGGTCTAGGATCAAGAACTGGTTAAACTAAAAGCATAGGCTAAAGAAAGAAGCAAATGATTTTAAGTCCATGCAGATTGGTACTTAAATTTAAACCACAAACATGGGAGCAGGGAAAAAAATCCCAATATGTTATACATGGCATATATACACATGCCATCATACATAAAAATAACACCTAGTGGCTTGACTTAGTTGGGGTGAAGGGCAGGTATGTGGAACATGAGAAAATATAAAACAAAGTGAAATGGCTTCAAGATTCAAGAGAAGGCAATCATCCCAAAGATAATACTACTTGGAAGCAGAGTGACGGTTGTCTGATTTGCCTAATTATGAAGCCAGATTTAGGCCAATGGGTTAGGGTTATTTAATCTTCTTCTAACCCAAAGGCATGAGACATGATGGTGCCTTTGTGTGAACTGTGAAAAGGTACCCTTCAGGGCAGATGACCCAGAAAAAGGCAGCCCCTTTGGGTGGCCAAATCAGAAAAAGGCTTCACCTTAAACAGACAGAAGGAGGTGAGAACACCAAGTTTGGCACGTGGAGAGTACACTGAATTTCACCCCCAATTCAGGTCTCCTCAGCAGGGCACGACCTTCAGAGCATAACACCTTGAGAAGGCACGCCAGACCTATGTTCCAGCTCCAGTTCTGACAGGACAGGGTTATTCTGGGTAAATCAATTGCTTTGAGCCTTAGAGCCCTCTCCTATAAAATGAATCTCATCTCCAACTGTACCAATCTGTGAAAATGACAAGTTAATCACAGGTAATCCACATATCCATTCAGCATTACTGAACTCCTACTACACTAGGCTAGGCAACTTCAAGGCAGGGTTATAGTCCCTTGGCCCCAAAAGCTTCCAATCCAAAAAAGTCCAATCTAACGAGCTCAGCCCTCCTCTCACACAGACCCCAACCTGGTTCTTCCTTCTGCACGTCCTTTCGCAGTTAAGACATTACTACTATCCGCATACACTAGAAACCCCACGGCAACATTTCTCAAGGCCAGTTCCTCAGAACACTACTTCTACAGGATGTTTTTGGATGTTTACAGTCATGTGGTAGCTATGTTGTTTGTTTCTGGCCAGTAAGGTTTCCCATTTTCCTTCTGTTAACAAATCCTGCCTCTCTGGCCAAAGGGTTGGGCTCATAGACAATAAGGGTGCTCCATCCTCAGGAAAACAGTACCTAGTCCATGGGGCCAAGGAAATACAACAAAACCAAGAGTTCTGTCCTGGGTTGCTAAGCTAAGGTTACTGAAGGCCCAGGTGAACAGTGTCTGCAGTAAAAGATAATGAGGTTGACAAGCAAAAGCACAGCAGAAACTAGCAGATAATAAAGACAAAAAAGAGTATTTTAGCCGCATGAGGTGCTCATTCTAGTCACTAAAACGCTGGCTCTTGAAGCTCTTCTTTCAATTTGAGAGCTACCCCAGTAATTTCCTACCCTCCTGCCCCCAGTCTGTCAAACTGATTAAAGGTTCTGTGGTAAAATACATACTGGGTTAAACAAAGTTAAACAGATACCTAAGAATTTAAGGGCTTACTTTAATATGCAGATATGCACTTTGAATAGTTCCAAAAGGGGGACAAAGAATGCATCATTTCTCAAATTTATTTGAATACAAAAAAAGAGACCTCCTCAGAATTAGTTTTCTCAGGAAATGCTACTTCAGTCATCTGACTTCTTTTTAACTGTCTATATCCAGCTACTAATTTCTGTCGATTCTGATCTGAAATTTCTATTTTGGTTAATATTTTCTCAGTGTGCTTTCTCTCCCCTTAATGTTTAATCTTTTTGTATAGTTTTTTTTTTCTTACTTTCTTTCCTTTTTTTTTTTTGGCCACGCAGCTCGGCTTACAGGATCTTAGTTCCCAGACCAGGGACTGAACTTGGGCCCTTGGCAGTGAGGGCATGGATTCCTAACCACTGGATGCCAGGGAATTACCTGTTTTCTTTTTTTAAAAGATGTTTGGTACATGACTCTTTTTGAATTATGGTTTTCTCAGGGTATATGCCCAGTAGTGGGACTGCTGGGTTATATGGTAATTCTATTTTTAGTTTTTTAAGGAACCTCCATACTGTTTTCCATAGTGGCTATATCAATTTACATTCCCACCGACAGTGCAAGAGGGTTTCCTTTTCTCCACACCCTATCCAGCATTTACTGTTTGTAGATTTTTTGATGATGGCCATTCTGACTGGTGTGAGGTGATACGTCATTGTAGTTTTGATTTGCATTTCTCTAATGATTAATGATGTTGAGCATTCTTTCATGTGTTTGTTGGCAATCTGTATATCTTCTTTGGAGAAATGTCTATTTAGGTCTTCTGCCCATTTTTGGATTGGGTTGTTTGTTCTTTTGATATTGAGCTGCATGAGCTGCTTGTAAATTTTGGAGATTAATCCTTTGTCAGTTGTTTCATTTGCAAAATGTTCATTGCAGCTCTATTTACAACAGCCAGGACGTGGAAGCAACCTAAGTGTCCATCAACAGATGAATGGATAAAGAAGATGTGGCACGTACATACAATGGAATATTACTCAGCCATAAAAGGAAACAAAATTGAGTTATTTGTAGTGAGGTGGATGGACCTAGAGTCTGTCATACAGAGTGAAGTCAGAAAGAGAAAAACAAATACCGTATGCTAACATATATATATGGAATCTAAAAAAAAAACAAAAAACAACTGGTCATGAAGAACCTAGGGGCAAGACGGGAATAAAGACACAGACCTACTAGAGAATGGACTTGAGGATATGGGGAGGGGGAAGGGTGAGCTGGGACAAAGTGAGACAGTGGCATGGACATATATACACTACCAAACGTAAAATAGATAGCTAGTGGGAAGCAGCCGCATAGCACAGGGAGATCAGCTCGGTGCTTTGTGACCACCTAGAGGGGTGGGATAGGGAGGGTGGGAGGGAGGGAGACGCAAGAGGGAAGAGATATGGGGACATATGTATATGTATAACTGATTCACTTTGTTATAAAGCAGAAACTAACACACCATTGTAAAGCAATTATACTCCAATAAAGATGTTAAAAGAAAAAAAAAGATGTTTGGGTATGTCTCTTATGGGGGTAGACAGCTGAATTTTTAAATTACAATCTCATGAGAAATGAATTTAATTTGCTTATATTTATTGTAATTAGATTTATTCCTAACACATTTTTTGTATTCACTTCCATTTTTCCTTAATTTTTTTTTTTCCTCTTCTCTCCCCTTCTGTTGGATTGAAAAAAGTTTTCTAAGATCCTTTTCTTCCCCCCTGTGGGCTCTGGAAGCTATGAATCACTTTTCTATTCTTCTGATGATAGTCCTCAAAAATTTTACAGATACAAAATTAACTATAAAATTTTCTAATAATATCTGAAGGTTTTCAGTGTTTCTATTCTCTTCTCAATTGTGAACCTTAGCATGCTTTAAGCCAGAGGACACCTCTCTACTCCCCCACCACACTCACACCTCAAATCTTAGTGTTGTCCAGTTTTAGTTTTATCTTTAACACACAAAAACAGGTTTTTTAAAGTCAGTTCTTAAAGTTTGTGATTTGATTTTTAAAATCATTTCGTGTTCATGGTTGTTTCTTTTTTTTAAATTAATTTTTATTGGACTATAGTTGCTTTACAATGTTGTGTTAGTTTCTGCTGCACAGCAAAGTGAATCAGCTATACGTATACATAAATCTTTATATCCCCTCTTTTTTGGATTTCCTTCCCATTTAGGTCACCACAGAGCACTGAGTAGGGTTCCCTGTACTATACCGTAGGTTCTTGTTAGTTATCTATTTTATAGATAGTGGTGTATACATGTCAATCCCAATCTCCCAATTCATCCCACCCCCGACCCTTCCATCTCTGGTATCCATACGTCCATTCTCTATGTCTGTGTCTCTGTTTCTCCTTTGTAAATAAGTTCATCTGTATCATTTTTCTAGATTCCATATATAAGCGACATTATACGATATTTGTTTTTCTCTTTCTGACGTACTTCATTCTGTGTGACAGTCTCTAGGTCCAATACATGTCTCTGCAAATTGCAGTTTCGTCCCTTTTTATGGCTGAAGGTTGTTTCTTATATTTTATGCCTTTCTCCTTAGATTCATTTTTAATTCTTACTGAAGAATATTTAAAAATAATTTCTTAGGTAAGGTTATTATTATGATTATTTTCTTTCTTTACATGTGTAGAATTCCAGTTTGCAGGCTCACAAGAATGAGAGCTTTTTGTTTAATCCCTACTCCCCACCCTCCCACCTCTCCCTCTGGCCATCTGTGCTCACTTCTCCCTGTATATTTTATAGTTGACTCTTTTGGCCTCCCAGGCCCCCAGTTTAAGACCAGTTCTTACACCGGTGGGGGTTGGAGCTCCTGCTCTGTGGGATATTAGGGACATTTCAGAACCAGACATGGAGTCAGCAGGCAGCTTGGTTCAGTGCCTGGTCTTACCATTGTAATTGTGTCTTCCCATGTCCTAGGTTCAGAACTTGCTTCTGGACTCAGAGCTTAGCTGGCTGATGGCTGTAGTGCCACTCAATGCACTCTATTTCCACTCTATTTTTGGTCCATGGAGACACGTATCTTATCTTAAAGCACAACTATGTCTTACTGACTTTCTCATATATTTGATTACAATATTCTATTATTTTCATGCACTTGGAACTGGTACATCAAAACATGAAGTTAGGGCTTCCCTGGTGGCGCAGTGGTTGAGAGTCCGCCTGCCGATGCAGGGGACACGGGTTCATGCCCCGGTCCAGGAGGATCCCACATGCCACGGAGCGGCTGGGCCCGTGAGCCACGGCCGCTGAGCCTGCGCGTCCGGAGCCTGTGCTCCGCAACGGGAGAGGCCACAACAGTGAGAGGCCCGTGTACCGCAAAAAAAAAAACCCACAAAAAAAAAACCCATGAAGTTATTCTACCATCTTAACAAAATACATTTTATTTTTCTCTAATTGCTCTTTTCTTTCCATTATCATCTACTACGCTATGACTCTGTTCATCTCTCACCTAGAATATCACAAAACTTAGGTGGTCTTCCTCAGTCTGCAAACACTCCCTTGAATCCAATTCTCACCAATTCCATGAGAGCCATTCATCTTATTTGTCTCCTTGAAATCTTTCAATCTCTCTAATTTACCTCAAAATTGGAGTTTTCTTAGCATGGCATGCTAGGTCCTTCAAGGTCTGGTCTCGCTCACCTTTCTAGATTAATTTCTCAGCCTCTGACACCCAACGCCTGACACTCTAGCCAAACCAGATGACTCTTTCTTTTCCCCACTAGAAAAGATGAACATCTTTCTTGCCTGCCACACTCATGCTATCTCCTCTTCCTGGTATGCTGTATCCACATGTACTCCCTACTCCAGCACCCATCTCAGGTTCTGCTTAGCCAGCAAAACTCTACTTACTCCTCAAAGTTCAGCTCAAGGGCTATATCCAACCACCATCCCCTAAAGTACTCAGTAAGCCTGTCTATGCATCCTCCTCAAGTGCTTTATTCATCCCTCTGTTCTCAATCACATCACTGTTATACTTGTTTACCTGTTTGCTTGCCCTAGACCATGAGCTCTTTACATAATGGCCGTTTAACAAACTGACAATTTTTCAGCAGAGAGGTAGAAGAGGTCTTATAATGTAGAAAATAATGACTAAGAGAAATAATGAATAGCATTTTATTAAAAAATTTTTTTCTTGATTTGTCAATGAAAACAGAAGGTGAGGAAAGCCATGGAAATCTGTATGATACAATGTATAAAATACTATTGAGTTCTGGTCACTGTAATATCAGAAAGAAAGTCATTACATTACCTAAAAAGAATAAAAAAAGAGGGTTTGCTCTAGCACTGTTCGTGGGAATGTAAATTGATACAGCCACTATGGAAAACAGTACGGAGGTTCCTTAAAAAACTAAAAATAGAACTACCATACGACCCAGCAATCCCACTACTGGGCATATACCCTGAGAAAACGATAATTCAAAAAAATCATGTACCACAATGTTCACTACGGCTCTATTTACAGTAGCCAGGACATGGAAGCAACCTAAGTGTCCATCGACAGATGAATGGATAAAGATGTGGCACATATATACAATGGAATATTACTCAGCCATAAAAAGAAACAAAACTGAGTTATTTGTAGTGAGGTGGATGGACCTAGAGTCTGTCATACAGAGTGAAGTAAGTCAGAAAGACAAAAACAAATACCGTATGCTAACAAATATATATGGAATCTAAAAAAAAAAATGTTTATGAAGAACCTAGGGGCAGGACAGGAATAAAGAGAAGATGTAGAGAATGTACTTGGGGACACAGGGAGGGGGAAGGGTAAACTGGGATAAAGTGAGAGAGTGGCATGGACTTATATATACTACCAAGTGTAAAACAGATAGCTAGTGAGAAGCAGCCACGTAGCACAGGGAGATCAGCTCTGTGCTTTGTGTCCACCTAGAGGCGTGAGATAGGGAGGGTGGGAAGGAGGCGCAAAAGGGAGGAGATATGGGGATATATGTATATGTATAGCTGATTCACTTTGTTATAAAGCAGAAACTAACACACCATTGTAAAGCAATTATACTCCAATAAAGATGTTTAAAAAAAAAAAGAGGGTTTGGTGTTAAAAAACCAACAAACAAACAGAATTTAACTGAGTAAATTTTAAGGAACTTATTGGATTTATCCAATGCTTCATCAATCAGACAGCAACCAATCTAAAAGACAGAAAGGAGTTCTAAGGAGCTATACAAAATGAAAGATTTTACAGGAGGAAGGGAGTGGGAACAAGGAACTTATACTAGACAAAACAGTACACTGGTTTTTGGAAGGTCATTTTCCTTTAGGTGCTATCAGGGGTGTACTGGGCAGATTACCTAACTAGTGCTGATCAGGCAATTCCTGATGGACTGGTTTAAGTTTACATTTCTGGGAGAGCTGAAACTGTAATGAAGGTAAGTCTCAGTTTGGAGATGTGGGGCTTCGCATAAGTGACTCCATTTTGGGCCTGTTGTCTTGTTTTTAACAATTGTTAATCGTAGGATTAAAAAAATAAAGAAAAAAAAATTTTACCCACTGAATTTAAAAATACCTACACACACACACACAAACACACATATATAAATATATACAACAAGAATTAAGTACACTGTTCAGGAAAATATTTTTTACCAAAGAAAAATGATAAAGAAGCCATATGTCATAAAATAATCAATTGCATGAGTCCTCATCGAGCTTCCAAAAGCAAACAAACAAAACACTGGAGCATCAACTGAAAGGCAATTCAATAAATATTACATACCAGGAAGTATCCACTATGCCCACATCTAGAGACTAGATTTAAGCAGTATTCACCAAAATATAAATACATCCTTGCAAAGCTCATGTTTATCTTCTCAAGTCAAATACATGTGTGTATGTGTTTGTATGTCTTGAAAGCCTGACTAGAGGGTGAAACCAAGAGGCACATGATCAAAGGTGTAAACTGCATTTCTTTCCTTGCCCTCTTCAGGGACTATACTAAATTAACACCAAAAATGTATTCTGAAAATAAAACTTATATTAAAGATAACCATAAATTAGAGAATATATAGTTTCAATTTAATGGAGAAAACAGTCCACTCTCCTTCCATAAGCTGCAGTATTGGAAGAAATGTCCATCAGTAAGTTAGTTCACTAATCCTAAGACTCAGTTTTCTCTTTTGTTTCTTTTTTTTTTTTTAATTGGAGTATAGTTGATTTACACTGTTTTTACTTTCTGCTGTACAGCAAAGTGAATCAGTTATATATATATATATACATATATACACTCTTTTACATTCTTTTCGCATACAGGTTATTACAGAGTATTAAGTAGGGTTCCCTGTGCTATACAGTAGGTTCTTATTAGTTATCTATTTTATATATAGTAGTGTGTATATGTCAATCCCAATCTCCCACTAACACTTGTCATTTTGTTTTGTTTTTTCCACAGTAGCCATTACAATGTGTGTGAAGTGGTATCTCATTGTGACTTTAATTTGCATTTCCCTAATGATTAGTGATGTTGAGCATCTTTTCATGTGCTTATTGGCCATTTGTATACCTTCTTTGGAGAAGTCCACTCAAGTCCTTTGGCCAATTTTAAATTGGGTTTCCTATTATTGTTGTTGACTTAACTTTATTTTTCAAAATGTGTTTTGAAAATTAAAAAGGAATTTAGGAGCTCTTTCCTATACTCAGCTTGCTTCCTTATAATATACTTTCAAAATCTATTCAAAATTTGCATTTGCATTCTCCCAGAAGTCTTACTTTAGCTGCATCACAGTTGAATATATATTTTTTCCATTATTGTTGAGTACTATTCTTTTTCTCTCATATGACTTCTTTGAGTAAAGAATATGAACTCTTTAGAAATGTGATTTTAAATTTCAAATGTATAGAAGGTTTTAATTGTAATTAAATTGCATTGCTGTTAGACAATGCAGTCTATAAGATATAGATTCTTTGGAGTTAGAGACTTGCTTTATAGCCAACTTTGTGGTCACTTTTTAGTACTTTTTCCATATGTCTTGAGAAATACACTTCTTCTTCAATTTCTGGGTATGAGGTTCTATACACGTCCTCCAGATCAAGCTTGTTAACTGTGTTACTCAAATCTATTGCATCTTTTTTTTTTTAATTGATCAATTGCTTAAGAGAGGTATACTGAAATCCACTATTATGGTGGACCTTTACCAATTTCTCCCTGTGGTTCTATTCTTTTTTGCTTCACAAATTTTGGACGTTACTTTATCACGTGCAGTACCTAATGTTTTTAAAGTAGGTCTGCTGGAGATAAATTCTTCTAGTTTTCCTTTAGCTGAGAATGTCTCTATTCCACCTTCATTCATGAAGGATATTTTGCCATACACAGAATTCTGGTTTCAGCACTCTAAAAATGTTGTTCTACTGCCTTCTGGGCTTCATGGTTTCTCTGACGTCATTCAAATCATTGTTCCTCTGTAATGCATCACTTTTCTCTGGCTGCTTTCAAGGTAATTTTCTTTTTCTCTGATTTTCGGCAGTTTGTTTATGATATATCTGGAAATGAATCTCTGAGTTTATTCTGTTTCAGGCTCACTGAGCTGACTGGATTTATAAGTTTGTCTTTTGTCAAACTGGGGGCCCTTTCAGTCATTTTCTCAGTCATTTTTTTCTTCAAATATTTTTTTCTGCACCACACTCTCTCATCTCCTTTGGGAACACCAATGGCACAAACATTAGACCTTTTGATGTGATTTCACAGGATCCTGAGGCTCTGTTCATTGTTTTAAAGTCTTTTTTCTCTCTGTTGTTCAGAACAAATAATTTGTATTTGTGTCATTTCTATCTTTGAATTCACTGATTCTTACCTTTGTCATATCCACTCTGCTTTTGAACACTTAGTGATTTTTTTCAAATTTCTAGGTACTGTTTTTTTCAGTTATAAAATTTCAATTTGGTTCTTTTTTAGAGCTTCTATTTCTTTACTTCTTGAAACATGGTTATGATAGCTATTTTAAAGTCACTGCTTGATATGAAACATCTGGGTAATCTGAGTTGGCATCTTGATTGTCTTTTCACTTGAGAATTTATCAGATTTTCCTGGTTCTTTCCATGTCAAGTAATTTTTCATCATATCACAGATATTTGGAATATTATATACTATGGGACTTTGGGTCTTGCTCAAATTCTATGGAGAATACTGTGTTTTGGTTTTTGTCTGTCTGTTTGCTTTAACAGACAATTGGCCAGGTTAGGGTCAAGCTGCACACTGCAAACCTTTTGTGGGTTGTGGTTTCAATGTCAGTTCAGCTTTCAAAGTCTCAGTGGTGCTATTTGAATTATACTACATATGCATTAGCAGGGGCCAGTCTGATACTTAGGAGATGGTCTACCCCATAGTTAAGTTCTTAAAGCTTTTGGTATGCTGCTTAGGGTGAGATCCATGTTGTATGGCTCTGGGATGGACCCAACAGAACAGAAAGGTAGAGATTCTTGGCAGAGAAATATAGACTATTAAAAAGGACTAGGGCTTCCCTGGTGGCGCAGTGGTTGAGAGTCCGCCTGCCGATGCAGGGGACACGGGTTCGTGCCCGGTCCAGGAAGATCCCACATGCCACGGAGAGGCTGGGCCCATGAGCCATGGCCGCTGAGCCTGCGTGTCCGGAGCCTGTGCTCCGCAACGGGAGAGGCCACAACAGTGAGAGGCCTGTGTACTGCAAAAAAAGAAAAAAGAAAAAAAAAGAGAACTCCTGTATGATATACAGGAGTAAATGATTTATGTCTGTTTTTATGCCAATACCATAATGTTTCGATTACTATGGCTTTCTAACAGTTTGAAATCAGGGAGTGTGATGCCTCCAGCTTTGTTCTTCTCAAGATTGCTGTTGCTATTTGGGGTCTTCTGTGGTTCCATACAAGTTTTAAGATGATTTGTTCTACTTCTATGGGAAATGCCGTTGGAATTTTGACTGGAATTGAACTTAATCTATAGATTGCTTTGGGTAATATGGATATTTTAACAATATTAATTCTTGCAATCCATGAACATGGAATATTGTTCCATTTATTTGTTATCTTCTTCAATTTCTTTCATTAATGTGTTATAGTTTTCAGTGTACAGGTCTTTCACCTCCTTGATTAAATTTATTCATAGGTATTTTATTCTTTTCAAAACCATTTTAAATGGGATTGTTTTCTTAATGTGCTTTAGGTGTAAAATGAACACCAGATTTTAAAGACTTAGTGTGGAAAAAAAGGATGTAAAATACTTCCATAATTTTTATATTGATTACATGTTAAAATGATAATATTTTAGGTACACTGGGTTAAATGAAATATTATTAAATTATGTTCCCATGTCTTTAATGTGAGTACTAGAAAAATTTTAATTACCTATATGGCTTGCATTATATTTCTATTGGACAGTGCTGTTCTCAGAATTTAAACCTAAAAGTTAAAAAATTTGATACTGTAGCACACTATAAATAGAGAATCAAGAGGAAGAACTTGTTTTATAGAAAAGATGAGCTTGACTGAGAAAATGAGTTTAATTTAAGGAGTCCAATAGATTAAAATGCAGGTCTAGAAAGTAAAAAACCTGTGATGGAAATACAGAATTAGGAAAACACTTCAGAGATGAGCTACTTAAATTTTGGAAGAGTAAATAAATGCTCATAGGAAAAGTTAGAGCCCACAGCTTAGAAAGAGGAAGAAGCAGCAGTAGGTAGATTTTCTCAAAGGACAGGAAGGGCTGGCATCCTGGCTGGCATTCCAAGCTGGATCTCTGAAATCACTTCCCACAGAAACATGATACTAATCGTAACTTAGGAATATTGTGTTGACTACATTTGAGGTAGAAAATAGGGACCTAAATATATTAGAAAATGTTTCCAAGGAAAAGTATATTCCAAATTCAAACAGGTAACATTTTACCTTTTTATAAACACTCTGCAAGTTAGTGTCTATCATAATAAAGTACATACTTTATTCCTCTAATAATATGGAATTTACATATGTATTCAGTCACTGGAAATAATGATTGAAAAGAGCTGGAGAATACAGTTCAAGTTCAAAATGCACATACCCTCCAACTTTTTAAAATTTTGATAAAAACACAAGAAATTCGTAGCTGTTATAAGCAAAAGGTTATTATTATTTTTTTTGCATTACGCGGGCCTCTCACTGCTGTGGCCTCTCCCGTTGCGGAGCACAGGCTCCGGACGCGCAGGCTCAGCAGCCATGGCTCACGGGCCCAGCCGCTCCGCGGCTTGTGGGATCCTCCCGGACCTGGACACAAACCCGTGTCCCCTGCACTGGCAGGCACTCTCAACCACTGCACCACCAGGGAAGCCAGCAAAAGGTTATTTTTAACTAAACTCTCAATCTCTGTATAAATAGAGCTACGCAAATATGAGAAACATCATTTCAAAGAATTAAATACATTTTCCTCTCCCCTAGGTGACTTAATAAAGAACTATTTGTACTTAATAAGAACTGTTTGTATTTTAGTACTTTTATTTGCCAATTTACTTGCCAAGAATCCTTGGACTCAATGGATCTGCAATGTAGCTGAGGAGAAAACACAGGTACACAAGCCATTACAATGCAAGGTGGGATAGTAAGTGCCCTGTATGTTACGGTGTTCACAGGAAGGGTGACCTCTACCTAAGGAGAGTATCACAGGAGGTGGCATCTATGTTGGGCTTAGAATTTGATAGACAGGAAATGAGGAAGAGATTAAAATCCCAGTAAAAGAAAAGTATGAACAAGAACCGGAGACTTGAGTAAATGAAGTATACATTTAAGAAATAGTCAAGGGTCCAGTTTGGCCAAAAGTTAAGGCATGTGAAGAGAAGTAGTAAGAAACAAGAGTAGAAGAGTTAGTTGGCTCCAGACTGTGGAGGACCTTGAATGGCAGGCTGAGAAGACTGGGCTGGCCTGGGTGAACAATGTATCAGGTGCAGACAGAAGCAACCCTGACAACACTGAGTGGATACAGGTGGCACCTCCTACCTGTGAATGCGGAAACTCGGGTACCGAGGACCGACTGTTCTATGCCTTTTATATAAGAGACTTGGGCACAGGTGGAGTTTGGTAACCTCAGGGGGTCCTGGGACCAATCCCCTGTAGATACTGAGGGCTGACTCTATAAGCACTCAGCAGTTGCCTAGAAGCAGGGATAGTAAAGGCAACAAGAAGCAGAGGAAGTCTGAGCAGCAAAGCGCTGAGGTACCTGCTTTCTAAGCAGAATGCACAGAATTGTTTTCAAGGAAATGAAACACCTGTGCACGTGTTCCCTTTTCTTCCCTGTGGTTAGGAGGCCTCCTCTTGGGCAACCAGCCTCGTCTTTAAGGAAGAAAACAAATTTTTATCACATGAGCAGGGAAATCTGCCTTTTCCTTAATGGATTCCGAGCTGGACAGGCTGAGGAGAGACATCTGCTTGGAGCGGCGGTGGCGGTGGCAGCAGCAACACAGCACACTTGCTCACACGCATACAGTCTTCCCTTTGCTGGCTGGCTCAGTCCAAGTCGCCCACCCTGGGATGCCTTTAATATATGCAGTGAGAGTCACATTCTACTACTCACTGAATCAAGGCTGGAAAGCTTGAGGAGAAACAGTCACTGAGTAAATAAACCAGCTGAGTCACATTAAAGTAGAAAAGGAGCCCAAAGGAGGGAAGAAAGAAACCAGGTGAGACAAAACAGAGAGCAGAGATGGGATCAAGAGAAACCAAGAATGAAGCATGAAGATTTGAGACAGGGGAAAGAGGGTGGAATGGATCAGAACCATTACATCTATGATCACATAAATGGATCTTTCATTTACAGTGGAACTTTAGTTCAAAAGAACCTTTGGTCCATGAAAGGGGTGAAGGTGATAACAAAGTTAATTATATCTCATAATTAGTAATTAAGACTAGATAACAAAGCCTTTGGCAATACTACTCTAATGATGGAGGACCAGCATCTCAGAAATAGTATATTAGCATAAGCACATATGCAAACTACATAGAATCACTGCCACAGTTAACTTGTCATTGAATGATTAAATATGAATTCATAATTAGAAAAACCCACACTGTAATTTATTGGCTTTCCTGACTGTTCTGGTTCATTAAACGTTGATTACTAAACAGTGACCTCTAGTGGCCTGTAATTTTCTAACGCTATGTTTCTCTTTGAGTCAGCATAGATTCCAAGAACGTGTTTATTCTAAATAAGGCTGTTACTTTAAAGATGTTAATATTCCTTTTCCCTATAAAGGGAAATACTTCTTTTACCGTCCCTCCTTAAAAAACATTCTGTGTGACAAATACAAAGTGCTAAGTAAGTTTTTCTGCTTCTGCCCAAGTGTCACATATTCATTAACAAATCGTTACTGAGCACCCATCTATATATGACCCTGAGCTGGGTGTTTGGGGTATTTTATTACTACTTGGAAACTGACTTCATTCATTCTACACTGTCTAATCAGAAACTAAATTAACATTAATACAATAGTAATGCTACTACTATTCATTGCCTATACACACACGGGACATGCTGAAAACACATTTTAATTTAAAACTCAAAGAGACTAGTAACTTCAGATTCACTGCATACTGAACTACTGAAGTTTATCTTAAAAGGTAGTTGCTTAGCAGCTGTTCTTTAAAAATCTAGCCCATTTCTTAAAATTTTCTTTAAAAATAGGTTTTTCTAACAATGACACTTCTCAAGAAATCTACTTCCATAGTACATAAGTGAACTTTCCAAGTATCATCTCTCCCTTAAAATGAATACATCTTTTAAAAATATCCATATGCCTAAAATTTAAAATTAAACCCAACTTACAAGACTGTAAACATACTTGCTTTTATTAGTTGCTATGCAGGTATACTCACTCTTCAGACAGGTTCACAATATGAAGAGAAGACTTTGGGTATGTTATTAAAAGAATTCTACATCCCTTTGTCTCTTCAGATCAGTCAAAGTATTGATCCCGGTTCTCTAAAGTAGTGGCAATGCTGCAGCTTCTTTAGAGAACATGATTAAGCCTCCAATAAATTTAAGATGTATCAATAAACAAAAGAAAGACATACTTCCTCAGCTACTATTTCTACAGAACACACTGGTGTGGGATACCAGTTGTTTTCCATGATGATTTAATATAGTAGCTGGATAATGAGTTGTACCTTCTGCAACAACCGAATCACCATTTAATGCTATTATCAACAGTTCATGACCCACCAGCAAGAAATGTCAACCTGATTAATCTAAACACTGCTAACCTCAATAAAAAAAAAGGAAAAAAACTTACTCCCCACTGTTATTAACATCTACTGTTCCTCAGTATGAAAATACAGAAAACAAATCTTTAGACGAAAAAAGTATTTTTAGAGAATGTGGTATGCAAATTTTGCTAAGTGAAAGTTAATAAGAGTTCTGAAAAGGTAGAGCTGAAGACAATACTTAAATATAAACATTTGTTACAACTAAGGGAACTATTTTTTTGGAGATACCTGTTTTTATAAGTTCAATATGTTATTTAAAATATTTGCTTTATTTTCTTAAACAGAGAACATCCTAAACCAGGGTTAGAGTAAGAAGTCATTTTGGTTTTAAAGTTCACTGTTAAACTCTTACTTCTTATATACAAGTTTCAAAATTAACCAGAGACAAGCCCAGAATAATCTAAAAATACAGATTTTGGAATGCCATTTGCTCCCATGAGCATAAGGTATAAGAGTGCTGGTATGAAATACTCATTTTCTTGGTATTATTGTAGTATATCCGCTTGCATTTCAGCCTGTTTCTGTTTTACACAATGGGCATTTTTGATGGGATGTAAACCTGAAAGGGTTGCATTTCAGAAGAATTTATTTAATGCTGCTGTTCTAAGATTTCTATGAGGTAACAGAAAAGCACACACCCTACCATCAGGTTTCAGAAAGGCTCATTAGATCACAAATTGGACAGCTGATTTTTGCTTAATAAAAAAAACTTTCTTCTTCACAATATGCCAGGTTTTCAGTATCTACAAAAACACAAATTCAACTGTTGCTTCCTTGTACCTGACTGAGACGCTAAGGAAAGCACCTGAGAATAGGCAGAACAAGTCAAGATTCTCTACAATTGAATGTCAACTTTTTTTTTTTTCAAATCAAGCCCTGTATGGTTAACTAAAAAGGTTTAACCTGAGACCAATAATAAGGAAATAATCAGACAAATCCAGAATGAGAAAAATTTCCATAAGATGACTTATCTGGACTCCAAAAATGTCATCATGAAAGTTTTTTTTAAAGGAAGAATATGGGAACTGTTCTAGATTAAAGAAGGCTGACGAAACATGACAATCAAATGTAATACATGAACCTTTATTAGAAAGTGGATCACAGAAAAGGAAAAGCCCAGTTATTTGGGGGAGTAATTGAGAAAATCTGAATATGGGCTATATATTAGATGACACTGAATCATTGTTAAATTTCTCAGATGTGATAGCAGTCTTGGATTTATACAGGAGAATGTCCTCGTTCTCAGGAGATTTATGCTAATGGTTTTTAGATGGGAGTGAATGCTTCAGCCAAAAAGAACAAAGTATGGGGGGCTTCCCTGGTGGCACAGTGGTTGAGAGTCCGCCTGCTGATGCAGGGGACACAGGTTCGTGCCCCGGTCCGGGAAGATCCCACATGCCGCGGAGCGGCTGGGCCCGTGAGCCATGGTCGCTGAGCCTGCGCGTCCGGAGCCTGTGCTCCGCAACGGGAGAGGCCCGCGTACCGCAAAAAAAAAAAAAAAGTCAGGAGGTGAAGGAGGAAAAATTCTGATGGAAAGACCAATGGAGGTAAATACTTGCATCCTGATTTACAAAAGATACCTTCCTAAAACATCTGAGTCAAATTTCTATAAATGGAGTAATTCTTCATTAATTTACATTATTATATTGCTGAGTTACTCTGTATCTCCATTTTTACAATCAGGTTTACATATGTGCTTTCTGTCCCTAGTAGCTCTGAGTCTACCCTGGCAATAGCTTCCCAAGTAAATGACTAACCACACTAATGGCATTTGTTCTAGGCTATCTACCACGGCATACATATAGAAATTACCTGAGTGCCATTTTATGTTTGTTTTACAAATAAACATTCAACTGCCAAAAAACAAGCTAGTATCTTTATCCTAATATTATCTGACTGACATCAGTAAGTAAACAGGGCTCAGGGACTATTTCTGTAACATAGTGCCATGCTGTTGAGTTACAGCCCATGAAAATCCATAATGCTTGCTTCTGTACTAAACCACACGCATGTATATTGCACATGTACATTTTCAAAATACACACAAGTCCGAATAGCCACATTTCTATAAATTAGTATTTAGGGAAAAGAGATATAGAACAAATTGAAATATGTGTGGCTGTTTTTCCTATGAGTTTCATGAAACAGAGGTGTCAGGAAAATAAACACTCTTCTTCTGATGTTAATCAAAGAAATTCAATCAATTAGATTACGGCCACAATAGAATCTGCCTCCTCAACAGGAGAGAAAAAGGATGGAGCAGGTATTTGAACCCAGGCCTTCTGAGCAGCAGATTTCTACACATCCACTCATTTGTGGAACTGCCACCAATGAAATCCATTTGCAAAGGCTTGAGCACTTAGATATCAGAAAAACCTCAGCTCTCAGTAACCGAAAAATATCCAAATAACTAGAATTATCTGCAAAAAAATTCTAGGAAAAAATTTCAGATAAGCATATTCGTAGGATCTCGGTAGAAAACTCTTTAAAACAATTATTTTTTGGTGAACAGATCTGAACTTCTAATTATAAAACATAGGGAAAGATCATTTATTAGGTATGTATGTTTTGTCCTTTTCAGAGCTTATAATTTATATCTTTCTTCTTTCTAGAAAGATTCATTTATCCATTCAACACAAGTCTGGGTGCATAACTATTATGTGTTATGTACTGGTATAAGCACTGAACAGAACAGAACAAATCTCTGCTCTCAAGGAGCTTATATTCTAATAGAGTAGTTCTTAACTGCAACTGCAAAGAACAACTGCTAGAGATTCTGATTTAATTGGGGAGAAAGCAAGAGGGGTAGAAATCAGAGCAGAAGTACAGAGGTAAACTTTAGATAGAGCCCTCAAGGTTCATCCACTGCGACAGGAGGGAAGGCAGAATATATGCATAATATGCATGTAGGTTAGTAGATGTGGTGCTGGGATCACGTGGAAGTTCTTTCAGGATTGTCTATTTTCTCAGTGAAAGTTAAGAAGGAAGCTCACTAGCTGACGTTGGGGAAGGGTCCCAGAAGTCTGAAGAGAGACGAGAAGGTAGGAAAGAATTGTTTAGGTAATGGAAAGGGTGGATGAACTAAGGAAATGAAGACCTGCCAAGCAGCCTTAAGGGCCCACTTGAGATTAGCGATAATTACTCAATAATTTAAAAGTGAAACCAGGCCAACATGGGTATCCATTTATTCCAACCATGTTCAGCTCCTCAAGGGCAAGTGAATGGCAGAACAGTTGGATTTGGCCAGGGATGGGGTAAATTCAACAGAGGGAAAGAGGAGCAAGGGCGCTGATCGTGTAAAATCATGTATCATGGCACATAAACTGAGTAGGAAAAGGAGTGAGACTTGAGGAAGACAGGGATAAAGAATAGGCTGTTTGGGGCTTCCCTGGTGGCGCAGTGGTTGAGAGTCCACCTGCCGATGCAGGGGACACGGGTTCGTGCCCTGGTCCGGGAAGATCCCACATGCCGCGAAGCGCCTGGGCCCGTGAGCCATGGCCGCTGAGCCTGCACGTCCGGAGCCTGTGCTCCGCAACGGGAGAGGCCACAACAGTGAGAGGCCCGCGTACGGCAAAAAAAAAAAAAAAAAAGAATAGGCTGTTTTACTATTCTGCTTCAGTTCTTGGTTCCACCAGGCACAGCCAGTAACTATATTGCTTGTCTTCTCAACATCTGAAACTCCCTTCTTTTAAAATTACTCAATTCTTTTTCTTTTACAAGAGGTAAATTTCTTGAATACTACTGTTTAGGAATAACCAAACATAGCCTATAATCTTAGTCTTTTTTACAGGTCAGGAGAATTTAGTATTTGCAGGTCTTTCAGTACTTAAAGACCGAGACACAGAATATCATTTTTCCATTCTCACCAAAAAAGAGAGGGAGATATTTTTTTAAGGGAGACTTCCTTTTAATCATCTCAGTGTGGAAAAGGTCTTTCCAACTATGACACAAAACCCAGAAGCCACAAAAATTTATTTTACTACACTAAAAAATCTGCATAGCAAAGTTAAAATGATAAACCAAAGAAAATACTTACAATTTACATCTTGAAAGGCTATTTTTCCTTATATGTGAGTCAGGTACCAAAAATGAAATGGGCAAAGACAAGGACAGTTCACAAAAAAGAAGACAAAGAGCTCTTAAACGTATGAAACAATGCTTGAGCTCTTTTGAAAGAAAAAGATATACAAATTAAGCCTTCACCAAGACACCATTTTCTACTTAGCAGTTTGGCAAACATAAAACAATCTGGTACCTCACTGATTGGTGAGTGTTCTGGAGAACAGCCTTCACATGCCCTGCGGGAGGTTGGGGGGAAGGGCAGTACAGGCAGAGCCCCAACAGAGGGACATTTGTCAAAGTTCCTCAAGATGACAATTTTGACTTGACCTTTGGCTGAACAATTCTGCTAGGAATTCACTCTGCAGGTATCTTTTCACATTTGAATAATGCTGTTCTTACAAAGTCTTTGTTACTCTCTGTAGCACTGTTTGGAATAGGAGAAGTGTGGAAACAAATGCCAGTCAATAAGAAAAAAGACATATTATAGTACATCCATACAGAGAAATACTATACTGCTGTCAAAAGGAATGTGCAGACAAGGAACCATGGGGGGGAGAGGGGGAGGGAGAGAGGGAGGAGGGGGAGGGAGAGGGGGAGAGAAAGAGAGAGAGAGACGGAGGGAGAGAGGGAGAGAGGGGGAGAGAGAGGGGGAGAGAGAGGGAGGGAGAGGGGGGAGAGAGAGAGAGAGAGAGAGAGAGAGAGAGAGAGAGCGCGCGAGCAAGATTCTATTATAAGAAGAATCTGGAAAGAAGAGACCAATCCAAATGGGTTTGGTTTCTTGTGGTTTTTTGATAAAGGCAGATCCTCTAGATGAAATACTGTACTTGAAGCATATTTATATGAGAGAAGATAAAAGAAGTGGTGTTTGTTTTCTTCTCTTTGGATACAACTAGTATCTGAGATTAGGAGCAAAAAAGACTTACTGCTTTTGACTTAAGATGTAGGGTCTCTTTTGAACAGAACAACCACTTGACTGTTCCTCAGTTGGTAAGGAAATCTATGCTTCTTTATTCTCCTTGAAACATTATATTGTATGCTTTGAGTCCACAATCCCATCCCTACAACTCTGTTCTACAAAACCTCTAAAAGCAAAAGGTTTTTTCTTCACTCATTTGACAGCAAAACTTTACCTGAACTGACGTGAGGTTATTTATATATTTATAGTCTTTATTTATCTCTCCATATTAATGGCACATATTATGCTTAGTGTGAATATTCATATATTTCACTGCAGAAATAATGTGTTTGATTACAGAGGGTGGCCCTGCCCTGCTAGGGATGTTACGTAATATATGGTTAAGTATATAGTATTATCTTCCTAAAAATTTTAAAACAAAACTCATGGTTCCAAGAGTTTCAAGTAAGGGATTATGAACTTAAAGTGGTATTTTTTTCTTTTCCTATTTTATGACCAGGAACCCAAATTCTGGCTTGGCCATGGAGTTATATCAATAATAATTCACTTCCATTTACTGAATGATTATGATGTACCAGGCACTGTTTTATATATGTTATTTTAATTTAATTGAACACTGGGGAATAAGTCTTTAAGACCCAGAGATCTTGAAGTTTATGAACCTTAATCCAGGTTTTCCCCACCTCAGAATCTCCCAGAGTGAGGAGCTAGGCTAGCTGTTGCTGTGTTCATCCGGTGGTTTTCATTTCTCTTTTATCAGAGGCAGCATATTATAGTGTTCAAAGCACAAACCTTGTACGTCTGAATTTACTCCACCTCCACAAACGACTGAAGACATGTTCTGTAACTTCTTTGTTCGACCATTTCTACATCAGTAAAATGGGGGTAACAACAGTCCTTACTTCAGAGTTGTCGTGAGGATTAAATGTGATAATGTCTGTAAAGCATCCGGCTATTCAGTACCTGGCTGAGGACTTACGTAACTGCAGCTCATTAAATACTAGTTTCCCTTACCTATCTTTACCAAAAGGCATGTGTATGATGCTATTTACTTTTTGTATTATAGCTATTGGTCCACAGGTTATTTTTTTTCCACAAAAATGACAGTCACCTGATATGCTCTTCTTGTTTTCAAAGGACCCTTATTTTGACTTCAAAGGAAGATTTACTAGCCACTGAATGTCACCGATACACCGCTGGCATACAGAATTTTAGACCTGAGAGAAATGTTAGAGGGAAGTAAATACATAGGACAACTATCATATACCAGGCATTATTACCTCACTTAATTCTTTCAACAAACTTGAGAGGTAGCTATTATTGTCCTGATTTTTAAAATAAAGGGAAAAAAAGATGTGGCACATATATACAATGGAATATTACTCAGCCATAAAAAGAAACGAAATTGAGCTATTTGTAATGAGGTGGATGGACCTGGAGTCTGTCATACACAGTGAAGTCAGAAAGAGAAAGACAAATACCGTATGCTAACACATATATATGGAATTTAAGAAAAAAAATGTCATGAAGAACCTGGGGTAATGCAGGAATAAAGACACAGACCTACTAGAGAATGGACTTGAGTATATGGGGAGGGGGAAGGGTAAGCTGTGACAAAGCGAGAGAGTGGCATGGACATATATACACTACCAAACGTAAAATAGATAGCTAGTGGGAAGCAGCCGCATGGCACAGGGAGATTAGCTCGGTGCTTTGTGTCCACCTAGAGGGGTGGGATAGGGAGGGTGGGAGGGAGGGAGACGCAAGAGGGAAGAGATATGGGAACATATGTGTATGTGTAACTGATTCACTTTGTTATAAAGCAGAAACTAACACACCACTGCAAAGCAATTATACTCCAATAAAGATGTAAAAAACAAATAATAATAAGGGGAAAAAATTTCAGGTTAGGTAACTTGGTCAGTAAAGAACAAGATGTTTTCATCAAAAGCCAGGAGGAAACAGTATCTCATGATGCAGCCTAACATTCTTACAACTTTTTTAGACTTTTTCTACCTCTTTCAACTGCTTAATACATGAGTGTTACAGAATACATTCGAAATAAACATATTATATATTTATAATGATTTTTAAATGGAATATTGTATACATTGTTTTATAGCCTGCTTTTCTTACCTAACAAAATACTGTAACATTTTTCCATGTCAAACATTTAACATTTTGATTCATATTATGTAATCTCATCAATTCTCCCCTACTGGACATCTGGGTTATTTCCAAGTAATCATTATTTTAAACCAGTGATTCTTAAACTTTCTGGCCTTAAATATTATTGAGGACCCCAAAGCTTTTGCTTACGTGGATTATATCTATCAGTATTTACTACACTAGAAATTAAAATTGAGAAAATTTTAAAATATTTATTCCTTAATTCACTTAAAAACAATAAAGCCATTACATGTTAACTATTTTTATGAAAAATAACAAGACTTTCTAAAGCAAACGGTGAGAAGAGTAGTACCGTTTTACAATTTTGCAAATTTCTTTAAATCTGCCTTATTAGAAAGCAGCTGGATTTTCATACCAGACTAAACGCAGAAGCAGATATATGTTGTTTTGGTTGATGAATATAAAGAAAAGTGGGCTTCATATGGGTATGAAGTTAAAAAAGGGAGGAGTATTTTAAGAACCTTTTCAGATAACTGTGGACATTTTTCTTTGATAGTAAACCAAAACTTTGAAAAATCATTGGCAACGAATACTGGAAGTAACAGGCTCACTTTGTTCTTTTTCTGTAAAATGTCTTATCAGTCATTCTTTTAAGTAAAAATGATATTCGACAGAAAAACAGATAGTTCAGCTGGCAACTCAATCACAAAAGTACTTTTCCTTAAGACAATCACAGTACCTGTTATAGCAGAAGTGTTTTATGTATGCTTTCCATTTTATCACATGGAATATTTGAAAAAACACATGTATTCAAAGATCAAGATTTAACAAAATTAATAATTTGTATTGCTTCATCAAGGCCATTCTTATGTGAAATTGCATGCAGGTGGCAGCGAAGAACATGATGCCAGTGTCTGGATTCATGCTGAGGGCCAGTACTTCTACCCACCATTCCTTTTGCACTGTAATATTAGTATTACTACGAAAATAATTTTGACCTCATGGTCCCACTTGGGGTCCACGGATGGCACAACGGGAACCAGTGTTCTGAACAGCACTAAACGTGCATTCTCACAGCTAAATCTTTACATACATTCTGAATTCAGGGGGATACATTCTTAAAAGCAGAATAACTAGATAAATTACTTTACATACTTTTATTAAGCTTTTGATGCATCCAGCCAAACTGTTCTCCGAATTGGCTGAAATAATTTACATCCCCAATAGCAGTCAGTGAGGCTACATATTTCCCGTCTTAGCTAAGAACAGACTTTTCTATCTTTGCTAATTTGAAGGTTAATATGGTAACCTTCTGGACTGTTTTTACTGCCATAAAGTCCAAGTTGCTCCAGTATGAACTGTGTTGTTTCACTAGAATTCGGTTGTACTGAAAGTAAATGAACTTGGGGCTAGTAACAGCAAATTTCTCATTTTACTGAAAAATGCTTCTAAGTAGAGTTTTCCTGCCCTTAAAAAAAAGTTGTATTGTCTAGTTACATGATTTTTTAGAGCAGAAGCGTTATAAGATGGCAAAATTCTCAAGAACACAGATGTAAACTTCATTAATAGCAAGCACAGAGCTGGCCTTCCTCCATGTTTGGTCTAATCTGAGAAGATGGGTGGTTATATAATTCTTCCACATAAATGCAGTCCACCTGGACATAGGACCGGGGGCGGGGGGGCGGGCGGGAGGTGGCCTAAACAAACTAACTTCATACCAGTTCACTCACTTTCTCTGCAGCTTATTCTTGAAACATATGGTTTTTTCCTATAAGCAATAAATCCAAGATAAATCATTAAAGTATCACCAATTTCCCCCCAAACAAATATACCCTTGTTGCAAGTATGAAAAGACAGAGGGAAAACATAAAAAATAATATTCTCTTCCATCTCGACTGACAGTCAACACGTGCTCCCAGGAAGGTGGCCACCTTGGTTTCAAGGTTTTAAGAATACAACATAATCCAGAATGACTGCAGTCTAGAGCAAATGTGTTTTTAAAAAAAGCCTGTCCTCTTTGAAAAGGAGGGGAATTGCCCTGGGAGGCGTTAGCTTTGCGGCTGCAACGGTGACCACCTCTACTTCCCTGGGACAGATTTCTTCAGCTTAACAACCCTCACTGGTGACTTGTGACATTCTCCTGCCAGTCCCTGCAGGTCCCGTACCCTGACAGGCCATTATGAAAAGGCTCTCTAACAGGGCCACTGGCTGTCAGAAGCCACCAGCTGGCCTGCCACAGCCCTGCAGTCGCCAGGGTCCAGCTGCCAGTCTGGGCGGTGCTGTCCATGCTGAGCAACGTGCCGCCCAGCTGCTGCGTGGTCACGTCCATCTGGAGCTCGCTAGCTAGACAAATCTCTATGCCTGTCAGATCTCCTCAGCAAGCCTTATTATGCAAATTCAATTACTCAAGTGTGCCCTATTACTGCTGGCTAACTGCTCATAGAACCAAGCTCACACTGACAGTCAGTTCACATTTTTTGCTCACCAGAAAGTACCTCATTTATTCTTGCTTTGCTATTCCCTTGTATCATTAAAGCTGAACAGTCAAAGTCCACGGTATTCTAACCTCTCTGCAGTGGGCTACGGTTCTCCACAAAAAGCTCAGAGGAAAATTAATTATAAAAGGAAACCTTCTAATCAGACATGAAGTGGTGTTAAAGCTATAGCCTCCTTACACTTGACAAGGATGATTTTACTACTAGAAATGTGAAATTTAAATCTTAATGACCGAAAGAAAAATCTAGTTTAACAAGTTATACTGGGCCAAAAAAAAAAAAAGAATTATTAGGAGAAAAATGCTGTAGTAGTACTTTTACTAATATCCACTTTCAAATAAAAAAGAAAGAAGTGACAAGAAATTTCATCAGGTACAGTTCATGTTGATGGCTCACTGCCTTGTCTACATTCCTCCCTCCCCAGCCAGGCACCCCGGAGACATGCACACCCTCCCTCCTTTGCCTGCACCCTCTTCACCTCCCCTTTCAATTGGGTTTCTTTCTCTTTTAACACCTCTTTTTAACCAAGCAATAATTTGAAGATTATTTGGGATGTGAGTATTCAAGGGCATTTAACTATTTCTAACCCTTTCAAAAAGCACCTGAGAAAATATTCCACCAGGCTAAAGCTATAGTTCAGAGAGTCTCACCCAAGTAATGTCATTATAAAATTAGACATTTTAAACAAGTGAGAAGGTAAGAGAAAAAGATGAGTTTATCAAGTAGTTGTACTTCCAAACTAGTGGTTTCTATGCTCTGAGTACAGCAGTTTGGGAGGCAGAGGGTCTAAGTAAATGTTTGTTTATGAATCATTCAATGGTACAAATACCAACAGAAACTTAGCTAAAACAGATATTGCAGAGTGACAAAATGATATTTGGACCTCAGTCCCCAAGGAATGTTTCTGGTACAAGAAAGTTTAGGGTCTTTACTCTGAAAATAACAATTTACTGTTGACTGCAAAACTGAAAGAATGAAGACACAGCTGGCCAGGCACAAGCCACATTTAAAATGTATTTCAGGTTTAAAGCCTAAAGACAAGGGAGGGAGGGTTACTACTGGGTTGTTTTTTTTTTGATTTTGGGTGGGGTTTTTGCTTCATTTTCTAGCTAAGTAAGGAAATAAGGAAAGACAGTCCAAGATAAATGCAAGGCAATATTTTGGTAACTATTGATACAGATATAGTATTTTTAATATCAGTTTTACAGTATTTTTACATCGGTATATACACTATTTTCAATATATATAATAAAATATATAGTACTTTAAAATATATCTCAAAACTATCTTGTTATCTGATAAGATGATTTAATTCATAATTCTCTAGTTTTGCTTCTAGGAATTACTAACATTTCCTTAATTATAGCTGAAGAATAAACACTCTAAAAGCATATAATAGGGAATTCCCTGGTGGTCCAGTGGTTAGGACTCCTCGTTTTCACTGCCAAGGGCCCGGGTTCAATCCCTGCTCGGGAAACTAATTCCGCAAGCCATGTGGCGTGGCCAAAAAATTAAAAAAAAATTTAAATTAAAAAATAAAAGCATATTATATTCTCTAATTATTTTTACTGCTTTACCTGTTCTTGATCAAATGGGGAAAGCACAGTGCCTATATGCTTGGCCTTAAACCCCTAAAAATGTATTGCTTAAAAACCGCTTCTCAAATGCTTCATTTGTCATGATTTTAAAAATCAAGTATCTTTTAACTTCTGAGAGACAAATTTCAAAAGAAATTTACAAAAGTTAAAATTGCAATGGGAAACAAATGATTTCACTGAAGTATATAAAAGTATAAATATATTATGTATGCAAATTAGAAACCATTTGTATTCGTAAGAACAAATAGCTATCCTATAGTCATGACGTTAAAAATAAACACTCTAATGGCAATATTAGGAAATAAAGGTAATACTGAAAATGTGTATTTTTATCTAATGAAACGTTTTTATCAACATGCTATATTTCTACTTATAAATTCAAATTAATAAAAAAGGGTAAGTATATTTCTGTTACATTTAGAAATCATTAAAATGTATATACTTTGATTAGGAGAAACCTAAGATTTATTTTAGTTGTTTTCATTTTTATGGTGGTGATGGGATTCAGAACACACTATCCCAAAATATGGCACCCTGATACACTGAGTATTTTAAACTGGAGGAATACGAGAACAGCAGGTATAGGAAGGACTCTCTGACCTTCCCTTTTCCCTAAAACAGATTGTGAGAGGTGCCCTCCCTATATCCAGAAGAAAAGAGCATCTTTATCTCCAAAGACAAAGAGACACAGAGGAAAGGGAATGAACAGGCTTTGCTACATTTACCCCAGTTTACTATCCTTAACTCACAACTTTTTGTCCTATCATGTTTCTCTACGATTTTCCACTCTTCATCAAACTTAGTATAAAAACAATCAGGTTTAAACACTTCTTCAGGTCTTCATTTCCTCATGAAGGTTCTCTATTTCACAAAACTGATATTAAAGAAATGTTTGGGACTTCCCTGGTGGTCCTGTGGTTAAGAATCCGTCTTCCAATGCAGGGTACATGGGTTCGATCCCTGGCTGGGGAACCAAGATCCCACATGCCACGGGGCAACTAAGCCCGTGTGCCACAACTAGAGAGAAGCCCGCGCACTGCAACGAAGAGCCCACGCACCTCAACGACAGATCCCATGTGCCACAACTAAGACCCGACACAGCCAAAATAAATAAATAAATTTTTTTTTAAACAAATAAATAAAGAAATGCTTATGTTTTTCTCTTGTTAATCTGTCTTCTGTCAGTCTCATTTACAGGGCCCCAGCCAGAAAACCTAGGAGGGTAAAAGGAGAAAAATAGACATTTTTTTCCTCCTCTATAAAACCATTTCCCCCAAATCTTTGTATACAAAGTAGAAAATCAGTAACTTGGATTCACCCTTAAACTACTCTGCTCAAATTCTTATTAACTAAATGAGAACTTCACCTTTTTCTCCTTAATACAGAAAGTTCCCAGCTTAGTATGGTTCGACTTAATATTTTTCAACTTTACGATGGTGTGAAAGCAATATGTAATCAGTAGAAACCGTACTTCAAATTTTGAATTTCTATCTTCTCCCTGGCTAGCGATATGCAGTATAACACTCTCTTGTGGTGCTGGGCAGGGCAGCAAGCCACAGCTCCCAGTGAGCCACTTGATCACGAAGGTACACTAACAACCCTTCTGTACCCAAACCACAACTGTTTTTCACTTTCGGTATAGTATTCAATAAATCACATGAGATATCCAACACCTTATTATAAAATAGATGATTCTGCCAACTGTAGGCTAATGTAAGTGTTCTGGAGACATTTAAGGTAGGCAAGGCTAAGTCATGATGTTGGGTAGGTTAGTTGTATTAAATGCATTTCAAATTATACTTTCAACTTACAATGGTTTAACGGGATGTAACTCCATGTAAGAAACATCTGTGAAAGATCTATAATTCCAATGTGATTTTAATGATAATAGGAGTAACTAACACTATTGAGCGCAACTATGGACCAGGCATCTTTCTCCAGAAGCAACCCTATGTGGTAGGTATTATTTATAACATCCATTTTATACACGAAGAAACCGAGGCACAGAGATATTAAATAACTTGCTCAAGGTCATATGGCTAGTACGCAGCAGAGAAACTGACCCTAAACTTCACTACCTCCAATTTATTGTAGAAACTAAGAGAAAAATAGAAATCAACCACCTGGTGTAAGACAATCCTAAAAACGTGATCTGGGGAAATACCCCTCAGCACATAAATTAAATTGAAAACAGTTATGTTCTCTGAGCAGTTTTCTCTATGGCAGAGATTTTATGGTTCACTTCTGGAAATGTGTGAACTTGAAGTCCAGACATCTAGTAAGCAACCTGAACTTGAATCCTGAATCCAAATCCCGTGAAATTTCCATCGCACCATGCTCCCTCTTCTCAAAGCTCTAGAAGTCCTGTTTTGGGAATCGGAGTCAGATATCTGATTTGGGATACAACATACCCAAATAAATAGTAACGTGTATCCTTCCTTCCACTCTGATTACATTAGAACATTCTGGTAAACGTGACCCTGAAGTTGGAGTTTTGGTGAGGGAAAAAAAAGGGAAAGACAAAAATCTCATTATTTTATTTTCACAAGAACCACAGACCTTAAAAATGGCATTACAGAAAGGAATGTGCTCACTCTGGAAATTCATTGGTTTTATTTTTATGGACCAATAAGAGTTTTCATCTCATACAATATTTCACTTAAGCCTCAAAATAAATAACATATATAGACTCAGTATTAATACTCTCACCACTTTTATATATACCCAGAAAAGCCGAGGCTCAGAGAAGTCAAGTTATTTTCCCAAAGCTACACTACAGGTGGTGGAAACAATGGAACTTAAACCTGTCTTCAGATTCCTCCTAATATAAGTGTTCTTTCCACTATACCCAACTCGCTTTCATACTGTTATTAAATACTCTGCTGCTCCACTATAGTAAATCAGAATTTCCTTTCTATGCAAATCTGTCTACTTTGCAAAGCAAAAATACTGGTCTGCAATCATCTGAATAGTTTCTTCTTGATTCTTTCATAAGCATAAAGGTTTCCCACAGAATCAAGTCAGCAAAAAACAAGCACCATTCTTAAAAGACCTCTGGTTTGAAGATTTTAAAAGGAACATCTGCTATTACTTAACTACCACCAATCTGATCCCTTTAGAGCTTTACCTCTATCTATACCTCAGTTGTAGAGCATTCTGAAAGTATCTGTTAATTCTTTCAGAGTCCTAGATAAGGATCTCACTTAATTCTGTAAACTAGCAATATCACTTTCTTCAAAGTCTGGGCATAATACTAGCACCTGGAATTAGAAAAGTATTTTCTTATCACATTTAGAAGATACTACGAGAAACAGTTAAGTGAAATTATATTTCCAGCCTTTCAGTGAAGCACTCTGCTAGTATCAGTGCTTGAAGAGCTCTTTCAAGGAATAGAGAAATGGTTAACAGGAGAAAACAGCTCAGGAAAAGTGCTAATACTGCAAGAGAACTGCCTTAGTTTTCCTTTTCATAAGTGACTTAAATGATAACACCATCATATTTTGGTATCAAATGGTCTCATCTAAGGTTAAATTTTTTTTATAAGCTTAGCTTTCATTTTTTCTGAATAGAGGCATTATCCAATTCGATTAACTGAGTAGAGTCAAAATTATCATTTAAAAGACTCTCCACAAACCTCAAGTCTCTCCAGGCCCTGAGCCCTCTCAGCTCACTCAGATATCCCTGAGCCCACTGCAAGTTCTAACTGCGTCCAGTCAACGACACAGGCATTCTCATTATTTAGTTTTATTACCTGCAAGCATTTATAGTTAACACAGCATAAGGCATTTACAAAGATGATATTTTCTACAAGATACAACGAAATGTGCCTTCTTGAAACTCAGTTTAACAACTTACTTGTTAACTAGGTAAAAAGACATTTTTTAAAATGAAATCATGGGGCTTCCCTGGTGGCGCAGTGGTTGGGGGTCCGCCTGCCAATGCAGGGGACACGGGTTCGTGCCCCGGTCCGGGAGGATCCCACATGCCGCGGAGCGGCTGGGCCCGTGAGCCATGGCCGCTGAGCCTGCGCGTCCGGAGCCTGTGCTCCGAAACGGGAGAGGCCACAGCAGTGAGAGGACCGCGTACCGCAAAAAAAAAAAAAAAAAGAAAGAAATCATGAGCTTCTAAAAACAAAATATTTTGTTATGTTAATTTCTCAGCTAGCCTCTTCTACTCCCCAGTCAACACAAATGCTTTTCTGAATGCAGTGATTCTGGAAGAACCTTCGCGGTGAATGTCTTGCCAATCTGGCCCATTTCATCTCTTGCCAATTCCCCCTCCATTTACAACCAGAAACGCCCAAATCCAGAAATATCAAACTGCCCTATTTCAGTAAAAACACTGTGCTATTTCAAGTTTCTGTATCCTTGCACATGCTATATATTCCCTTTGCCTGTTCTCCCCTGGCAAATTTCTATTTATCTTTTAAAATGTAATTTAGACCTCACCTATTCCAAAAAGCCAACCATGAGCTCCTCCCCACCAAAAAGGATCAATAACTTCATTTTGCATGTTTTATGTTACATTTAGTACAATGTGTTGTTTTATGAATATGCGTCTGCCTCATCTAATACATTATGATGACTTTGAGGGCCCACTCATCTCTTCTCCCAGCACCCAGCAGAGAACACAGCACATGAGGTGCTCAATAAATGTTTGCCAGATGAAGAATGCTGAAGAATAAAGGAGAGAAATCTGATGAAAAGAGACTGGATTTTCAAGTCAGGAAACAAAAGAGTGAAGATGAGAAGCAATAGAAGACAAGGATAGAAACAAAACAAACCACTGGGATGAACATGGATATTTTTTATTCAAAAGCTGCACCTCCGCCTCGCTTCCCCCATCCTGAGTTATTCTTGGTGAATTTTATACACTGACTTCTTGTAATGCCTAAATCTAAGATACTTTTAGGAACACAACCAAATGAACAATCAATTAGGTTACCATTTTCTCTAACTCCACAACCACAACTCTAGTTCAAACTGCAATCCCCCTGTGCCTGGCCTATTGCAATAGCCTCCCAATTAGTCTCCCAGCTTTTACCCTCACCCTGCCTCTAAAATATTTTCCACACTGTAGCTATTGTGATCCTTTAGAAATCCAAATCCGATCGCGCTGCCTCCCTGCTTAAAACTTTCAATGGCTTCCCATTCTCCTGAGCATAGAGAACAAAATGAGTAGCATGACTGAAAAGGTCTTGATAAGTCCAACCTAACTCCTCTCTCTTCAGCAATGTCCAACACCATGCTTCCCTGCAAATGTGCCACCCTCTGCTTGGAATGTTCTTCCCCTGTGCCTACTTAATTCATTCCCTTATCAAAGATCACAAATCAGTGACTACTTTCTCCAACAAGAAAATCTCCCTATTTATATACTCCTATAGCCCAATGTATCCCCACTGCACCACAGGAGTAAAAATACTGTACAGCTTTTTGTGATCATATGACTAACATCTGACTCCCCTCAACTAGATTATAAATTTCGTGAGGGCAGGGACTGTGCCTATTCTGACTGCTTACTTTCCAGTACCAACGCAGTGTCTGACCCACACTAGAAACATAATAAATATCTGTTGAGGAAATGAATAACGAAAGCACACATTAAAATAAGAATGATGGAATACTTCCTTAACATAAGTTTTTCAATCCCTCAAACCAAAAGCTACCACTGTATTTACGATCAAATCCATAAAAGCATTCTCATTAACGTCAGAAACATGACAAGGGCACCTGTTACCACTACTGTTATTCAAAACTGTTCTGGAAGTATTAACCACCGTAATTAGTTAAGAAAGAAATAAGAGATCCGAAATTTGGAAAAGAAGCAAAATTATTATTTTAGAATTGGAAAACCCAAAAGAACCAACTGAAAAACCACTAGAAACAGTAAAAGAATTCAAAAGGGAAGTGAAATTCAAATTAATATATAGAAATCAATACTTCTCATATTTATGAACAAGTTAGAATTATACAAAAAGAAAGGGCTCCATGTTTGGCAACAACAATAACAAAGATAAAAAGACTTTGGAGGGACTTCCCTGGTGGTGCAGTGGTTAAGAATCCACCTGCCGATGCAGGGGACACGGGTTTGATCCCCCGTCCGGGAAGATCCCACATGCCATGGAGCAATTAAGCCCGTGCGCCACAACTACAGAGACTGCTCTCTAAAGCCCGTGCTCCGCAACAAGAGAAGCCACCGCAACGAGAAGCACACGCACTGCAATGAAGAGTAGCCCCCGCTCACCACAACCAGAGAAAGCCCGTGCACAGCGACGAAGACACAACACAGGGAGAAAAGTAAAAAATGACTCTGGAATAAACTGCATGAGAAACATTTGGTGCACAAATAGAAAACTTTAAAATCCTAATAAGAGACATAAAAGAAGAAATCAATAATGTGTAAATCTTACTCTTCAATAGTTTCGTAACTATATTAATTTTTCATAAATTCATCCATAAACTCAGCACAATCCCACTCAAAATATTAACAGAATGTTTTGGGAGGAACATGATAAAATGCCTCTCATGTCTATTTGGAACCATAAACAGGCAAAAGTAGTCTGGAAAATTCTGAGAGGGGAAAAAAAAGACTAATGAAAGAAGACTAACCTCCTAGACAGGAAAATAAAGCAAAAGAAAGTTAAAATGTCCTACCTAGGGAAGAATCTACAATAAGGTATCAACAGAAGAGTATAGAGAGCTCAGAATAGACTCAAATACATATGGGAATTTAGTGCATGAAATTAAGAGTATTTGAAATTAATAGGGAAAGATGGATTTTTCATTAAGTGAATTAAAAAAAGTAATTTGGATCTCTACCCTCATTCCCTCCACCATAATAAATTCTAAATGAATCAAAGATTTAAATTTTTTAAGAATGAAATCGTAAAATAACTAAAAGAAAAATGTGAAATTAAAAAAAAATTTTTTTATAATCTTGGAGAGGGTAAGTCTTTTTTTTTTTTTTTTTTTTTTTTTTGCCGTACGCGGGCCTCTCACCGCTGTGGCCTCTCCCGTTGAGGAGCACAGGCTCTGGACGCGCAGGCTCAGCGGCCATGGCCCACGGGCCCAGCCGCTCCGCAGCATGTGGGATCCTCCCGGACCGGGGCACGAACCCCTGTCCCCTGCATCGGCAGGCGGACTCTCAACCACTGCGCCACCAGGGAAGCCCGGTAAGTCTTTTTTAAATAGGACATAGGGAATTCCCTGGCGGTCAAGTGGTTAGGACTCCACGCTTTCACTGCCAAGGGCCTGGGTTGAATCCCTGGTCGGGGAACTAAGATTCCACAAGCCGTGCAGTGCAGCCAAGAGAAAAGACAAAAGAAAAAGAAAAAGAACTAGGACATCAAACTCAGAAGGCATAAAAGGTAAGACTGACAAATTCAACTACATGTAAATTCAAAACTTCCATATTTCAGAAAGTACTATAAACAAAATGAATAAAGAAAGGACAAACTGGCAGAAGACATTTGCAGAATATGTATCTCCCTACACATATTCACACTCATTAAAAATATAGCCTAAGAGCATGTGTGTGTCCACACACATGTGTGTGTTTTCTCATTTATGTATTCCCAGGCCTGGACTAGTACTTAATATATGGTAGATGGTCAATAAATATTTGCTGAATAAATGAACGAGCATCTGACATTCATACATATCAATTAGAAAAGATCAATGCCTAGCACAGTGCCCCACACCCTCTAAGTACTCAACAAATAGCTGCTGAAGGAATGAATCCAATAAAAACATGCCTAAAGGACAGGAAGAAGCAATTACTGGAAAAAAGAAAAACAAATAAATGGTCAATAAACATTCTTAAAATGCTCAAACGAACTCATAATTTAAAAAAAAGAAGAAAGTAAGAAAATCAAGGCCACACTATGACATTTTTAAACAGATTAAAAAAGAAATGTAAAGATAGTGTTGACAAGAGTGTGAATAAATACTTTCCTACATTGTTGGTGGAAGTACAAACTTTGGTGGAAAAACTGGCAATGTCTAGCAAAACTGAAAAGACACATACTCTTTGACCTAGCTATTCCATTTCTTAGAATTTCTCTGATAAATTTGCATATACTGGAAAAGACCAATGTTCAAGAATATTCAGAGTAGCTTTTTTGTAATAGCAGAAGTCTGTCCACATAATAGAATACTTTGTAGTAATTAAAGTGTAAAATAAATCTATTACATATTAAAAGATACTAAATTACATTAAATTAAAAATAAGTTGCAAAAAAAGAATCCCATTTTTGTTTTTTTAACAAGTGTGCATACGCATATACATGCACTAAAATATTCTTAAAATATTAAGATGCAGTCTTCAATTACAATATACAGAAGCTTTGAGAAGAAACGGGAGAGAGCCTTCACTTTGTTTTAAAAAACTGAGGGGTAGGGGATTAGGAGGTACAAACTATTATGTATAAAATAAACTATAAGGATAAATTGTACAACACAGGAAATACAGCCAATATTTCATAGTAACTGTAAATGGAGTATAACCTTCAAAAATTGTGAGTCACTGCACTGTATACCTGTAACCTATATAATACTGTACATCAACTATATAACTCAGTAAAAAAAAAAGAATAAGAAAAATAAACATTTTTATTTTACCTTTAAAAAATAAATAAATAACTTAAGAACAAAATAAGCAAAAACTAGAAAAGGCAGGAATAAAAGTACACAGAGGAAGATTTTAAAAAGGGAGTGAGAGAAGTGATAAGAAAACCTTATGGCCCTGAGTCCATATTTATGACTCATATCCTTACTTCCAAAAAAGATTTTGAGATAGTTGATAAAATGACACAAACACATAGATCATAAGCACTAAGAGTAGGGAAAGCAGGTCTCTCATGTTCACCATTGTATTCCCAGTGTCTAGCAGCAGACAGTACGGACCAAATAAATATGTGTTAAGCTAAAGCTACAAGTGAGAATGGAAACCATATGGAAGAAGGGAACATTGGGGAAAATAATGATTACCACTGGGTACCTTAGCTCTGAGTCTCCTTGCAACCTCAGTAAAAGGAAAAATATGATGCTGCGAGTCAATAATCTTCCAACAGGTACATCACGGTGGGAAGTACTGCCAGGATCCCCCAAACCAGACTCTTTTGCATCCTATACCTCAGATGCAGTAACCATAGTCAGAGACCTGTGTGCACTCCAGACACCACTGAGACCACCTAGTATTCTTATTCTTTCCCCCAATACCAGCAAGAAGAGGGGCTTAAGACTGTGGACACCCTTACTATTATGCTTTGATATGTTGCTCCGGACTATTGAAGCTATGAATACGTTAAGAGGTAGAACATAAAAGATAAAGGAGCTGGAAGAGGGAGTTTCAGATCAAAAACTACAATCTATTTTTAACTTCCTATATTAATGTAAGGAAGGAAGTATTAATGCAAATAACTGAAATGTGAAGATAATAAAAATTGGCAAATTGCCCCCACAGACTCAGTTCAGGCTCCAACTTTACTCCCAGATGTGTCACAGCCAATCTAGAGTACGAATCACCCAAGAAAGAAATAAACTGTCTTCATTTTTTTTTGGCCGGGCCACACAGCTTGCGGGATCTTAGTTCCTGACCAGGGATCTAACTCGTGCCCTTGGCAGTGAAACTGTCTTCAAATGCCAGGTAATTTGGTTAGAACCTCCTATGTGTTTTTAGCTACAAGTTTATTTGTAAGGAGGATTCAATCAATCAAAATTTACGTCAATACAGTAGCTAGGTGGTGGACAATATCTTTCAACTCCACTGTAGATAAACCACAGATTTGCATAAAAGCTAGAACTACACAATTATCTAAAAATACTACTAGTCTAATTAATCAGAATTAAACTAAAGAAGTTGTGGCCAAAGAGGGAAATAAATGCCTCTTACAATATTAGAAACAAGCACCAGGAAGTCTTTTTAGCCATAAAACTAAGGATAGCTATGCTATAAAGACTTCAACACTGTGTCCCATGAATAATCTTTCTATGAACACAAGAGAACTGCGTAACTGCTTTGCATTCATTCTTCTTTTATAAAACAGGAACAATCCTTCATTACAGCCATCTCTCCCCGTAGGCTCTGAGAAAAGGTTTGACTATTTTTACCACTTATTTTACTTCAGACAAAACTGATCATCATGTCTAGCTTTTATTCCTAAACCTTCTTTTTTAAAGGAGGGGGAAAAGCCACAAGCATCCATGAGAAGTACACATTATTACTGTTGATCTGCTGATGGGCTTGTTTGCTCAAGGGTTTGAATACTCTTGATTCCATTTTCTTCAGGAAACTGAAAGAAATAGTAATCTTTCCAGATCAAACTTCCACCAAGCAGTTTTAGTACAACATTTATCATACCTAGCAAAACCACCAGAGGACAACTCCATCTGCTACAACAAAACAGAGAAAGATAAAGGTCTCCCAACACTTAATAGCACTTTCCAAAAAAAGGGCCATAAACCTAACACCACTGAAAGAGAAATGCAATCTGCACTTTGCAGACCTAGACAGGAATTGCTTCAATACTATCTTTTTCCCTCTTCCTCGCCATAAAAACTACCCACCCTAGTTGTGATGTACAAATCTACATCCCAAGGCTCTTAGGAGATTAGGAACCCGCAAGCACCAACAAAGACAGGAAACAAGGACTTCTTTCCCACACAAGCTTTATCACCATTTCATTTCAATAACTACGTAGAGTGAACATTGAAAAGAAAAGCAAAAACTGTGCCCACTTAGAAGCATAGCCAAGACAAAGTGGGTACAACTCAAACTGGACATACAACATAATCACCCCTGTCAAACAAAGGTTAGATGCAGAACACCTTAAGAGAATCTGAGATTGATCCCATCCATTTTAGATCATTACTGAGAAGGAATCATTAAGGAGCCCTTCAGAATCCAAACACTGTATCAAAGATGTGTGTTCAGATATGAGTATATATATACCAATAAGTCAACGTTTGGGGTCCAGAGGAAAAAAGTTAACGAAATGCCTTCCTTGGGTTTAATTTAAAGCACAGTTAAAAGGAAGGAAGTTTAAGAAATTTCAGTAGAAAACGCAGAAAAAAACAGATGCAATTAGATAAATTTTTCATCCTAAACTTTATTTTGAATCATTTACATTTTTAATTAGTTTTTTAAATTATGATTAAAATTAAGCAGGAGAAAGGATAATAATGCAAATAAAATTAAATAGCAATGACTCAAAAGATCAGGGGTTTTGTTTTTTTTTTTTTGTTTTTGGGAAGGTTTTTGAAAAGTTTTTCCTCGAAAAAGGTTTGCATGAAAAAATCATACATAAAAAAAAAAAATCATACATAGATGCTTGTTCCTTTCTTTGTAATTGTGTACATTGTGGTATCATCATAGAAAAAAATTCAAGTACATTTAAAATTCAGACATAAGTAAAAGGAAGGTATATCACCTTCATTTTTGTTGCCAAGGGAAAAAAATTCAGAGTTTAAGTTACTAAAAGATGTGGAGGACATAACAGAGAAAAATAACCTCTTATTTCTTGGACATTCGGAAATAATATCTTAATTGTCTTTATTTGGCCAGATAGGGGAGAAGAACCAGATGAAGATGCACATCCACACAGATGCACATCTATCATTCTCAATGGAAAGTAAGTGGGAAATAGTAAATGGTTAGGGCATGAAACCACAAACAGCTCATTTTCACAGTACGTTTTCCCAAAACTCATTCCCCAGTTGTGACTCTCATATCCACATGACACATACTACAAATTAAAAGTCAACATTTGAAGTTTATTCTGGTGTTCAACTGTACTGCAAATATACTTAATAAGGGGTAGACATCAAAGTTACCATTACAATGCTGTTTTTCTCCTATTGTTAACTTTACATCTACATATAATTGATAATATATACAAATTCCCTAGTTCTCTCCCTTCAACAACAAAACAGAATAGGTATTGTTCCTTTAGGTTCCATATTATTCTTTACCTCATTACTACAGTTTTTCCGTATCACCTCCCCTTCATGAAAACACTGTCATATGTTCACATTAGCATAGTTCCTGAAATATCACAGTTCACTCTTTTAAAGTCACAACCTCTATCTTCAAAAAACACATCACCACTTAAAACTGAGGCATAGATAAAAAACAAGAATTCTTCATTTTTTTTCCATGAAGAATCTCATTATCACAGGCTGCTTTGGTTAGAAAAGATAACATCACTGAAGTCAGGCAAAGCTAATCTTGACCTTACCATAATCAGATGATCCACTAAAGGTCCCTTCCAGTACAACCAACAACAGGAAAAGAGAGAAAAACCACACAAAAGTTACATTTGACTAACTTCCAGTTTTCATCACTATCCAGTTGGACAATTTTCTGACCAGCAATAATCATTATTCCCTTGGAATTTCAGCCCAGTAAAGAGCAGAGTCAAAATATCCTTAAGAAAAAATTTTTTCCAGAAATTTCTTGCCAGTATTCTCTACTCTGCCTTTTCTATCCTTGCTTTTCACAGCAATCCACCTAGTATGCATTTCTGGAGACAACTGGGTAATCCTTAGAATAAGAACAATCTGAAAAGGAAGAAGCTTCACATATGGCTTCCAAAATAACCCGGGAACTGGTACAAGGCTCTTCTTTAGTGTTCTGAGCTATAGTAACAAGAATGGTCGTTTGTTTTTTCCCTGTTTAACACACCAATATAAGGGGAAGAAGGGCCTACTCATCACTCTTCTTTCCAAACTACTGCCAATCATGCTTGAAGCTAGAAATCTATGAGGATGAAACCAGACATATCACACTTGAAATTCTCACTCTTAGCATATGCAAAGTAAGAGGTTAGGCGAGGTTCAGTTTGTTTTCCAAATATATACTAGCATTTTGCACTTCAGCACACTTGATCTTTACAAAATTCAGAGAGAAAATGGCAAAGCAAAATGTCATAAACATCGTATTTTCTTATGGCTTTCAATGAAACCTATGCTTTCTACTTAAGCTATGAGGAGTACGGGTTTGTTCATTTTTTTTTTTTAAACTAATCTGAATTAGGTACAGAGTTAACTTTAGAATAAAACTATCAAAAGACACAGACAAACACACACCCAACACTACTCCTAAAGGCCTTCTATAAAAGCTGTTGGGACAGATTTCTTTTAATAATATGACTGAAGAACTGTGCATATTGAGAGGGGTTAAAAATATGACAAGATAAAAACCATTAACTCCCGATACATTATAATTCTTTCAGTAAAACACATAATGATAGTCATAATGTCAAATCAGACTAAATACTGTACTTTATTATTATCGAGCAATAAACTTTGATACACTGTTAGTCGTTAAGTCTTAATGTTGAATAATATAAGCATACTAAAAAAAGTATACATGAACACTGAAACCCATTATTTTTGTAAAGGCCAATTTTGGGTATTTAAAAAGTTGTAAAAGTGCATTTAAATAATTTATTTTTGAAAATAAAAATTTTAAAACACAAGTTAAAAGAGTAAACACATGTGAAACTGTCCTGTGTACTCAATACTTCAACTCCATAGCTAAAAAGATACCCTCTGGCTCCTTTTAATATTCCAAGGAGGTTATTTTAGAGGGTTTAAAACTTCTGGTTTTGCATTTTCTTGTCCCTTTTATTCTTGTAGTTGACTAGATTCAAGCATACAAGACCAAAATCAAAATTGGTTTAAATTACCTAAGTTGACTTTCAGTTGGTTAATGATTCCTCCTATATCTGGGGAGGTGAGGGGGGGCGGGGTTGTCACTGAATGGTGATAGCAATGGAGCATGAAGAAGTATTTCTGTTGATTTTGTTTTTAAATTACAAAAAAAAAAAAAAATCAAAGCCTTCTTCGTTATTCTAGCAACCAAAGAAATTCCAAACTTGAAGGTACTGCTCCTTTCATAATATCTTAAAATCCTCTACCTAAAATGTTTTCTTTTTTGCTATGTATCAGGCTAATTCTTATAATAATTCCATGTTGTCATATCGTCCCTTCCTAAATGAGCCTCAACTTGCACACTAAAAAAATGAGGACAATCTGCATTTCATGAAGTTGCTATAAGGATTAAATGGTTTAAAATACACAAATCACCTAGCATGACAGCCTGCCACACCAAAGGTACTTAATAAATATTAGTTGCCTTCTTCTAAAAATTTCTGTATTATGAATTTTAAGGTGATTAAAGATATTCTGAATCTACTTATCGATAAGGCTATGTGCACTTTTATGCTTTCCACTCCATTAAGACTGTCAGGTTTTTTCTAAGGAAGGGGGGGAGGGGAAGCAGCAGACAAAAACTGAAACAGAAAAACAACACAGATGCTGTTGCCCTTACTTTCATTCTCATTTTTTTTATAAACTTGACTTTTTATCCCTCTCGTCTATTTTTTCAAGAAATAAAATTTTTCTTTGTCTTTTTGTTAAGAAATCAAGTCTACAACTAGGCTGACATTCTATGTCAAAAGTACACCTAAAAGTGAGCATGGTATATCTTGGTTGCTGAATATTTTATACTGTAAGGGCCTCATGCAGTCTCTTAAAAAAAAAATCACACTGAAGATTACTGACGACTAAGCATTCTCTCTCAGTTATGAATTATTTCACACCACTTGAAGGTTTCACTTGATTAATTTTATATGAAACATACTTTCTCCTTCTTTACTCTCATTCCCGTTGTTTTTTAAGCCACAGAATCCACTGATGACTAAACTCTTTGCATTCCAGTTCATTTCTCAACACCCCAACACCCACCCACCCCAGGAGATGCCAGCATTGTTTGTGAGGAGTTGGAAACAATACACTTCCACTGCTGGTTAATTTACATCAGATTCAGCCAGGCCTGGGGAGCAGTGTGCGGTCTTTTCCCCCTCTTCCTCCTCCCGTTCCCCCCTCCCTTTTTTTAAATTTAAATTACTCTTTTTAATTTAAAAACTTCCGGATGTTTTATTACCTTGGCAGCTTTACTTTTTCTCTGGATAGACGAAAAAGGTAAAGCTTAAACAGTTTTTGTCAGGTTAACGTCTTTTCTTTTTTTTACACATGGATCTGACATCCAGAATCCATAGTGTATAAAACTGCGATAATGATGTTGCATTTTCCACACTAACTCATGTTTGGCACAATTTCATTGGTTTTTATAACATAAATATCAGCAGCCTCTTTTTCAGCAGCTACACATGTGCTCCTAAACGATATAAAAGGATTTGATGCTTGCTTTTTGCGACTTTCATTCTTTATTTTAGAAAACCACACAATATTATACATGCAAATACAGTAAGTCATTGTTTCCTTGACCAATATTTATAGAAAAGTACAAACTTCTTTAATTAAAAAAATCTAATATTAAAAATACTATGAAGTCTAAAAGCCAGCTTTTCTTTGAAAGCCACATTAACTGTCTCCTTGTCAGCAAAGTTATGGTTTAAAAAAAATTTTTTTCAGATAGCTGGAAAAAAATTATGTTAAACTCTTTAATAAAATTTATAATTAAAGCCATCTCAGAGACTGAAATCCTAACTTTCCAACCAAAAAATTTCACTGAATTAAATATTTTATCTAAAAATCAAGTAAGTTAAACATGTTCCATCAACACAGTTTACAAATAAGGTAGGCAAAGACTCCCCAACATATGCAAGTGATACAAATAATTAAGAATCACATTTCATCCATTTAAATTTTAAAATACTTCCACCTATGAGACTCCAAAAGTATGAGTACATGATTTTAACTTTTAATATTTACTTTCTGCACTACTTTCTCTTCCCTTCTTATCCTAGCTCCCCCTAAACCCCCAGCACATACAGAAAATAGATCATTTAGGCCAGTGGTATCTGAGTACATTGCCCCTCCTCCTCTACTTAGACAGTCTTGCCTTTTATATCTATGTGGAGGTTCCCATGGCAACACTCACTTACACCAACAGTATTTCCAACTGAAATGAGAGAAGCCAAAATCTTAATGCTTCACTACTAAATTACACACACCCTAACTAGCAAGGATTTTTTTCCATTATTTTTAATAAAAAAGTAGATTTCTAGAATTTTAGCAAAAAAAGTCATTTAATATTTTAGAAATAAGTAGAAAAAGTCACTGTAGGCAATTATAAATATATATGCATATTATTACATGAGATTTGCATGTGCTTATTCTTATTACATAAAAGCTGACTCAATTATAATTATAAATGGTAAGTATAATTTTTACTAATCCAGCCTACTGTATCAAATTCTTTTTTTTCCCCCTTAATGTTGGCTACATAGCTCACAAAAACCCTGGTGAGAAATTCTAACAAAAAAAGGCAAGAAGCAATTCATGGACAGCAGGAGGCAATTCCAGAACACAGGCACAATCTTTAAAGAAAAACCACTACAGCTTTTTGATGTTAAATAAGTAGAAATATCAGCATACAACAAAGCTAAGAAGCAGACTGTTGTATCAAGTTTAAAAGTAAAATATTCAGTGTCAAATGTCACGAGCACCTTTGTCTAGACTACTTTCAAATGTGAAATTTTCCTGATTTTTAAAACAAAGTTTTCTTTGTAACACCAAAGGTTCGAATGTATTTAGTTTTAGTACGACACACATTACAATCGAGTTATTCAAAATATAGGGAAGGGGAGGGTTGAGTGTGTACAAAAGCGGGAACAACAAGGTGGGAGGTCAAACATTTACTTTGAAAACATATACATTTCTTAATCAGGCTGTACACACTAAGAAGCCTCAGAGAAAGAGGTGAGAGTATAGAATGAGCAACATTTCATAAAGCTTTTTGATAAATAATCAAAGCTAATCAAAGCTAAGCATTAAACATCTCTCTGTACAGTGAACACATTTTTTAAAAGGATAAAAATCAATAGAATGTACACTGAACCTTATTTATTCTGACAAATACTGTAGCACCTGAATACTTGTATTAAACAATGTTTTCTGTACAGTTTATTAACTTATATATGAGTTCATAAAATAGAACATTAATATGTATTTTAATGAAAAAATCTTTTTTATTAAAATTTATAATGAGCCTTTTTTTCCTGCTTTTACATTATCACTTTCTTAAAATGAGCTGATTCAAAAGACTTCCTCAAAACCAGTACAGGAAACTGCAAGAATTTACTTTCCCAAAAACAGCTTTTAAGACATGAACATGAACTGCCTAATGAATCTCATAGTTAGGCTTGTGAAAAGGACCAACTTGCACCTTTCAGAGCTCTTTCCCTCTTTTTAAAAATTCCCATACAGTGAAACCTGCTGACACTTTTTTTATAAGGGCTGGGGCGGGTGTTGAGGGGAGTAGGGCAGTGATTTGCTGCACTGGGGTGGTTTCTGCAACATTTGTGAGGGTTTTATAGGCAGGATCCTCTCTCGAGTGTTTAGACAAGTAAAACAAAACCAAAAAAATAACCAACTGTTAAATGTTCATTTTATTTAATAAAAAAAAAAAAGGCAATCCTCTGCAAATGTTTCAACATTTTAATTTACTTTCATTTCAGTATTAACCACCTAAAAGCAAACACTTGCAGACTTCAGAAATCTTTTTCAGTTCTTTGGAGAGAGACATTTAATCAACCTTGATATTAGATGTATTTTTAAGCTAACTTAAAAGCAAAATCTAGAAAAAGTATTATGACCTCTCCTGAACAAAAAAGAATGTATTTTAAAATCCTCCCTTTATCACAAGCAGGTTTGGATGCAATGCCACCTGGTGGCACAGAAAAAAAATTTTTTTAACAAGGCTTAGGTTTTTAGAAACTGAGCTGTTCTATGAAACACCAACCATCCCTTTTGACTACTCTGCCTTCCTCCTAAACAAGCTATTCATCCCATAGTTTAACAATAACAGCTAATTTTTATTTTCAAACTTTAAAAATTTTAAGCAATTAACTGCATGCGACAATTTCCTTAGTGTTTAAATATCATAAAGGAAGCAAAACATTTTTTTTCAAAAACCTAAATTGTACGAAAGCTTTAATTTTTAAAAGGTGAAATTCTTAAGAATCGGGGGTATAGGGACAGAGTAACCAAACTGCTTTGTAAAATTACACTGTATAATTAATTCCATGGTAAGAACGTTTTTATGGTATGTTTTGGTGACCTTTTATTACCATCAAGTTCACAATGCTGGTGGGCTGCCTTTTAATCCCTCCGCAGACAAAGGCCCTAAATAAACACAGATCCCTTCCTGGGAAAAAGTCCACTCTGGTTAAATGGTAAGGAAATGAGTAAATCATTAGTAATCTTTAAAGCCAAAGCTATAAACTCAAGTTACCTTAAGTTGAAATGAAAGTGTCCTGCAAGAGTTTCAAAGTTCTGTCACAGATAGAAATCTCCAGCTCTTGACTCCAGACTAGGCGCCAGCTGATAAACAAACAATTTAAGTCAAGAGCTGGAGAATTCCCAGCTTTTTCATTTAATGGCTTTGGCCCAGAGTATTTACTGCCTCCAGTTTTATTCTCACTTAGCTCTAAGAGGAAATTTAAACTCATCATTATCTTAAAGCCCCATATGGGTAGCAGTCAGCTCACCTGATAGAGCTCCGCTTACTCAGTAGAAGTTTGAGTCTCAACTAGAAGTGATGTCATAATGTAAACTAATTAACTAGAGTTTTAGGTTGACTTTTTAACAGGCTAAATAAATTTTGTTCAATATAGTTTATATTCCCACTTGGGGTAGTAACAATTCCAAAAAATTTAATTCTGCAGTTTTAATCCAAACTACCAGCTAAAATGGAGGACAGCGTAATGGCTTTCTCACTCCCCGACAGGCGCCCACCCTGCCTCCCTCTACCGCCACTCTCACCCTTGTCCACTAGCCCTTGAATATTATATAAAGCAACTTTTCTGCATAAAATATAGACTATTCCTATTAACTTCAAAATACCCAGTGTTGCTGGGTGTGTTTCCTAACAGAGCAGTGTGTAAGATTTAAGATGTAAATGCTCAATCATGAAAAGCTGTTGATTTTATACGAGTACTAATAAGAATATAAAAGTACAGCCCAATTAAAGCCCATGAGATACCATCAAATATTTCTAAATGCTGTTTTTAAAAGTTTGCTACTAAAGATTATAGATCTCAAAGTCAGAACTATACTGTTGCTCCTATTCCTTTCTCAAAATTATCATTTACTTTTAGAGAAAAATCTCATCTCTACTCAGGATTTTATGTCAAAATAATTCTTTCAGCTATCTGAGTGTTTGCAGATATTTGACAATTACAATAAATCAACTATCCTTCCGCTAGCTGCTTATCTAATGAAAAAATGCTGCAAGAAAATTTTTATAGCCTAAGGTAAAGGGTTAATGTGGCATTAATGCAAAGAAAAATTCTTTCCCACTTCTTAATCTTCAGAAAGTTTTATAAACCTACCTTGGCTGGAAAAGCAAATTAACTATTTCAGTGTCTGCCAAGACTATTTTTCTACTCTTTAATATATGTACATAGTACATTAACAATGTTGGCTACTTGAGACCAAGTATTACCCTCACACGTAAGACTTAGTGGAAATGAAATATAATTAATGATAAAATCACTTGTATGCCTGGCCTCATATTATATTTCACTTTAAAAAATCTCCTTACGAACAATGTTACCTTAGAGACTGCAGTGGATAAACATTCTGATGACCACAACTAATAGTCAATAACTCAATAAAAAAAGATGTCAGATACAAATCTTAAAATTCTTAATACTCTTCTAAAAGAGTCCACATTTCTCCATCGCTGGAGGTAATCTCAGCTAAATACAAAACAATAACAAAAACCCTCCACCTTCAGGTCAAGTTAAATTACTTAAGGCAGAAGGGGGATGGCGAGTCGGCTATCATACCTTCATTGGCCACGTGGGGAGGATGGCTACTATGAAGTGTGCACGTATACTTAAATTTTTCACAATTAAAACACCCCAAGTAAAACAGAATTGTATGGCAAATATATACAGAGAAGGACCTAACCTCAACTTAACATACTTTTCAACTGCTAACATTATCAAACTTTCTTTAAGAAAATCAGACATCTAAAACACTGCAAGTAAGTCTGATAATGGTTTGATTGCGATGACAAGGCCCTTGTCAAATTCTTAATTCCACTGCATCCTCCCACTTCACCCCCAATAGCTATCCAGGGATCACAAACAAAACACAATAAAGACATAAGGGATACTGGAACTAATTTCACACTGCTTAGGCATCAATAGATGTTAATGAAAAATAAATTATATACAATTAATAGCTTTAGAAGGTTTATTTACTAAATCTACTTCACCTTTATATAAATACTGCTAGGCAGTCCTGAACTGTGTGACCAGACCCAGTTGTGTCTGGTCTGACTTACATCCTGAATGGCAATTAAAGGACATTAAAAATACCCTGGGATTACTTGAGGCAGGACCCCTGCCTTATCCACGCTCTTTCCAACAGACCCATGTGAGGAGAACCCTCCACCACAGGACAGAGCCTGGCAAGAGCAACTCTGGTAACGGTTACTTGACTGGAAATTGCAATGCAGTTAAAATCTGGCCTGCAGATTTGGAGATGAAGGAATCGCAAACTGCAATAGAGTAAATTCTTAGAAATAAACTAGGTTCTTGTTAGCAATAATATTACTAACAATAACTGATAGCAATAATACAAACACTGAGTGAAGTGATCACTTTGCCTTCTCTAGCCCACTCTTCTACTATTTTCTGAGGAGACAAATTATTAAAGCTGCCTCAACCATGTTATCTTGGGCAGTGAGTCAGCAGTCTTCTCTAAACATGCTAAGAACTCATTAACACCTTATGCAGGGACTCTTGTCCCTGACAACTGTTGTAAGGGAGTCTCAGGCACGCCAAAGAATGTAAAAAGAGGTTTTTATGGGCACCTCTTCTTTGGGACTAATTTCAAAGAAATCCTTGGAATTTATTTACCAAACATTTCTGAACCACTTTGTGCAAACTGGAGAAAATCCCAGGCAAAATGTATTCTCCAGAGACAGAAAGGATACTTAATGGATCAGGGTGATAAGTAAAATTATGGTTAAATGTAAGTGGATATCATAATTAACCCATTTCTGGGTGTACTGGTACTGATGAATCTTATGTCATTTCTGAGGAAATGGATTTGTCCATTAAATCAAGTTAAAGAAAATTTTAATTACTTGAGCTACTAACGCTTTAAATACCACAAATCAGACCAAGCAGAAGCTCACTTTAATATTTTTCAAGATAGAATAATCCAAGTCTCTGAGACAGAAGTCAATGCCACAAAGTACTTTTAAATTTTATAATAAATAACAGAATCGATCATTTTAAAAGCATCATAGTAGTACAATTCTTTAAAGGGAAGAACCCATGAAAATGAATTATCTTAATCATGTTAAATCAACTTATTTCAAATCATTAAAAAAAAAATGTTACTGATGTAAGACTAAAATCTAAGAATAAATACTGCACACAATACTACTGTGTAATCAAACAGCTTGTGAGAGCATCAAAGACCTATTGATAGCTCGTTCCCCTCCATACATTCTAAACTATGGCAAATTCAGTTATATGAAATTTGATAAAAGAATCTGCTTTTGGACAGAAATAGCAATGTTTCAGCCCAAAGCCAAGTAAAATTGCCAAGTTATAAACCTCTCTAAGAAAATGTTTTAATGGAAATACCAATAGACCTTTAACCATAATGCTGTTTGGTGCCAAAATATAAATAATTTTTGTTTTTGTGCTCCCTTTACCATAAATTAGGTACAGGTCAAGTGGAAAAACAGTAGGTATCCAGCTCAGTGAGCAGTTCCAGTTCAAGGCCAAGACTTGCACACTTGATTTTAAAAACAATAATGGAGTCTATATGAGACTTTCATTGAAGAATTTAGCAAGCAAGTCTATCTCTCTAAGAGAAAGTCCTTAATAGGTTTTGTGCTTACTATTCCATATTCTAAGAATATCTCAAACAAATTACTAAAACTTAACCCAGCCAAGTAAGTAGAGTATTAAATCTGGTTTCCTGGTAGGGAACTGTTATACAAACACATACACACAAGTTCAATTATTTAATTTTGATATTAATCCCTAACCGGAGCAATATTTTAGCAAATCTATGAGGCTTGCCAGCACAGAAAGCCTGGGGCTAACTACAAGGGCCACTTCAGAGTCTCTTCAACTCAAGGTTTCTATGCAAACCTACAGACATACTAGGCAATCAGTGAGCTTATTCTTCAATTATTCAAGCACAGTTAAGTGCTATAGTTATGCTCTTGGAGCAGACTGAACAGTAGTCATTAGTCTCAAACAATAGTTTTTAATTTGCTTTATGTCTAGCATTCATTATACAAGAGAGCTAATCAAATTGGAACTAACATTGTGATAGCAGACCCATTCCATACTAAAAAAAAAATGCATGTGTCCAAATTGGTGTGACTAAACAACATTTCACATTAAAGGATTACAACTTTCATAAAGATGTGATTTACACAAGACAGATAAACAGATTAGGGCATCATACTTATGAGGCCAGTGTCATGGGCTACTAGAGAGCCTGGTTAGCTTTAGTTTGAGAACCACAAACGGTTAAACAAAGGCACGGTATTAGACATATGGGGAGTCAGTGTAAAGATCATTCAGTTTAACTAACGCCAAGTGAAACTACCTGCTAAATCCTAGGGATACAAAGATAAATGTTCCACAAACATACCAAGCTTGTCCATGCCTCAGAGCCCTCACAGAGCACCTCCATCTACTGAGAACACTTTCCCTTGACTGCACATTCAGATCTCTGCTTAAATGTCACTTCCCCAGAGAAGGCATCCTGTCCACTCTACGTAAAAGAGCCCTCCCCATAGTCTCTGTCTCCTTAACTGTTTACTCTGTTTTTTTCCTTCATAGTACTTATCATTGAAATTATTCTTGTTTACTTGTTTATTCTCTCTATTCCTACCAAATCATAAGCTCCATGAGGCAAAAGATGTTCACTATCTTTAAAGCTCTAACTCTAGTACCTAGAACATACCTAGTATATAAGTACTCAATAAATGTTTATTATATGAAATCAGCAATCAAGGTGCTCTCAGCATAATAGGATTAGAATGTATAATCAGAAAACAGGATATAATCTTGTAAGAATTATATAAATACAATAATTTAAGTATAAGACATTTCATTAAAGAAAAAATGAAGACCTTCATTTTTAGAGTTACTTTTAAAGTTCCAGGCTCTCCCTAATATCCAAGTAAACTTCTTTTAACTTATTAACAGAAGTACAGCAGAAAATGAAACTAAAGGTGGTAGGAGAATTATAGGAACTAACCAATTTCCTTTCTTCCTTGCTTAAAGAATATTTACTAAAGAACCATCAAATTGAATTCCAAATTCCACTGGTTCCCCCTCGGATATAATCAGGAATCATCTATAAGATTTCTAGTTGATCTTCAACATAAATTTTCCATTTCTAGAACTAAAAATCCTTCTCTAGCCCTAGAATCGGCTGTATAAATCAGATCTGGTGTTACTCTCTCTCTTTAAATATCCATAGAAGTGAATATAAGATAAAAGTCAAATTAAGTATTAATAGAGCAGAAGAAACACACAAGGTAACAGTAAGGCTCTATTTCTTAAACTGGGAGGAGAGTACACATGGGCCTGATGTATACTTATACTTGGTACCTTTATAATTTTATAAATATTTTGTATATAAATTCAATATTTAACAAAAATTGAAAAAAAAAAGTGTTACTCCCTGCACTCAAAAAGCTTAAAGTCTACAGGAGGAAGTGAATCAATGCCTATAAATATAATGTAATGTGGGCTTTGATAAAAGCATGTACAGTTTGACAGCTTCTAAAGGAAGCACCAAATGGGCTGAGGCATGATCTATGCTACAAAGTGTTAACTGTACAAGTAGAAAGGTTACTCACATTGGTTTCAGGATGATAATGATAGCAGTTTAAGCATCACTTGCTTTTGATTTTTTTAAAAAGTCACATGGAATTTAAATAAAATTATATTATTTGTAATAAGGATGATGTATAAAAAGCTGCAATAATGAAACCTGAGGAAAACCTTCAATGTATTACTCCATGGGCTAGTAAAATGATACAGTAAAGATTCTTTTCATTGCATTCCCCAGAATAAAAGTTAGTAGAAAGCAGAAGAAGGGGCTGGACTAAAGAAATGAATCACTATCTCAAAAATCTATGCAACTTCAAATTCATCTAGGTTAAAAAAAAGCTTGTCCTTAAAATGCTAACCACAGAATAAGGAGTATAATATGTTCCTATTTTAATTTTTAGAATACTACTGTATTTGTAGGTAATAGCTGTATATAAATACACAAAAATGCATTTTTTTTAAATCTAAGATAAGGAACAAATGAGGGGTGAGGGAAAATGGACAAACATGGGGGACATTTTTTAAGGTTTTATTCAAATTACCTCAAATAATCCATGTTTCTGACAAATATAGAACCTCTATAAAATTGTGGTCCCATCTTGGGTATCTAACTTGGGTATCTATGCTTTTTCCAGGTCCCTTTTCCTTAATTTTATTTAGTTAAAATATAATGATTTTTAAACCAGTCAACTCTAACTTACAGAAAGTTTCCTCTATTTTATTTTAACTGAAAAAGTGGAGACATTTTTAATCCATCATATTAAAAATATAAAGATAATAACTATGAGAAGACAAACATAAGCTTCTATTATATACTGGCTAATCTCATAATGATCGTGTCAACCGATAAATTATCACAAACCACCTCTACACAAAGCTTCCAGTCTATAAGCACAGATTCAAGTATTCACTATTACAAATTAACATTTTTGCATTCTTAAACTACAAAAGTGGGTTTAAAAACAGCTTGATAAGAACAAGGAGTAATTTCAAAGTTTTATCCCAAGGAAGACTATATTATTTTTAAAACTTAAAATAACACTTAAAAAATCAAGTTGGTATTCTTCATTATCAAATGATAATTTCAGGCTATACTCTTGAAGCAAAAGATCAACCAACAGCAAGATCATATGTACCATGTATCAATTTTTTAATTAAATCACAGAACCACTCAAAGAAGAATTGTTCACTTTATTAAAACCATTCTACAAAAAAAATACCAACACCAAGCTTAAAACTGCTTATTAGTATTTTATGATCAAAGATCCATACCACATTATAAACCTTTACACCCCAAATCCTACTTAACCAAGTCAATATAACCATTATAGGGGCTAAAAATTATTTATACCTCCACCTATACTCAAATGTGGTTTGGGATATAAGATACCTTTACAAGACCATTAGGTTCTTTATGAAAAAAATAAACTGATTTAAATCATATATATATATATATATATATATATTTTTTTTTTTTTTTTTTTTTCTTGCGGTTACACAGGCCTCTCACTGCTGTGGCCTCTCCCATTGTGGAGCACAGGCTCCGGACGCGCAGGCTCAGCGGTCATGGCTCATGGGCCCAGCCGCTCCACGGCACGTGGGATCCTCCCAGACCAGGGCACGAACCCATGTCCCCTGCATTAGCAGGCAGACTCTCAACCACTGAGCTACCAGGGAAGCCCTATTTTATTATTTTTTAATCCCAAAGCCAACAATCGAGTTTAATATAATAGGAGTAAAATTGCTACTCCATTGTATACTGCTATATTGCTATAATTACATATGTATGTATGTGTATATGTATACAAATACATATGTGTGTATGTGCATATATATTATATTCGATCTTGCTATTAGTATTTTATATACTATTAAGCTTTTAGAATTTTATTAGTGGGTCTCCTTGTCCTCTGATTGAGATGATGATGATTTCTAAGTATGTCAATGTTGTGAAATTTATTTATTTATAGACCTTCTAATATTAAGCCATCTGTACATACATGAGATAAACCAAACTAGGTGGTAGTGTTTGATCTCTTTCATATGAGGTTGGATTTAGTTTGCTAATATACTTTATAAAGTTTTTACTTCTATATTCATGACTGATGTAGACCTACAGTTTTTCTCTTTCATAATGTTTCCGTCTGGTTTAATTATCAGAGTTATACACATCTTACAGAGTGAGTTGGGGAAGCATTTCCTCTTTTTGTATTGCCTGGAAAAGTTTGTATAAAATTGAGATGGGGTTCGAGCCCTGGTCCGGGGAGATCCCACATGCCACGGAGCAACTAAGTCCATGCGCCACATCTACTGAGCCTGTGCTCTAGAGCCCGTGAGCTACAACTACTGACCCTGCATGCTACAACTACTGAAGCCCGCGTGCCTAGAGCCAGTGCTCCGCAACAAGAAAAGCCACTGCAATGAGAAGCCCACACACTGCAACAAACAGTAGCCCCCGCTTGCCACAACTAGAGAAAGCCCGCACGCAGCAACGAAGACCCCACGCAGCCAAAAATAAATAAATTAAATAATTAAAAAAAAAAATTGAGACAATCTGCTCCTTGAAAGTCTGGTAACACTCACCTGTAAAACCACCTGGGCCTAATGTTTCCCTTACGAAATTATTTTTTCTTTTTTGCCACTTCTTCAGTTTCTTTAATAGTTACAAGATTATTCAGGCTAATTATTTCTTGAATCTGTTCTGAAAAGTTAAAATTTTCTAGGAATCGATCTATCCCTACCCACAGTAATTTGGACCAAAAATTCATAGCTCTTCAAAGCTGTAATATCCTATTATCCGAATTTAGAAAAAGCATTGTATTTTAAGAGTATTAAATAACATAAGTCAGTTTTGCTTTGTTTTTATTTTTAATGAGGAAATTGAGAATCTGCAATAGCTCTAAAAATAACTGGATATATCTTGGGTAGCACAAAATCATAACTGTTACTTATGACAAACAGAATAGATGTGCATATATTTTAGCTACCACTTACCACCAGAAACAGGGGCATCCATGAAAACTGCTCCCATTTTCTCAACTTCTTTGGCCAATTCTTTTGAAACCATAGGATCAATAGTACTGGAATCTATTAATAGTGAGCCTTTCTTCACTTTTCTAAGTAAATGAACAGAAATATAGTTTTTAAAAACTACAGTTTTATAATTTGAAAAATATAGTTTACAACTCTGAATAAGCATTTCATGCAACTACCTATATCAGAATCTGCTAAAATTCACCAGATATCAAGGAGGTCTTTGGTTTAATATTAAAAACATTATTAGAACTGGTTCAAAATCTCAAATTCATTTTCAGATCAATTATAGTTCAAAGTAAACTCGAACTATTTCAAAGAAACCAAAATAATCTAATAATCTATATGGTATAAATTCTGGTTTCAGGTGAAATACTAACCATAATAATATAGGTAAGCTAAGATGTAAGCAATTTAAAACACCTATTAACTTTAAAAGGGCTATTTAGTAGGATTTAAATTTTTGTTTGTAAAGTAGCTGGGTCTCTTTAAAAAGTAATTTATTTGTCTTTAACAAGGCATATTGCAAATTTCACATATCCATTTTCATTTCCACTAGGTAGAATAAACATAAGCAGTTAAAATTTAGCCATTTGCTTTAGGATGGCATATTCTTTAATAACTGCAACTTTGGAAAGACAAAATAAGACATCAAACAGGCAGAAAGGAAAACACAGGAATGGACCTATAAATCTCACAGAGACTTTTTGTTCTTTACAGTAAATTTATATACAAACATTGGTAAAAGGGGGAAGCAGTCTTTTCATATATCATATTTTACATCAATAGTTAAGTGGCATTCTTAAAGTAAAACAGTTCTGTTTGCACTATAAGTGCAGACTATATACCTTACAGTCTATAATCTATGCCTATCTTCACTGGCTTGGAAACCGACCTAAATTACAATTTATTTAAAGGGCTATGGCTAACCTTGAATTCAAACGTCCCAAAATTCTTACTACAGGTAAACTAACCCAGAGGACATTTAATCATAACCATGATTGGAAAGTTAGAACTGAATAAATAAAAATATTGAAGGGGAAATAGAAAATCATTGCTAAAAACTATAAAAAAGAAATTTTTTTCTACAGAAAAAAATAGCACGCAAAATGCTTTAAACAACAATTTTAGACATATGAATTGATCTGGTCCAAATGCAACGGCTGGGTATGTTCCATAGAAAAGAAATAGCACACTCTGTTATATAGATCACCTCAGTATGTGGAATTCCACTTTACATACCCTAAAATATAAGAATTAAGTTTACCAGTCTTCTGTGATATTAATATTTTTAAGATCTTAAAGCTTTAAGCAAACGGGAAATGGTCTCAAAAATTATACACGCACAGGGTGTGGGGAAATGATCCAGACCCAAAAGAAAATAAAGAACTACCCATGAGAAGCAAATTACACTTCAATGTAAAGCCAAAATCTTTCAAAGCACTCCCTAGACAAAATTGCCCTGGTTGTTGGCCACCATATTCCGAGTAAAGGATATTAATAAACGTAGGATTTTGTCTCCACAAAGTTTTTAGTAACTTTTTCTTCAGAGGTAAAACAGGGCCATAATTGGAACAGACTAGGTAATGAGACAGCTAGGTCACCTCAGGACCACATACACACTGTGGGCCTGAGGGCTCCATCCAAAATGAGAATCTTTCAACTTTCCCTGAAATCTAAACATTTATCTTATCAGTTTTCTGCCTAATATTCAAGTGTCTGTTGCTTCTAAATTTGCTAGTTTTCCAAAGCAATTCAATTTCCCAAAACCTCAAATTTCATGTATTACAGCTTCAAGAAATTAAACCCTTTCTTTTAGCCCTTCATGTGTCTACAAAGCCTACCAGTTTGCTCTAGCTCTCTGCTGAACTTCAACAACAAAACAAGTTAGGAACAGGAATCAGTAAGACCAGAAAACTAAATTCAACCGCTGTCATCCTAACATAACCACAAGGGTTTTGGCAATAGGTAGCAAGTAACCAAAAGGTTCTCAAAGCCAGGGAAGCTAGTTACTGGGTAGGAAACTCTGACCTAAATTATATATTATTTAAAGAGCTACTGCTAATCTTTAATTCCACCCTCTCTAAGTTCTTACTACAGATGTACTAACCCAAAGGACATACAATAACTTTTTATTTTATAATAAATTTTAAATAATGGTGTTCTTTCCAGTGCTTCGTTTCATTTTTCATAGAAATCTCTTCCTGAATTTCTGTAAACCGTAAGAAAATTATGCTTGTAACATTTGTACAGTTTAAAATGCAAGCTTTAAAAATCTCTTAAACAGGTTACCAATGTAAGTTTAACGCAAGATTAAAGGGAAGAAACAGAAAGCAAAAAAAATGTATTCCCGAAAGTCACATACTTGACTTCACTGAAAAAATAACCCTTTACAATGAGAGAAACCACACCATTCACTTTTAAGACATAAAAATACAGTACAAGAAGGTTTAACAAACATAATTGTAATTTCACAATAGTTCTAACAAATGTGAAATTCATAAACTATCATAACAAGAACATATCTACAGTTGAGAAATACATACTTTAGAATTCCATTTGCTCCAGAATAAGCTTCTATTGCATTGATGCTGGTGGGCAACATTGTAATAATTCTGTCAGCTTTTTCAGCTACATCTGCTGGGGAAGACACTACCTTTAAAAAAAAAAAATTGCAACGGCACATTATTTAAATTAAATGCAAGCAGCTCCTACAGTACAAGTAGGATCCACTTTTTATGCATGCCCATAATAGTGACAGTGAATAAAAACTAATCCTTGTTTTCAAATGACAAAAACAAAAAACGAGCAAAAAAACCCGTTACTGCCTAAAATAGAGTCCATTCCTTCACACATACAGATGCAATTTCTATGGAATCACATCCACTGTTTACTTTAAAAAGTGTGAAGTGAGTTGAGGGGGAAAAGGGCAAAACCCAACAGGCCTGGGAACGGACACACTTCTCATGGATTCCTCTAAGTTGGATTCTTAAACAGCATACTTTTTGGTAGATGCTCTAAGAAAACATTCTCGTATATCAGACTTGGTAGCTGAACTACAGGATACACCAATTAATTCATGGGCAGCAAAATCCACAAGTAAATTCTCAGGCCCCCATTACCACTATCTTCCAGCCTCTATTTTCAAGAAAAAAAAAATTAAGCCTGTTTTATAAAAAGTCAAGAGAAGGACATAAGCATGCACTGCACTGAATGTGAGTACCACCATGAAGTCTGAGAGCATGAGCTGTCAGGTCTCCTGTGGAAACCATATATACAACAACATACGAACAGGCATCAAGGTACGCTCTCTCTCTCAGAAGTCAGAACCCTGACTTCTGCTTTAATGATGACCATGAACATACTGTACAAGAAAGCTGCTCTGCCCATCCTCTGTACATATGTTTACAAGTATGGGTGTACATACCCTCACTCACATTTCCCCCACCCCCTGCTCTCTCGAATATATACACCATGATACACCTGGCCAGCTGGTCAGCAACCAAAGAGGCCAGAAGAGACCAGGAGATCACTTCTTGACTGAAACTCTCCTTTAACAGAAAGAATCTATCACCCCAATTATCACGAAAGCTCCTTTCCAAAGCCTTTTCTCTCTTTAAAGAAAAGACAAGGAACTATCAGGAGGATAATCAAAACTTTCTCCATAGGAGAACTGGCACATAAGCATCTTAGGAATGGGAATGCCTCTGCTTTTCATGTGGTGGAAGTAAACGAAACACTTTCTTTCTGTCTTTGATGTACAGCTGATGAAAGAATGAGAAACCAAACACAGTGTGCAATCTAAATATTATGAGCTAGAAGCAATTACATTTCATTCTTCCGTAAGAGACTATCAGCTTCTAAATCAAATTCTACATAAAGGCAGTTTTAACATAATTTCATAAGTTGTATTCTAAAATTTCGGATAATCAAGTATCCTGGCACTTTGTGTACTAAGTGATAATATTAAACACCTCAGACTCTAAAGCCAAAAACAACAAAAAAAAGACAGTCTCTCTCATCTAAAGGCAATACAGCATTTTAGAGTCTACAAAGTGGCACATTCAACAATATGTATATTTTGATATATAGTGGGGATCGGCCACAAATAATTCTGGAAAAAATTTTTTTCCATCAAATTACAAAGTAATACTTAAGTTAGGTGAAAACCTTTCTTACACTCAAACAAATACTGAGATTTGAAAAGAGGCAACTATTTCCTGGCAAACAATTCAAGTTTCCTTAAGAAAAAAAACAGCTCAGTAAGATGAGAAGAAAAGGAAAAGCTATAGGAGTCATAATTCTCTACTCTTGGACTGTGTCAAGAATATGGGTTACATAGAGAGCCCCATCTGTTCATCCTATTTAAATGAAGTAATAAAGGCATGCAAAATGGTGGCATACCTTTCAGCTGCCTTTCCTTCTATCTCAGCTCCATCTCTCTTGATCTTTCAGGGACTGTAGTAAGCCAGCCCTGAGGTCTAAGAGTCAACTTCAGACTTTCTCTTAGGAATTCAGAGTCTCTTCCACTGAAGGAAATTCAATTCCATCTAGATAACTCCTTGAGACATGCCCTCAGGGGTACCAACAATTAGCTCACAGATCTAGGAATACTTCACACCTCCAAGCTTCTTGTGCCAATTCATGCAACTGCCAAGTGCATGGGGTGGCCAATCAGCCCCCTGCATCCCTAGCATCTGCTTCTTGGGATGCCTGGGTTGCCAGAGTACTGCTAACCCCTCAAATATACAGGAAAGTAGTGTCAAAGCTCACAGGTCTGGAAAAAAACACACAATGATAGTGATAGCTGGAATGTCACCACTGTACTGGCCACAACTGCTCCATATGTAACAACTATATAAATTTGGTACATTATTCTAACAGTCTCTAATTTGCACTACAGAAGGCGTGTTTACTAGACAGACAAGTGTGTCCAGTTATTCAAATCATCTTGCCTTCCATGTGATGACTTCAAGACTCTGAAATAACTGACTAACAAAATTTGGCCATGACTCAAAAGCTGGCAGGAAAAAAACAAACCTTATTGCCAGTCTGACACTCACCACAAAAGCCTTTAGGAGCCAACTTAATTAGAGTCCCTTCAGTTACATTTGCTAATTGAATGGATAAGCAAAGACAGCATGGATCAGGGAAAGGAACACTAATTTGGGAAGCCAGAGACTGGGTTTAGTTATAGCTCAGCCACTAAATCATCTGTGCTTTTGTGCAAATCACTTAACCTCTCTGGCTTCAGTTTACGAATCTACAAAATAAGAATAGTGATTTGGATTATCTTCAAGCGTTTCTATCTCCAAAGTAGAAAGGAAACTTAGCCAAGGGAATTTTTCACATTTAGTAACCTTAAATTTTAGGAAGGCACAGACTCTGTGAAAAAGGGCTGATGGTATAGGGAAGCATCTGCAATGACTCAGTACAAATGTAAAGCATTAGCAGGACTCTTCTACACCTCCACATGTGTGGACGGTCACTGACCTGGCTGACCCTGGAACCTGGCTCTGCTCTGATTGTCATGGCCATCCCAGAAAAATCTCTTGACAATTCCAACTGCCTCATTCTTAATTGTGAATTAAGGTGACCCTACTTTTCCATTATTTTAATTTTGATTACAGGAGATTGGTTCCCTTCACAATATCTACAGTCATTAAGAATTTCTGCAACTAGATTCATCTGTATGCTAGTAAGCACCAATGGCAGGTGTACAATATAAAGATTAGACAACTGGACAGATTAAAGACAAAATCTGCTTTGCTGGGTGGGTGGCGGGAGGAATGATGGGGGCATCAGGGCCCAGAGCAATCTGAAGTAACTGCACCTCCTTTTTACATATCCAATGGAAGGAGACAACAGTTAACCTAGTTGTTTTACATAAAGAGAAAAATCTCGCTGTCTCTGCTAGACGAAACAGTCACATAAGTGAAGCTCAGCATTGCTTCCACATAAAGCAAATGGGTAAGAGAAACTTGCAAAGAAACAAGATGAACATGACCTTGGTTAAACCTGCCACTCAGTGTATTTTAATCTTTCCAAGTAGAAATGCATACTGTTGCTTCAAAATTGCACTACCCTTGGGCTTCCCTGGTGGCGCAGTGGATGAGAGTCCGCCTGCCGATGCAGGGGACACGGGTTCATGCCCCGGTCCGGGAAGATCCCACATGCCGCGAAGCGGCTGGGCCCGTGAGCCATAGCCGCTGAGCCTGCGCGTCCGGAGCCTGTGCTCCGCAACGGGAGAGGCCACAACAGTGAGAGGCCCGCGTACTGCAAAAAAAAAAAAAAAAAAATTGCACTACCCTTAAAAAACTGACCAAAACGGTTTTTGCCTACATCTTGAAACATGTGGTCAACAATGATGAAGCCCACTCAGCAAGAGACTTTTAAAGTTCTCATCTAACAAAACCTGAGTGGATGCCAGATTAGATCTCAATAGAATTACTTAACCAAACATGTTCAGCCTTATAACCCAGGAACAAGATGGTTCCCAAGTTTTTAGAGAGAAAACAAGAGAATCCAATTAAGCCTAGTTCAACCAGAAAACTCACACAGAAATGCTGCATAAGTCCCAAGACTTTTGGCACCACTCAGAGGCATCTCCAAGGAAATTCCCACACAATGAAAATGAAAACGAAGCACAAGTCACATGCCCTGGATGCTACCCCTTAAAAAGAGAAATTGGTATCTTCTGTAAAATAAGAGGAGGACACAAGGGACTCTGCAGAATATGTTCTTAAACGGGGATGCAGTCAAATCACTTTATCTCCTAATTTGGTTTTAATTTTTATCATCATTCTTTCATTTAAAAATATGTCTAGGGCTTCCCTGGTGGCGCAGTGGTTGAGAGTCCGCCTGCCGATGCAGGGGACGTGGGTTCGTGCCCCGGTCCGGGAGGATCCCACATGCCGCGGAGCGGCTGGGCCCGTGAGCTTATGGCCGCTGAGCCTGCGCGTCCAGAGCCTGTGCTCCGCGACGGGAGAGGCCACAGCAGTGAGAGGGCCGCATACCGCAAAAAAATAAATAAAAATATGTCTACAATTCTATTCCAAACAACTCTGGACTCAGTGACTCAGCCAACACAGTGGTGCATTTATATGTGTGGTGCTGGGGAATGCAGATTTGGGAGAAATATGGTATAGATACTAAAGCAACAACCATAACAGTAGTAACAGTGGTGGTAGTAGTAACAGCACTTTCTATGTGCCAGGTTCTCTAGGGCTAAGAGGAAGGTACTATTACTACTGCCATTTTATAAGATGAGAAAATTTAAGTAGAAAGAAGTTAAATAATCTGTCTAAAAGTCACACGGCCAGCACATGATGGAGCTGAGATCTGAGCTCAGGCAGCCAGGTTCCTCCTGGGTTTATGCTTTTAAACCACTACATTCACAATTTATTGATTCATGATTTCTAATACCCAAAGGCCTGATAATTATCATGGGTTACATTCTTAGACTAGATGCTAGAAGTTGAAATGATGCATTGTATGTTAAACCCGAGTTTCCAACAGAAATAAAGATATAATAAAGGGATACGGAGAGAGGAAACTGTAAATTTTTTATGGGAATGACCACAAGTAACATATTAAACCAATTATAAATGCCCTAATAGAATTGCTTAACATGTAAAGGTATAAATAAGTTCATTAAATACAGTCAGGCACGTGAAGCATTTTAACATGTCCAAGTTTTTATTTCCTTCATAACCCACGTAGTATTTTTTACTACTAGGTACAGCTGGAAGGAAAACCTCCAGGGTGGTAACACCCTAAAGCACTTCACCCAGAACTGCAGGTGGACCTTGCACCTTGAGGGGAGGGAGGAGCCAGGCCCGTGGAAAGCAGAGCCAAGAAGCAGACAGAAACGGATCTAATTACATCTGTGCCCAAAATTCGGCTGTGCCTGGGTTCAGGCCACTCCCCAACTCTTCAGTTACATGAAACAATAAATGCCCAGTTTTTGCTTTTAAAAAAACAAAAAAACACTTCTTCAAGGAGATGTCCAAAGAGCTTTAGAACTATTGATTGCTTTTTGATCCAGATATGTCTAGTTTGGTACTTTCTCTCCCTGCAAATTTCCCACTGAAAGCACAGTTGACATTTGAAATCAACTAGCCATGTTTTCTGCAGACTTTGAGGGAAAAAAATTCTGTTTTCTTTGGCTGCCATTTCATCGACTTCACTTGCGATAGTAACATCAGGGAAAGGAAGGGACACCTGTCCTTAAAATGTAAGAGTCAACTCAAATATACTTTGAATTTTTGAACTCTTAATCCATTCACCGCACTATTGTGCACAATGGCAAGAAGTTTCAAAGTTTTCACCTATATTTTTCCATTTCATCCCAAGTCTTCTCTTTGTCTTTTAGTAGTAAAATGAAACTCATTTTTTCCTTTATCAAACATTTTAAAACTAAATATAGCTATGAATTAGTACTACTGACATTTTAACACATCAGAAGTCACACATCCAAATTAACATTACCTTTTAAAGTAGGGGTCTTAGGAAATTACACTTGCTCAAATGACCAAAACGGTTTTTAAGCTGCTGGCATAAAAATCATTTATCAACAAATGTTTTCATTTTATTATGACAGAATATTTCCCCTCAGGCCCAAAGCTTTTTTATACCCTTTACCCTTCTCCTGTCATTTATCTCAATTTCACGTTCTCCTGCCCTCCACTGCTGTTGTAATCAATACTCAGAGGACCTCTTAGAGTCAAGACTCTGAGAGGAAGCAGAGCGGTGAGGGAGATGGGACGTGGGAAAAGAGGGTTCTGCCTTCCAGGCTCTGCCGCCCCAGTGTGAATCGCCCACGCAACTTTCCCACCGTGTGCTGGGAGCGGGGCAGGGCTGGGAGCTGTGGGCAGAAGCTAAGAGAGTCTCACGCTTCACTAATCTGGGACAGGCAGCCACCCAGAACCCATCCTCCTTCCTTCCCCACGCCCACTTATGTATCTCAAGGAAGAGGAAAAGAAGGAAAATCTAATAACTGAGTCTGTGTCCTAGAACCCTCTGATTTCTATCCAGGAATCCAAGAGATCTCGTCTCCCTGACCTTCATTTCAGGCTACAGCATTTCTGTTTGTAGGTGAGCGAAGATTAAGCACAATATTTATGTAGCTCTCTATCAGAAATGAAACGACTCTTAAGAGTTACTTATTATTTTTCCCCTCAAAACCTGCTTCAGCACTTTATTACTGTCAAAATACAATTTTAATAAAAACTCCCTTCTATTATTTAGTCTTGCCACCTGAGACACATCTAATACATTGCCACATCCAACTCAACCTGTTTTATTCTCCACAGCACTAGGTGGACTGCTAGACACATGCAAGGTACTCAACCTGTATCGGTCGACCTAACGTAGAAATCTCTAGAAACCTGGAGAGGCTTCCACTTTTAAAGAAAATTGCTCCTTTGTCCCCATTCTTCACCTGGATAAATCCTTATTCTTGTGCTATCTACCTAAATGTCTAGTCTTCAGAGAATGTCCCTGACTGCCCTCTCAGCCAACGTAATGCAGATTTTACTGAAAACTGAAGAGACTCTTCTTCTTTCCACATCACAATTTGGAATCACATATTTGTGTGATGTGATAATCTAACACCTCCTGTTGGTCCCCAAAGGCAAAGACTGTAACTGTTTTGTTCTGGGCTATATTCCCAGTACCTAGCACATAGAAAGTACTCAAGAAACATCAGTCAAATTAGTAAATTAATGAACGTCCTATCCCGTTTTGCTAAGAGATTCTAAGATAGCCTTAACCCATAGTGATCAAAGCAATAAAAAGTAACTTTTCTTCACAAAGAAGTGAGAGACTCTGACATTGTCATGTGAATAGAAAGCATTAGAAAAGGAAATAACAGCTCTGTAGAGCAGAGGTGAAACCAAGACTTATGGGAACTTACTTAGAGCTAACACACACACTCCTTACTGTGCCAAACATCATTTTAAGCTCTTTACATATATGAATTCATTTAATCCTCGTAACAACTCCCTGAGAAAGGTTATTATTATTATCCTTATTATTTTACACATGACGAAACAGATATAGAGACACTAAATAACTTGCCTGAGATTGCAGATACTAAGTGGAAAGGGCAGGTTCTAAACCCATTTTGTAGATTCTAGCTGTACTGGTTTCCAGTGGCTGCCGCAATGTTACCCCAAGCATGGTGGCTTAAAACACAGAAATGTATTCTCACAGCTCTGGAGGCCACAAGTATGAAAGCGAGGTGTAGGCAGCACCATGCTGCCTCCAAAGGAAGATCCTCCTTTGCCTCTACTAGCTTCTGGCTGACCCTGGTGTTCCTTGGCTTGCCACAGTATAACTCTGAAGACTGCCTACGACTTCCCACGGCCTTCCCCTTGTGGCTCTCTGTAAGGACACTCATCATTGCCTTTAGGGCCCACCTGAAATCCAGGATGACCTCATCTCAAGATCTTAAACCTAACTACATCTGCCAAGACCCTGTTTCCAAATAAGGTCACTTTCACAAGTACTGGGGGTTAGAACTTGGACATTTATCTTTTTTTAAAATCACTTTATTGAGATATAATTCACATAACATATAATTTGCCCACCTAAAGTATATAATTTGATGGGTTTTAGTGTATTCACAGATATGTGCAACCAACACAATTTTAGAACTTTTCATCAGTTCAAGAAGAAAAATCCCATATCCATTAGCTATCTCTCCCCTATGCCTGCCTCCCTCTTTCCCCTCCTCTCCCAGCCAGCACTAAACAGCCACTAATCTACTTTCTGTCTCTACAGATTTCTCTGTTCTGGACTTTCATATGTCAGTGCTTCATCCCTTTTTATGGCTGAGTAATATATCATTGTATAGATATACCACATTTTGCTTACCACTGATGGGACATTTAGGTTGTTTCTATCTTTTGGCTGTAATGAATAATGCTGCCATTTATATACAAGTTTCTGTGTGGGTATGTGTTTTCATTTCTCTTTCATATATACCTAGGAGTAGAATTACAATCTCATCAGCAGTGTGTGATAGTTCAATTTCTCCATACTTCTTGTTATCTGCCTTTGTAATTCTAGCCAACCCAGTGGGTGTGGAAATCTCATTGTGGTTTTGATCGCATTTATCTGATGACTAATGATATTGGCATCTTTTCATGTGTTTATTGGTCATTCGTACCTTCTTTGGAGAAATGTCTATTCAGATCCTTTGTCCATTTAATTGAGTCACTTATCTTTCTGTTTGAATTGTATGACTTCTTTATACATGCTAGATACAAGTCCTTATCAGATATATGATTAGCAAATATTTTATCCCATTCTATGGGTTACCTTTTCACTTTCTTGCTGTTGTTCTTTGGAGCACAAAAGTTTTCAATTTTGATTAAGTTTTATTTTTAATTTTGTTCCTCATGATCTTGGGTGTCATATTTAAGAATCCTTTGCCAAATTCAAGGTCATGAAGATTTCTTCATGTTTTCTTCTAAGATTTTTGTAGGACATCTTTTGGGGGGCCACTATTCAACCCACTGTATACCCACTCATTATACAATCCATCATAATAGATAACTATTATTTAATTCCAACAAATTTCATTGGTGCAAAACAACATATTAAACAAGGGTGTGGTATATAATCATTACTGGCCTGACATTAACTGATCCAAAAGAAATCTAGGCACTTTATTTTCTAGTAGACTAGTTTATAAATAGGTAACAGGTAGCTACATTTCAGAATCATCAAGGAAGATGCCACACATACACTTAAAAATGTCTCATACATAGATTTCATTAATTAGTGACTACACATCATGTAATTAAAAGAGCTAAAGCTCCAAAGTCAAAGACAGACCTTTGTTCAGATCCTGGCTCTTGCCATTCACTCACTGTGCAACCCTGGGGATGTTATTTAACTTCTCCAAGCATCAGTTTCCTGAAAATACTTCTGTTACAAAGATAAAATTAGATAATATGTACAAAATATTTAGTAAAAGACCTGACACGTAGGAGGTACTCATTAAATATTAGTTTCTTTTCTCTCTCTTTTAAAATGCAAATGTCTCCTTCACTCAAGTGTAAGTCTTATTCTTAAGGTGGCCTTCCTTCACACCTACCTAAAATTAGCAACACTAAAAAAATAAGAATTTTGTTAGGAAATGGAGGTAAAAGGATAACTTCAGAATATGAGGCAATTCAGGCAGAGCATCAGAAAGCTCCGGAAATCCGGCAAGCAGCAGAAAAGAGATTCACAAAGGGATGATGACCATTTCAGTTCTCCATAGGCAAGTTGTTAAGTGCTACAGGAAGAGAGGGAAGAGTAATGGCATTGGTCACAATTTGAAAGGCCCTAAGCTTCTGCTTTGCCAGTCCAAGGTAAATCAGTTTCCATTCAATTTCCACCTCTGTGTTACTAGAAGGGGTAGAAAGACGAAGAGAAATTCATGTGATCTTTCATAAACACACACACACATGAAAACTTCGGGAACATTATTCTCCAAAATGCCAGAAGAATATGCTGTTATTACTTTGATTAAATTCTGTATTTAATTGAAGATATTTCCTCTGTTTAGAGACCAAGTACTGTTGTTACTCTTACAAATAAATATATAAACCACTGTAAAATGCCAACATCAAATAGATGTGTTATCCCAAAAAGTAATATCCATCTCCTCAGAAAAACAATCCATCCCAGACTGAATATCAGCTTGGAACTCTTTACCATCCTTGAAGATGGTAAAGCCACCTTTCCCAGAACAAAGAATTGATCAAACCTCTCCAACAAGTCTAAGTCCCTAAGCTACTTAAGGTCATCAGTAAACCTGCTGCACTGGTGGTACAGTGTCAATATTCAGAGACTATATGGGCATAAGCAGCCACAACCCTACCCTGAAAAGTTCCAAGATGATACTCACACATCCTCAAACAACACTGCTGCCACCCCCAGATGGCATACAAACCATGATGGAGAAGGAGATGGAGGATATCCAGATCTGCAAGTAGCCTCTAAGTTGCTTAAACCTGTTCTTTATGTAGGCATTGCATTTTCTCAGTATTTATTTCAAGCCTATTACCTAGAAGTTGACTATTTATTTGTTCTCTAACCTTTTTCTATACTTCTCAGGAATTTTTTAGTATTCACCCGGTTCTGGGATTACATTCAGCCCTCAATTACCACTCTACAACTTGTACAAGAAGAATTTCCTTCATATCTTGAAAAAAAACTCTAAATTCAGTTACTAGTAAACGGTCTCGTGTGTGTGTGTGTGTGTGTGTGTGTGTGTTTGTACACATATTTTACATATCATATAATATACACATATATAATATTACATATAGAGAAATAAAACTAACAAGTTAACTTTACAAATCCATTGTGTATACTTCTAAGAAGATGTCACTTATTTGAATGTGGAACATCAAAATCTAGAAAACATTTTTAAACATCAAAATCTAAAAGAATCGGGGGCTTCCCTGGTGGCGCAGTGGTTGAGAGTCTGCCTGCCAATGCAGGGGACACAAGTTCAAGCCCTGGTCTGGGAAGATCCCACATGCCGCGGAGCAACTGGGCCCGTGAACCACAACGACTGAGCCTGCGCGTCTGGAGCCTGTGCTCCGCAACAAGAGAGGCCGCGATAGTGAGAGGCCCGCGCACCGCGATGAAGGGTGGCCCCCGCTCGCCGCAACTAGAGAAAGCCCTCGCACAGAAACAAAGACCCAACACAGCCAAAAAAATAATAATAATAATAAATAAATAAAGTTTTAAAAAAAATCTTAAGAAAAGGTCTTACCTGTTCACCTGCATCTAGAAACTCTTTGCATGCATCAGGGAACACATCATAAATAATGAGTGGATAGCCATGTTTCATGAGATTTTTTGCCATTGGATTCCCCATGTTGCCTACTCCAATGAATCCAACTGGAGTCTTAGAAGCCATTGACCTAGAACACACTGATTTCAATACATTAGTTTTAACAGGAGCAGTAACATGCTTTATTGTAAATATTCACTCAATATTAAGAAGTCATTGTGATTTTGATATATTCTATCAAAAAAAACTTTTTAAAGATTAGTTTTAAACTAATGATCATTTAAAGATATCAACAATGTATAGGCAGACTAACTTCTGAGTATATAGTTCTCCAGGAAGCAATCATAAAATTTTAAGCATTCTCTCCTCTGCTTTCTATCTCTATAACATCCCCTTACTATTTTTAACAATAAACTTAATGTTATCATTTATTAAATACCTATTATATACTTTACCTGTTAAGTGAAGTATCCTAGATTCTCTTATCTATATTACCTTCTCTAATAATGTGTATTAAAAACTGGAAGTATTCAATAAAACCTGTATCTTGGACAAGGTCCAAGAATGGGAAAACGTTTTACCTTCCCACTTCCACATTTATAGAAACCATCCCCTCCAATGGTATAAAAAACAATCTTAATAAAAATGTTAAACCCAGAAGAATGTATTTCAACCAGAAGTCACCAGTTTATAAATGGGGTCCTAGGAGAGAGCAGGGGGACACTTCCATGGGCTTTCCATGGCCAGGGTAACAGTCTCGGGATCCTGAGATAACAACTCCGCGCACTTTCAGAGAAGGGGCATCTCCATTTACAGAAAAAGAAAATTGTTCTTAAAATGCTATATGCAGGGCTTCCCTGGTGGCACAGTGGTTAAGAATCCGCCTGCCAATGCAGGGGACATGGGTTCAAGCCCCGGTCCGGGAAGATCCCACATGCCTGCCGCAGAGTAACTAAGCCCATGAGCCACAACTACTGAGCCTGTGATCTAGAGCCCGCAAGCCACAACTACTGAAGCCCACATGCCTAGAGCCTGTGCTCCGCAATAAGAGAAGCTACCACAATGAGAAGCCTGCGCACTGCAACGAAGAGTAGCCCCTGCTTGCCGCAACTAGAGAAAGCCCGCACACGGCAACAAAGACTCAACACAGCCAAAAATAAATAAATGCACACACACACACACAAAAAAAGCTGTATGCAGATTTTGTTTGATTTGATTTTCTTCCTTTTTACAAAAGGCTTTTTGAAATCACACTGGGGCATACAATTCAAGGTAATGCTTTTTGCAAGAGAGCAGACAGGCTTCGCATCACCATGAAAATAATATTAGACACGATTTCTCTATTTCTAGATTTAGAACTCCTCTCAAGTATTTACTGCATGAAGTACTATGACAAAAGCAAGATGTGGTCCTTGCCCTCCAAAAGTTCACAGTCTAGTGAGAGAACAAAGAGAAATAACTCCACTTGCCCATTTCCGTATCATTTCCCGGCTTTATTTTTCCTTTTTCTTTCAAGGACTCCAGTTTTAAAACTGTGTCGTGCACCAACTAATCACAGTCACCCTTTTTCAGATCCTCCCAACTAATGGATCCCTGCTCCTCCTTCAACTTAATCTCAATGTAATGAGATTCCTAAAAGCAAATGATTTGAAGCCCTCGTGCTTAAGAAATAGAGGTCTTCTTGGGTCAGAAGCACATTTCATTCCTATGAACTCCACGACTGTCTCTAACATTTCTGTTAAAAAGGGTGTCATCCCTGTGCATCATCACCTTACCAGTTCTGAGTTTAACATGCTGGGTATGATAGGAGTCCTGTGCCTAACTTTCTGGTTCACAAGGGGTTTAATGACAGAGAAATGACACCTCACTGAATTTTTATTTTGATATTAAGCAGAATGAGAAGTATACTTTGTAAGAGAACTCTAATACTAACAACTAGCATGCCTGACTACTGTGTTAAGCTTGAAAAGGTATAATTTAACTAAGAACATTAGAAACTAGAAATATTATTATTTAACTGCAGTTAATTTTAATAGGCAACTCACTCTAAGTCAAACACTTAACTATTGCAAGGTAGAACCATAATTCATTCACACATTCAACAAATATGAAGCAACTATCATATGTACCATGGCAGATGCCATCAAAGACACAAATGACATACAGTCCTTGCTTTCAACCAGCTTAAAACACAAGAGAACGACTATGTACACAGACACTAAAACATGAAAGTGAAGGATAAAGTATGAAAAATAATGCTGATACTAAAGAACTCATCTGGTTTGGGAACTTGAAAAAGCTAGCATTTGACCTGAGTATTCTAGGATGGGTATAGGCTTTCAAATGGAATCAGAGTAGGAACAAAGGGAGCTCCATATAGTAAAGGAATGAGTATGCACATGAGTATATGCAAGGAAATAGGAAAGCCAAGAAAAAAATGAATAATAGTAAAAGTTAATATTTGTGGCAATTTTACTACATGCCAGACACTATACTCAGTACTTTATAAATAGCACTGTCATCCGATCCCATCATTAAGCCTGTCTTCCAGCTCAGGTCCCTGACACTTGGTTAGTTTAAATAAAATGCCCAAGACTTTATAAGGTTGTAATGCCAAGATTCATATTCAGCCAATCTGACTCTAGGTTCTTCATTTTTAAGTGCCCTCCACTCTTCCTACAGGACGCACAAAGAAACAAAACAGCAAGATTAAGATTGAAAGAAAAAATGCAACCATAATGTGGAAGGCTGGGAAGTATGCTCTAAACAATTTGAGTGTATTTTGTAAGCAAGTGGTGGTACCCCAGACTGAATGTTTGTTTGGTCCTCCCAAAATTTCTATGTTGAAAAAATAATTCCCAGTGTGAGGGTATTTGGAGGTGGGGCCTTTGGGCAGTGATTAGATCATGAGGGGAGAACCCTCACGAACGGGACTAACGCCTTTACAAAAGAGGCCGCAGAGAGCTCCCTCATCCCCTTCCACCATGTGAGGACACAGTGAAAAGATGGCTGTCTTTGAACCAAGAAGTGGGCCCTCACCTGACACTAAATATGCCAGCACCTTTATTTTGGAATTCCCAGCCTCCAGAACTGTGAGAAATAGTTCTCTGCTGTTTATAAGCCACCCAGTCTATGGTATTTTGTTACAGCAGCCCAAACAGACTAAGACAGGTAGTTACTGAAAGGTTTGGGCAAGAGAAATGACCTGACCAAACCCATGCTTTAGGACAGAAATGAGGCAGCAGTGTACAATGGATGAACTAAAGGAAGAGCCTGGAGGCAAAAAGACCAACATAAAAGTGACTGTCTAGGTCTGTCTTAGTCCATTCCAGCTGCTGTAACAAATAAACCATAGTATAGTTGTTATGATGACTTAAACAACAAGCATTTATTTCTTACAGTTCCGGAGGCTGGGAAGACCAAGATCAAGTAGGCAACAGATCCAGTATCTGGTGAGGGCTCACTTCCTGGCTTGCAGATGACCATTTTCTTGTATCTCTGGAGAGCAGAGAGAGAAGACAAGCTCTCCTTCCTGTTTTTAGGACACTAATCCCATTCATGAGGGCTCCACCCTCATAACCCAATTACTTCCCAAAGGCCCCACCTCCTAATACTACCACAGTGGGGATTAGGATTTCAACACATGAATTTTGGAGGGCTACAAACATTCAGTCCACAGTAAGGGCAGAGTTAATAAAGACTGGTGGCTATAGAAAAGACAGATATGAAAAATATTTCAAATACAGTAGTAAAAGGACAGAGTAATAGGTTGGATTATAATATAATTACAGAAGAAAAGGACAGTGACCTTAAAAACAAAGCAACAGAAACTATCCAAAACAAAACACAGAAAAAAGAATTTAAAAAATAAAAAGAACATTAGTGAGCAGTGAGACAGCTTCAACCAGCCAAACACATAGCGAAATTGGAGTCCTTAAATGAGAGGAGAGCAAAGTGGGGACAAGAAAAATATGTGAAGAACTAATGGGAAAAATTTCCAAATTTGATGAAAACCATAAACCCCATGCATCCAAGCTCAGTGAACCCCAACACAAGAAACATGAAGAAAACTATACCAAGACACATCATAATCAAAATGCTCAAAAGCAACTGGCAGAAAAAAGACATTATGTACAAAGGAACAAAGATAAGAATGAAGGCAGATTTCCTGTCAGAAACAAAGCCAGTGAGAAAACAGGAGAGCATCATCTTTAAAGAACTGAAACAAAAAACAACTGTCAAGATAGGAATCTATCTAGCCAGTGAAACTGTACAATTATAGATGTTTGAGTATGTAGAGAGGCATGAGGAAACTGATGGGGGAGGGGTGAATGCATACATTCACTGTCTTGATTGTGATGATGGTTTGATGGTTTCACAGGTATATACACGTCAAAACTCATCAAACTGTAAATGTTAAACAGGTGCAAACTGTAAATGTTAAACAGGTGCAGTTTATTGTAAGTCAACTATATTGCAATAAAGCTGTTTTTAAAGAGTCAACATGTTTACAGAAAAAACAAACAAGAGAAGACATTTCTCAATCTAAAGATACTGAAGTGATATATCAACCGAATGCAACGTGTGAAGTTTGAATGGATCTGGATTTGGGTGTTGGGGGTGAAAGTCTTATGACATTCTAAGGAAAATTATGAAATTTTAAATATGAGCTGTATATTAGGATGATACCAGGGAAGTGCTAATTGTCTTAGGTAATGGTAATTTGGTTATGTAGGAGACAGTCCTTCTTAGGAGATTCACACTGAATCATTTAGGGTTTAAAGTGTCACAGTGTCTGCATTTTAATTTCAAATGATACAGGTGGGATATGAATATACTTGGAAAGAAATAAAGCAAATATGGCAAAAGGCTGGTTAACAACCGTTGACACTGAGCAAAGAGTACACAGATGTTCATGGCATTATTCTTTCAATACTTTGAAATTGTTCATAATAAAAGAAGGGGGAAAAACTTAGCACATCTCAAAAAAAAATCACAAACATGACAAAACACAAATAACTAGGAAGAACACTTGCAACACACGATAGAAATAGGGCTACTTTACTATATATGCAAATAACTTTAAAATCTGGAAGAAAAATGTAAATAATCCATTGTTTTAAAGTATGCCAAAATCACAAAATGACAGTTAACATAAAATATTTTTAAAAAACTTTGAAAAAATGCTCAACTTCTGTCATAACCAGAGTAATGCAAAACAAAGCAATGTAATACCATTTTCACCTATCAGCTGGACAAATGTGTTTCTTTGATAAACTCACACCTGGTTAGAAAGGACTGATAAAACATATACTCTCATACACTGTAGAATTGTATTTTACGTCATCCTTTTAGAGAGCAATTTGAAAAAAGGATCTACATTTGAATTTTATTATAAAATTTAAATTTAAAATGCACATACTCTTTGACCCAGTAATTCCATTTGCAGGAATTTATACTACACGTAAGGGGTCAGCACACTTTTTCTTAAAGGGTGAGGGGGTAAACAATTTCAGTTTGGGGCCACGAGGCCTCTGTCACAACTATTCAACTCATCCGCTATAGTTTTAAAACAGCCATACACAATATAAAAACAAGTGGCTGTGCTTGTTTTCCAATATAAGTTTATTTACAAAAACAGGGACCCAGCTATTGGGCCACAGTTTGCTGACCTCTACTACATATAAACTCTGAACAACACAAAAATATAGTTTACTATAGGAATGTTTGTAACAACAGAAACATTATAAATAACTAAATACACATTATTAACAGGGCACTTAATTTATAATAACTAAATATACATTAACAAGGTACTTGATATTTCATAGAAAATCAATACAATGAAATAGTATGTAATGTTCAAAAGAATGTGATATATCTATCTAAAAGTATAAAGAAAAAAATCTCCAGGACATGTTATTAAGTGAAAAAAAGCAAGACGCAGAGCATTATATATAATAACATACAGTATATGAGAAAAAAGAATACATATGCATTAAACGTTTTCAAGTTTCAGTAAGATGCTTAAGAAACAGCAGTTACAGCTAGAAAGTTGGACTGATGGGTCAGAGTTAGAGAAAAGACTCTTACTTTTCATTTTATAATCTTTTGAGTTTTTACCATGTGCATATAACTTTTATGACTACTTTTATAATAAATGAAATAAATAAACTGGCACACAGTGAGTGTTTAATAGTGTTATATGAATGAATTACTAACTAGAGAGAGCTTTCATCAAATGAGGATAAAAGTCAGTGCTGAAGCAAGAGTAAAGACAGTGATAAAGTGGATCCATCAAAGGTAATTTGTATTGCAGCAACCATTAAGCAAACGCTGCAGGTTGACTCTCCAATATCCTTTCCTCCCAGACCTATGGTGAAGTTCCAAATTACCTAAACCAATTATGGTACCTGCATCTCTCTGCAAATGACTGTTCACAGATTGGCAGCCCTAAGTAAAAGATTTAGAAAAATCTTTTTTAAAAATCTTTTTAGAAAAATCTGTGAAAAATCAGAGTATGTAATAGGAAATGAACTAGAGATTAAAGAAAAGATTGTATCTAATCAGCAAACTCTTGTGACTCTCCGTAACACTACTTAAGCGGCAGCCAGGAGGAAGAAGAAACTAGCCAGAAAATTTGGCAAAGTTAGTTTCTAAATATACAGATGTAAATTTACAGATTATGACCTTTTCTCCAATGGGACATGGACAAAGTTATCCATATCTTGGTAACATGGAGTGCCACCAAAAACCAGGAGACTCCAGGTTTCAAAATGCAAAAATTGGTAATAGGTTAATTATTTTACACTACTAAAAGTTTTTTTTCTCTCATCAAAGTAATTCATTGTAGAAAACTGAAAAATACGAAAAAGTATAAAGTCATAAGGGAAAAAGTTAATCTCACTACACAAAAATAATCAGTTAGCATTTTGTATAGCCCTTCCAGTCTTCTGAATGCATTTTTTCATTATGAGACTCTATACTGCATACACACCTTTGTGTCCTACTTTATCACATATTACGTCATAAGCATTCTTTTTGCTTTAATGCTAAGAGTTACTAAACTAAGGGTAGTGACTTACTCTATAAAGGCCTTTATTATTTGGGTCAAGTTATTTTAGAAATACAGTTGACCCTTGAACCATGAGTGGGGTTGGGGCACTGACGCTCCTCACAAAATCCAAGTATAATTTACAGTTGGCCCTGCACAACCTGCTCCAAATCTGCAGGTTAAACCAACTGTAGTACAAATTTATTGAAAAAAATCCATGCATAAGCTGACCCATGCAGTTCAAACCCATTTTGTTCAAAGGTCAACTGTATTCTCCTTATGCAATTTCACAAGTTTAAGGTCAACTTTTGGTCCCCAGAACCATGTGCAGCTTTTCAGAGTTTCATGTGCAACCCTAGAAGCTAATGTAAAGAGGGAAAAAATGGCATATATTTGATTTATACAACGAGTTATGCTGTTTTGAAGGCAGAGTTCGTACACACACAAAGAGCCAATAATGAAAAAGAACTGTATTCTCATTTCTGTCTATAATGCTGGCTAATTTTCCCACTCCACTTTTGGTCAGGTGGTTGCTTTAAGATGATCTGTTACAAATTATTTTTCCTTGTACTTGTTAGTGAATCAAATGACTGTAGAGGGTCAACATCTGTCATTTTTTTGTCTGTACAAAGAAGTCTGAAACTAAATTTAATTACCTTTTAAGATAAAACATAAAACTTACTTTTATTAAATGGTGATGAAATAGTAATGTATGAAAAAAATAGTAATGTATGTCTAGTTTAATAGTTCTCATTTTTCTATTTCCTTTTCAATGCTTTAAATATTTTAAAAGTAAGACATGCTATTACCACCAACTTTTAGATGTCATTTTTTTCAAACTGTAAATAACTGTATAGATCTTTATAATATTACCCTCCATATGATATAAACATCTTAAACATATCATGGAGACAAACATCCCACAGAATTCAGAACACTAAATAATGTTACTATTTGAACACAGTTCTTTCTCTTAATGTCCCTAGACTCCAAACTGGCACATAATTTTTCTTTTAAGACTCCAACATCAAAAAAGTTAACACTTTTGTAGTAAATTAAAATTAACAAAAATGTTGAAAACAATTCCACAGAGTAAAAACAATTACTGAAGCATTTTAAACAATCATCACACACACAAAAAAATTTTTTTAATTTGTCATAAATCTATATTCTTACAATGTATTTGGGTCAAAGAACAAGATCATATGCCAAAGTAGTCTACCAGCATTTCAAGGTAGGCCTTTCCAGTCTACAGAAGCATTTATTATAGTCACAGGCCTCAGACTCTTCTTCCATAAATTTTAAGAACTTTCCTGTAACTCTAAAAGGTACTTCAAGGGTTCATTAAAATACCGTTAGAACACCTTGTAAAACCACTAAACAGCACGTATGTCTTCCTTGACTAATCAAAACTGAAAGAATTGTGCATTCATGTGAAAACTGGTGCTACGTTTACTACTGCAGAAGAGTGATTTTTTTTAAGTATCTCCAATGTAGGAGGCATTTTTTGTAGTTCAATACATGTAGCTCGAACAGTGGTTACACTCAAGTTTGGCAATTTCTGTGAGTTTGTATCTCATTACTGTGATTCTGTATCAGACATCTGTTCTCTCCCATCATATGGAGCTTTCCCTTTTAAAGCCAGAGAGGAAATTCACTCTTCTGCTTAGATTTTTACTGAGGGGGAGGAAGGGAAGCTGTTAAGAACTCAATTCCCAGCCTTTTTTTTTAAAGTAAAGATCAGAAAAAATTAATACCAAGGCTTTTTCAATCTCCCAAGTATGAGCGTGCTAAATAGTGCATTTTCAAAACTAAAAATTTTACAGGAAGACAATGGCAGTTTCCCCACAAATCAACCTATTTTCCAATTAAAGAGGAATCCTGCTGTAGAAGAAAAGTGCAGGAATCATAAAGAATCAAGGACTACTTTCTAGATCCTGCTGTAATATCCTAATTCACTTATCCAAGGGGCTTTAGGTTCTTCCATCTGAAAAATGAAAGATTAGTTCTCTGTGGGTCTAAAAACTGCCTCTTCCTAAATCGATGGTTAGCTTCCATAACTTATAATGATATGAGGGGTGGGAGGGGACGGAAGCAGGATAGGTTCAGGCCACAATTTTGAGAACGTTGAAAGTATTCTGGTTAATAATTTGACAGAAGTGTCATCTTCAGGTAGCCCAGTTACAGAGAAGCGGTGGAAGCCCGCCTGGCCGGTCAAGGGTGACTTAAAACTTTGCTGGAAAGACTGATCACCTGATTCGTAAGACTTCACTTGTGTAAAAACATCAGAAACAATTAAGGTGATTAAAACAAAAATCAGGGCTGCGGCCGGAGAGCGCGCCCACCCGGGGCGCTGCAAGGCCAGCCAGCGCTGCAAGGCCAGGGGTCGCTGGGGTGGGTAAGGGGTAGCCCCTGGGGCTGGGCCCTCCAATTGTCCTCAAAGCCCTAACTCCAAAGAAGCAGGACTCGGACCCAAATACTCCTCTCTCTACCCCAAGCTCTTCCCATTCCTTCCTAAGTCCCAAAAGGACGCCGAACCCCATTCATCTAGATCTGGGTGGGGAGAATGGGGGGAAGCACTAGTGGCGCGGGCCGCAGAAGAGGCCAGGCCTTGGAACCAGTCAAAATGTTGGGTTTTAAGCCCCGATCCAACCGCAGCGCCTCCGGTGAAAAGACCTCTTCAGCCATCAGGGAGCGCGAAGCGGGCGGCCGGAGGAGGGACTGGGGAAGAAGGCGCGAGGTCCTTACCCGCTGCAAGGCTGGCCACTGCCGGTTGCTGCCGGCGGCTCCAGTACCGCAGGCCGGAGGCGGCTCCACGGAGCCGTAAGGAGGCTGCCATGCTGCCCCCGCCCCGCCTCCCCACGGTGACCTCCGCGGCTCCCAGCTCACCCACTGACTGCTAGGGTGCGTGGTGCGGCGGGCGGGATCGGCTGCGGCGTGGGGCCGCATGCGCACGCGCTCTGCCGCTCGGGGCGGGCACCTACCCGCGAGGGGAGGAGCGCGGCCCCGAGAGGCGCGGCCCGGCGGGACATAGGACGTCAATCCCCTTACGGACAGGGAATCAGACCAATCAGAATTCCCACATCCTCCGCCCTTTGCGAACCACGAATAGGAGGCCTTCTCGGAGTAGCACATCCGGAGCCCTGGCCCCGCCCCCAAGTTCCTCCTCATTTACAGACTGAGGGCTGGAGTCTCCTTGTTTACCAAAACGCAAAGGATTTGTGGGAGGCGGCGGCTGTCACTCACGACCGCCTCCTTGGAGCATCTGACCCTCAGAACCGCCCCCTTGGAGTGTTGTAACTGCATGTGTTGCTTCTTTGCAGTCAAGGGCATAACTTTGACTCGCGGCAGCTGCTCCAATAGTTAAGCAAGAGCAGAAATTCCCAGTCTTTACAAGTACAGGAATCCACTTTTAACCTCAGTAAAACGTGGGTCTCTTGATGTTAGCATTTGTATTTTTAGTGTCTGTTCGTTGAGAAACATTCACAGAAATCTACCATGAATGCAATAACTGTTTAAAATTATTTGATTTTATTTTACCCAAAAGTTTCTCCATGAACTTGAAAAATTGTAGGAAAACAACTTAATATTGTTTTCTTTGAAGGATAGAATTGCTAGAAACTTGCACTCTCTATTCCAGTATATATTCCTCTAATGTTTGAAAATCCTGCATCCATTTCATAAGTAAAAACTAAAGGTAAATGAAAATGCAGAAGGTAATGTATATGTATGTGTCAGAGAGAAGGAGACATTCATTTCTTGTATCTGTGCTTGGTGTACATATTTGAATCTTTGAACCCTTGGGCGATAGTTAGCGGGGTTCTCATCCTCTCTGAGCCCATGAAAGGGTTGGGAGCCATGGGCACACCAAAGAAAGACTTGCAGTTTTTACGGAAAGGTAGTACAGGAGGAAAGAGTGAGGAGTGGCTAGGGCAATAGGAACCACTCCCCTGAATTCATTTTATTTATTCACGTGCCTAGGTTGTTCTTAACCTTTTAATCTGAGTAGCAGAATCAACAGAGTTGACTTTAACCTTTTTTAACCTCTGCCCAGTCACTCACAGGTGTTGAAAGTACCTTAAGGAATTGGATAATTTCCAAGGAGGCTCTCTCAGTGTTCTTGACATGCTAGCAATGTTTCCAAAAACTGGTTCAGAGTGCAAGATCCGCATTTGTAACTGATAGAGAAACAATTTCCTTCTTTTTCTTTCTCTCCACCCTAAGCCTCTACTCCACACAAACCAAAACCGGAGGAAAGGAGGAAGACAAGGAAGAAAAAATTATTTCAGGTATTGGGGACAGTCTCCTAGATTTGGGTCCCTGCCCAAATCTATTTATTGCTTTCTGGAGCATTTCCTACCTGATCCTCTCTTCCTGGTTTATTGAGTTTTAGCTGGAATAGACCTCCTGCAACCAATAAATATAGCCCTACAGGTTTCTATAATTAACTGCTGAAATGCTGTCTGCCTTTCAACTATGTGAACCTACATAGCAGAGCTATTTACAACACAGGCCGACATATCAATTGATCTCCCAGCTCCTAAGGTTTATATCCCTATCCTCTTGAGATTTTATATCCGATCAGGTGGTTTTTGTCATTTTTATTGTGAGCTACTGTTTTTGTTTCTCTAGGTTGTTTATAGGGCTCTCCTCTCGAAAATGAATATTTCTTTACAAAAGTCTGCCTCTTATGAACAGCATTCTCCTAGGACTGGAAGGGGAGAGAAGAAGGAACTCAGAAAGTAGAGGAAGCAGAGATAAAGCTGCACATGAGGCCTTTTCAATTTGCTTTTCTTAAAAAACAAAACAAAACAAAACAGATGTGCTGGCTTTGAAAAGGGAGTGAGCAGCATTGAAAGTTTGATGATTTTGGCTCAACTAGGACCAGGGGATAAGTTACAATTTCTCCATGTTCCTACATCATGTGTTTTAAATATCTCCTCATGGTAGCCCTATATTGATTCATAAATTAAGGCTCTAAGATTTTCATAAAAGTTTTCTCATAAGTATTATGATTTTTTTAAGTAACTGTTACTATTTGAAGATGCTTACAGATCTTATTGGATCTGAAAAGGCAGTTACTCCTTACGGCTGGCTTTAGTTGATTGCCTTCCTGATGTCTTTGTTGGAAAGGCCCTGTAACTTCTCCCTAAGTCACTGCCAAGTAGTTTTGCTTGAAATTGTGTTTCAACGCATTATAGGCGCTTTACTTCTGCTTCTGGGAAGAAGTAGTGGATATATTTTTCTCTGTTCCTCCCACTAAGTACAACAAAACTCTGGACATTATATCTAAAATAAACATAATGAAACTGAGTCCCTCTAAAACCGAATTCCCTTAGTAAGTCTATGATTAATCTCTCTACGCAAACCTTTATTCCCTTTCTTGTCCCACCCCTGTACCCCTCAAGATTGAGGAGTATCAAAGAAAAAGGGGGGTTTGAAACTGATCAGAACCCTGAGGGGCCTTCCCAGGTACAAAAGCCCCTCTATGTCTTCCATTTCTTGTTTGTAGGAAAAAAGGCTTTAGTCTCCTAGGTCTTTCCTGTGTTCCAAAGAGCAGGCTCAAGCAGTTAATGATTAGGACTATAGAATCACAGGACTCCCTCCTAAAGGGATATAGATAACAATCTGATGCATACCTTTAAGTTGCTCTACAGACGCTGAGACCTTCACCCAGGTGGAGGATGGTGACTACACCCTGACGGCAAGCAGGTAGACCCCAGACTGGTTGGGATCAGAAAGCTGAGATTCCCAAAACATCATCTTGTTATTTCACCACCAACTGATCAGAAGAAGCTGGTCATGCGTTCCACAGCCCTCTACCCTAACTGTCTTTAAAAACCCTTGCCTGAAAGCCATTGAGAAGCTCAAGTCTTTCTGAGCATGAGCTGCCCATTCTACTTGCTTGGCACCCTGCAGATAAACCCTCACATTTGCCGCAAACACCCACCCAAGTCAGAGTTTGGCTTTCCGCACTGTGGGCACACAAGTCCTTGCTCTGTAACAATAAGAAGATTCTGAAAGGTGGAGAAAAGAAGGCATACGAGCTAGAGACCACAGGGTCCAAAGAGGAACACAGAGGTAAGTTCTTGGGTTTTCATTTAGCCTTTTAGATCACATACTAGGTACTGGAGAACCCAAAAACCGTAAACCCAAAGTTGCTAAGAGGCACAAACCAAAATGCCCCAGGAAAAGGCTACTCTCTTTAGCCAACGGACCAAAAAGGGGCAGCCTAGCAAGACAGATAACCTTCAGAAAATAATCACACTACTGTAGACAAACACTGCATCATAAAAACCTATGGCCCCACTCCCACCCATGCCGGCAAACGCCAAGTGAGGAGCCCGCTTCCACACGCTAAAGGCCATAATGAGACACCTCAACATCCTAACGCCTCCGTCCCCCTACACCTCAGTCCCACTGGTGTGGTATCAGAGAAGGCCACGTAAAGAGCCAGGACTTTTCCCATTTCTGGATGGTAACAAGTACCTATCCACACATACTCCCCACACCCCTGTCCCCAAGGAGTCACTGGAGACCACATGGGGAGCCTGGACTTCCACCCCCAACTGACAGCAATGAGGTACCCCTCCCTCTCCTGGCTAGGGTGGAGTCAGAGTGGCCTAGTGGAGAGGCCGGACTTCCTCCACTACCCTCCCCACCATGGTGTCAGTGGAGGCCACGTGGGGAATGCTCCTACCCCTCTTAGCTAGGGATGCGTCAGTGGAAGCCCAGTGAGGAGTTGAAACTGCCACTCCCACCTGCCAGTAATGAGAAGGCCCACCCCCACCCCATAGGTGTCAACAGAGGCAAAATAGGGAGCCTAGACTTCTATCCCCACCTGGCATTAACAAAGACAGTGCCGTGGGACTTCCCTGGTGGTCTGGTAGGTAAGACTCCACTCTGCCAATGCAGGGGGTCCAGGTTTGATCCCTGGTTGGGGAACTAGATGCCTCATGCGTGCCTCAACTAAGGGTCCGCAGGCAGCAACTAAGAAGCCCGCATGCCGCAGCTAAAGATCCCACATGCCGCAACTAAGACCCAGTGCAGCCTAAATAAATAAATAAAGACAATGCCCTCCTCCATGCCCTTGCCAGAGCAGTGTCAGAAAAAGCCAGCTGAAAGAGGGGATTAAAATAAGATCCAGAGTGCCGTAATATCTAAGACATCCAGGTTTCAATCAAAATCATTCATCATAAAAAAAAAAAAAAAATCATTCATCATGGGCTTCCCAGGTGGCGCAGTGGTTGGGAGTCCGCCTGCCGATGCAGGGGACACGGGTTCGTGCCCCGGTCCGGGAAGATCCCACGTGCCGCGGAGCGGCTGGGCCCGTGAGCCATGGCTGCTGAGCCTGCGCGTCCAGAGCCTGTGCTCCACAACGGGAGAGGTCACAACAATGAGAGGCCCACGTACCACCAAAGAAATAAAAAAATCATTCATCATACCAAGAACCAGGAGTTGTGTAAACTGATGAAAAGGAAAATGTCAATACAAAGGTGACACAAAAGTTAAAATTATCTGACAAATGTTTTAAAGCAACCATCAGAAAAATACTGTGATGAGCGGTTAGAACACACTTAAAACAAATGGAAAAAAAAATAGTCTCAGCAAAGAAATAGAGGATGTAACAAAGAAATAAATGGAAATTTTAGAATTGAAGACTGTAATAACTGAAAAAAAAATAAAACAGTGAATAGGAAGCTAGAACAATAGAAATTACCCAATCTCAACAACAGAGAGAAAATAGACGGGGGAAAAAAACAAAACAAACTAAAAAACATGGCCTCGGGTGAACGTGACAACAAAAGATCTAACATTCATATCCTCAGAATCTGGGAAAGAGAGGAAAAAAGACTTTCCCAACAAGGCCCATGCTATCTAATCATTTTTACATCTGTCCCCAAGCTATTATTCTTTTTCACTCACCTCCACGATAAAATGATACTATCTCCCTTGCCAGATCGCTCTGAACTCCCAGGCTCTCTCTCTCTCTCTCTCTCTCTCTCTCTCTCTCTCTCTTTCTCTCCCTTTCTTTTCCACCACAAGTTCTGGTATCCATTCTCTACCCCCTACTCTTTAGGACTCAGTTCTAAGTGACCTTCCTCGTACAAACTCCCAGTTATAAAATATTTCACAGGTATGAAATGTGCAGTGTGGGGAATATAGTCAATAACAGACCTTATGGTGACAGATGGTAACTAGATTTATCATGGTGATCATTTTGAAATGTATAGAAATATAGGATCACTATACTGTGCACCAGAAACTAACATGGTGCTGTAGGTCAATTATGCTTGTAAAACAAAGTCATAGAAAAAGAGATCAGATTCGTGGTTACCAGAGGCAGGGGGTGGGGGGTCAGGGGAATTGGATGAAGGTAGTCAAAGGCATAAACTTCCAGTTATAAGATAAATAAGTACTAGGGATGTAATGCACATCTTGATAAATATAATTAACCCTACTGTATGATATATATGAAAGTTACTGAGAGTTAATCCTGAGTTCTCCTCACAAGGAAAAAACTTTTTTTTCTTTTTCTTCTATTTTGTATCTATATTAGATGATGGATGTTCGCTAAACTTACTGTGGTCATCATTTCATGATGTATATAAGTCAAATCATTATGCTGTACACCTTAACCTTATACAGTGCTGTACGTCAATTATATCTCAATAAAACTGGAAGGAAAAAAATAAATTAATGACCTTCCTCAAGAAATTTTTTTTGGGGGGTGGGGGAACGGACAATAAGTAAGCAGTCAAGAAAATGATCGAGGGACTTCCCTGGTGGTCCAGTGGTTAAGAATCCACCTTGCAATGCAGGGAACTACGATCCCACATGCCGCGGGGCAACTAAGCCCTCGGGACACAACTACTGAGCTCCTGCGCCACAACTAGAGAGAAGCCCACGCACCACAAGGAAGAGCCCACATGCCGCAACAAAAAGATCCCGTGTGCTGCAACGAAGACCCGATGCAGCCAAAAAATAAAATAAACATTTTAAAAAAAAGAAGAAAATGACAAAGTTTGGTTAAGAAACTATATCTAAAGGTACTTTCAAAAATTGTACCAGTTAGCATCAGGTTTAGCTGAATGAAACAGAAAGGCAAATGATAGCAGTCTGGTTTATCATCACATAAAAGAAGTCTACATGTAGACAAACCAGGGTCATTATGGCAGCTCTGAGTTATCAAAAACCCAGGCTCCTCTTTTTGTTTTACTATCTAGCACTGGTTTCTAGCTTCATGATTACTTCACCATTCATGGTAGCTGCTGGTGATCACAGATAACAGAAAAGGAGGAGAAAAGGTAAAGGAAAGGGACATGCAGTGGACTGTCCTCATTTTCAGAATTCTTCCTTGTAAGTCCCACCCAACAATTTCCCTTCCCCACTGGCCAGAACTTAGTCACTTAGCCATTCTTAGCTGCAAAGAAAGATTAGAAATGTAGTCTTTTAGCTGAGTGGGGCAGGGCAGGGGTTCGGGGGTGGAGGGAGGTGGAAGGAGAATGGATTTGGAAAGACAATGACCAATCTTTGCCACAGGCAGTTTCAAAAATATTTTGGAATATAAAACATTGATAAAATAATCGAATTGTGTCCCAAATTGAGAGCATATCTAAATACATACTGTTACATTTGTTTAAATGGATTAGAGGGACTTCCCTGGTGGCGCAATGGTTAAGAATCCTCCTGCCAATGCAGGGGACATGGGTTCCATCCCTGGTCTGGGAAGATCCCACATGCCACGGAGCAACTAAGCACGTGCACCACGACTACTGAGCCTGCACTCTAGAGCCCCGGAGCCACAACTACTGAAGCCGGCGTGCCTAGAGGCCGTGCTCCGCAACAAGAGAAGCCACCACAATGGGGTGCCCGCGCACCGCAACAAAGAGTAACCCCCACTATAGAAAGCCTGTGTGCGGCAGTAAAGACCCAACACAGCCAAAAATAAATAAATTTATAAAAAATAAATAAGTAAATAAATGGATTAGAGTTTGTTACATATATACATATTTATCAATATGTATATGTATACACAGGTTAGTATATACATATACAACTCCTTGTTCTGGCATCTGAGAGGGCTTAGAAACAATGATATTCCAGTAGCAAAGAGCATACCTAGTATTTTGTGTTTTCCAGCTACATGTCTACCTTTGACTGTGGTGGTCAGTAACTATCAAACCTTATAAATATGGGTTACACAAGGTTATTGAATAAATTTAATTACAAAGGTAGGTACTATTTTTTTTTTTAACTCAAAGAAGGATGAAAAGCTACAGAGTAACAACAATGGCTGTCAACCTCAGACAGTGACGGAGCAAATTAATACATGAACACGACTCTAGACAGGTTACTAAACTGGAGCTCCAAGCAAAATATGGTCCCTAAAATGTACTACAGTGCTTGTTCATTTTAATTTAGTTTTTAAATGAAGTATAGTTGATTTACAATGTTGTGTTAATTTCTGCTGTATAGCATAGTGACTCAGTTATACACATACGTACATCCTTTTTTATATTCTTTTCCATTATGGTTTACCCCAAGATATTGAATATAGTTCCCTGTGCTATCAGTAGGACCTTGTTGTTTACCTATTCTATGTGTAATAGGTTTTTTTTTTTTTTTTTTTTTGCGGTACACGGGCCTCTCACTGTTGTGGCTTCTCCCGTTGCAGAGCACAGGCTTCGGACGCGCAGGCTCAGCGGCCATGGCTCACGGGCCCAGCCGCTCTGCGGCATGTGGGATCTTCCGGGACCGGGGCACGAACTCGTGTCCCCTGCATCGGCAGGCGGACCCTCAACCACTGCGCCACCAGGGAAGCCCTATGTGTAATAGTTTGCATCTACTAACCCCAAACTCCCAGTCCATCCCTCCCCCACACCCCTCCCCGTTGGCAACCACAAGTCTGTTCTCTATGTCTGTGAGTCTGATTCTGTACAGTGCTTTTAAAAACTGGCATCAGAATGCCTTTGAACAAGTCATGCATTCACCAACATTCACGTCATATGCTTATATAACCCACTGGCCCTTTTGTGACTGAGGATGCAGCACATCACCTTTGTTCTATATCCAATATATCAATTATAACAAAAATAACAGCGGTTTTCGGTTTTACTTTTGTTTATTTAGTTTTGCTTAAGGCTATAATTACCAGAGACCCATGACATAATTTTGGTAGCCTTTGGTCACTCTGTTTCCTAGTCAGATTATTTCTGTATGGTCCAGTTCATCTACGAAGATCATAAAGCCATGGTTTGGAGTCCCAAATGCATGTTAGAACTTTTCCAAAATACCAAAGCCCAGGCCTCATCCAAAAGCAATTTCTGGGGTGAGTCATTGGGCAATTGGATTTAGTTTTTTAATTTTCTCAAATAATTCTGCTGCAGAATGAGTAGTGAGAGTGGCTGTCATATAAGGTAAAACTATCTTAAAACATGAGAGATGCTCAGGAACTAGTCATGCTGGCAAGGACAGTGGGCATACGGAGAAAGAGACAGGTAGGAGAGATATCTGGGAGGCAAAATTGATAGTACCAGTTACTTCCAGAAGTTGAAGGAGACTTGAAAGAGAAGAAATAATCGATGTAGACTCCTAGGTTTTTGGCTTGGGTGACTGGGTAGATGAAAGTGCAATTTCCCAAAACAGAGAACTGGGTTATGCTGCGTTTGAACTGGGCGTGTCCGGGGCAGTTGGCCAGATGGAGAGTTGAAGTTAGGCGTATATAGTTGGAAGTCATGGGCTAATAGATGATAATGAAAGTCATGGGAGTAGATGGGGTCCCTCCAAACATTTCTACAGTGGATAAAACTCCAGAGAACACTCTAGGGTGTGGGTGGAAGAATTAGAGCATATAAAGACCAAGAGGGAGAGTCCAGAGAGGGAGGGAAATGAGGACAGAATGATGTCAGAGAAGTCAAAGTAGGAGAACACTTCAAAGAAGGAATATTTCCAGTGCCAGTTCTTATCAAGTGAGGGGTAAGATAAGCACAGAAAAGTCTTTGAAGGCTTTTGCAACTAAGAATTACTGTTGCCTTTAGTAAAGGAGAGCAGGTGCAGTGAAATGGTGGGACCAGATCACGATAGATCAAGGAGAGAATGACAAATGGCAAAATGGACAAACAGAGACAATGAATATTGTCTTTCCCCCCCCCCCCAGGAAACTTGGCCTGTGAAGGAAAGGAGAAATTAGCAGGAAGTAAATTCAAGGGAGTTTTTAATTTGTTTTCATTTTTTTTCTTTTATTGAAGTATAGTTGCTCTACAATATTATATAAGTTTCAGGTATACAACATAGTGATTTACAATTTTTACAGGTTATACTCCATTTATAGTAATTATAAAATATTGGCTATATTCCCTGTGTTATATGATATATCCTTAGCTTATTTTAGATCTAGTAGTTTGTATTTCGTGATTCCCTGACCTCTAAAGTGGCCCTCCCCACTTCCCTCACCCCACTGGTAACCACTAGTTTGTTCTCTATATCTGTGAGTCTGCTTTTTTGTTATATTCACTAGTGTGTTGCATTTTTTAGATTCCACATATAAGTGATATCATAACGTTTTGTCTTTCTCCCTCTGACCTATTTCACTTAGCATAATGCCCTCCAAAGCCATCCATGTTGCTGCAAGTGGCAAAGAGATTTAAAGAGAAAAGAGATTTGAGTATATTTAAATGCTTAGGGGGAAGTCAATAGTGAGGCTGAGTTGAAGGAGGGGAGCTGATGCAAGACAGCTTTGGAGGTTATTACTGAACAATCCCCAGGATTCTTCCTCCTTAATTCATTTAACTTAAAGAAAAATACTTCCCCATTTAGTTTGTACATGTAAGACCTATAGTCAGAGAGAAAGCACATAGAGAGCTTCAGTTAATAAAGCTGTGGGTTTTCTTTCCAGCAACTCCACAAATTTGGAATGATACCAAAATATAAGCATAGTTATATATAATAATTTTTTAAGTACAGGTCAAGGCAGGAACACACAAACATCCAAGATGACTATTTGGCAGCAAGAATTTTAGAGAAAGAAAGTTGCTGTAACTTTTTCTCCTATTACTGAGTCAGACTTCCTCTGTATATGGGTAACAGTTCACTTAGAGTTTGAATCAGAGGGAGAAACTAGTTAATACGTCTTGTTATCTCATGGTTCCCCTTTTCTAGTACCAGATGATATGGAAATAACCAGTAAGTTCAACTGAAGCCGTGGATTAATTAATGACCTTCTGCTTCAAGTACTCATCCCTTAATGAATCTTGACATGCAGTAGTAGCATTCTGTGTGCTCTTAAGCACGTTTCTTCTTCAGATCTCCGTATAACTTTGATCAAAGCACATATTGAGAATATGTTTATCCATTGCTCCAATTTTTTTGAAAAGCACTTTGAAAAACTTTTTAAAAAACCACACCCTTTGACCCAAAGGATACAACCCTAAAAATCGATCAAAAAGAAATAATGGTAGATATAGAGAGAGGTGTTCACAGAAGTGCTATGCATAAAAGAGGAAAACAATTCCAATGTACAAAAGGAAGGAATAGATTAATGCATTCTGTTACATGTACACTGCAGAACACTGGCCCCCAATGTCTGTTCTTCCCTTCTTCCAGAATAATAGAATTTCTAGCTAAAAATATGGTTAGTCAGCATTTTTTTTTCAGATTATATTCCATTATAGGTTATTACAAGATATTGAAAATAATTCCCTGTGCTATACAGTATATCCTTGTTGCTTATCTATTTTATCTATCGTAGTTTGTATCTGTTAATCCTACATTCCTAATTTGTCCCTCTTCCCCTCCCTCTCCCCTTCGGTAACCATAAGTTTGTTTTCTACATCTGTGAGAATGTTTCTATTTTGCATATAGAATCATTTGTATTATTTTTTAGTTTCCACATATAACTGATACCACAAAGCGTTTGTCTTTGACTAGTTTCACTAAGCATAATATTCTCTAGGTCCATCCATGTTGCTGCAACTTCTGTCTTTTTCAAAGTCACTGTTGTTTTGAGATTTGTGTCACTTGCAGATAAACCTAATTCTAACTAGAATAACATCTAGTGATAACTAGAATACATCTATGAATGTTTATGAAAACATTTAAAATATTGTTTCCTAAGAATTTTTAGTAGTATAGTTTAAGAAAAGTCTCATAATATAATGTTAAGTGAAAAAAATCAGGACACAAAACTGTTATTGCAATATTTTATAATTTTGTATTTTATTAAATGTATACATATATGCATAGGGGAAAAAAGTAGGATTATAGATATTTTTTCTTCTCTCTGCTTTTCTTCACCTTCTCTACCTCATTGTACACAAAACTCAATTCCAGACAAACCAAAGGCTTATATATGGAAGGCAAAACTTTAAAGTTATTAGAAGAAAATATGAGGGAGTTCCCTGGCTGTCTAGTGGTTAGGACTCTGCGCTTTCAGCACGGCCATAAAGAAAAAAAAAGAAAATATAGAAGGATATCTTCATGACTTTGGGATAAGGAAGAATTTTTAAACAAGTTACAAAAGCACAAACAATAAAGAAAAGTATTAATATACTCAACAGCATTATAATTAAGAACATCTGTTCATCAAAAGATACCAAAAAGAAAATGAAAAAACAAGCCACTGGGAAAAGATATTTGCAACATGTAAAACCACCAAAGTACATTTTTAGAAATTCCACAAGGCAACGTGAAACATAAGCAGCTAATAGAACAGAAAAAGGTGAAAATTATAAACAGGCATTTTATTAATAATCGTGGAATGCATATTAAATCATAATGAAGAGAGGAACAACAGGAACTTTCTTACACAGTTAGAAGGAGTGTCAATTACTCAATGACATTGGAAAATTATTTGATATTACTTAGTAAAGTTGCACAAACTTGGTACTTCCACTCTTAAATATTTAGTTTAGAGAAAAGCATTTATATGTTCATTAGGAGCCCTCCTAAGACCACAGCACCATTGTTCCAAATGGCAAAAAACTGGAAACAACCCAACAGAACAGGTAAATATGCTGTGGTCTGGGCATAAAATGGAAAGTCATTACAGCGGTGAGAATGAATGGAAGATAGCTGTTCTTGTCAACATGCATGACCCTCAAAAGCAATGTAGAGAGAGACACAAAAGAATAGATAACTTTATATAGAGCTCAAAACAGGCAGCACAGAAATTGTTTCTTTTTATGAATATATACACAGGTAATAAAGCTATATGAAAGCAAAAGAATGATTAACACAGATTTCAGGGTAGAGGTTACCTCTGATTGGGAGGAAGGGGAGGCAGAGGTGACTGGGAGGTACACAGGGACTGGCCAAACTATTAGCAAAGTGCTATTTATTAAGATTCATGATAGATACCAGTATTCATTTTATTATTATGCTTTAAACAATAATAAGGTTATTGTTATGTTGTTATATATATATATCGTACACTCTTTTGTAGGTATATTTTGTAATTTAAAAGAGTTTTAAAAAGGAACAACTCGGGGCTTCTCTGGTGGCGCAGTGGTTGAAAGTCCGCCTGCCGATGCAGGGGACATGGGTTCGTGCCCCGGTCTGGGAAGATACCACATGCCGCGGACCGGCTGGGCCCATGAGCCATGGCCGCTGAGCCTGCACGTCCAGAGCCTGTGCTCCGCAACGGGAGAGGCCACAGCAGTGAGAGGCCCGCGTACCGCAAACAAAAAGGAACAACTTGAGCTAATTTTTAAAAACTAAGCCACAAGACCATAGTGTGTCCCAGCAATGTAAATTTTTAACAAATTAACAGGTAGGACACATTTCACAGGGATCATTTACAGATTCTGACAAATTATTCAAAGAAATCAGTGTTTTGTATGTTTTTGGTCACAGGGCATAAAACTGAGCAGAACATTCTCAGTCCCTTTGGCAGCCAGTTATGGCTGTGTAACTAAATTGGGGCCAACAGGATAAGAGTGGAAGTGACATGCGCATTTCTAGGGGTTTTCCTTAAAGTTGCAGTCCCTTGCCCTGGATGTTTTCTTTCTCATTTCCCCAGACATGGAGGGGGCTGGTTTCCACCGTACGGATAAAGACAAACTGCCAAGGGGATGGTGAAACAAGACGCAATGAACCTGGGTCTCTACATGAAACCTGGGCCTCTGCTCTTGTGGAGCAGGACCACGAGGCCAGCCCTGGGCTTCTTACCCTAGACTCTTGAAGTGACTATATTCTGGAATGTCTTTATTGCAGCAGCTTAGTTTGTACCTTGACTCGTAAATCCACTGTCATACTTTACGTGTTCCTTGTAAACATCAGTAGAGAGACATGACTCTGAAAATGGAACAGTAATATATGGTATTATCTACAAGAAAACCAGATGCCTCCACAGCCTAGAAATTTCCTTTTCTTCCACAGCCTAGAAATTTCCTTTTCTCAGTGTCTAGCAGTGATCAGGCCCCGAGACACTGGGACAAGTCTAAAATGCACAAGAGACCAAAGTAGACACCTGAATGCAAATTTATTAATTTACTGGGAGAAATAAAACAGCAACAGTCCTGTAAGCATAATTAACACATTCTCTCCCCTGTGATGAAACTACACAGAAATCCAAGTTATCAAAAGCCATTTCAGAAATGTTTAAAGTTCATGGAATCAACTCATTCTCTCTCTGTAGGCAGACCTATATGGAACTTAGAAGGTTGCTTCATGAGCATGAAATCAAAACAAGGAGAAACCAACGAATCAAATGTCTAGTGAATGTCCTTTCAACCTTGTGACCATAGTGACAGGAAGTACTCAAAATCAGATGCCTAAGTCTCCTATATTTACCTTCGCATTAGAAAAGGTGTTGCGGACTTCCCTGGTGGCGCCGTGGTTAAGAATCCACCTGCCAATGCAGGGGACACGGGTTCGAGCCCTGGTCTGGGAAGATCCCACATGCCGCGGAGCAACTAAGACCGTGCGCCACAGCTACTGAGCCTGTGCTCTAGAGCCCGTGTGCCGCAACTACTGAAGCCCGTGCGCCTGGAGCCCGTGCTCCGCAACAAGAGAAGCCACCACAATGAGAAGCCCACCCACCACAGCGAAGAGTAGCCCCCGCTCGCCACAACTAGAGAAAGCCCACACGCAGCAACAAAGACCCAATGCAGCCATAAATAAATAAATAAATTTATTAAAAAAAAAAAAAAAGAAATGTTGTTGCAACTGGGACAAGGAAAAGGTCAGAGACCGACAGTAAGGCTTCCTTTTCCCTGGAGAACAGGCACTACCAATGTTTTCCTCTGTGATCCTTCTTTTCTTATCCCAAGGGCTGGTCCAAGAGAGTGTTGCTTGTCTTTATATGAGATTTTCACCTGTTTTGGAAGAAAAGAAAAAAATATCTCCCTGGGCTTCCCTGGTGGCACAGTGGTTGGGAGTCCGCCTGCCGGTGCAGGGGACGTGGGTTCGTGCCCCGGTCCGGGAGGATCCCACATGCCGCGGAGCGGCTGGGCCCGTGAGCCATGGCCGCTGGGCCTATGTGTCCAGAGCCTGTGCTCCGCAATGGGAGAGGCCACAACAGTGAGAGGCCCGCGTACTGCAAAAAAAAAAAAAAAAAAAAAAAAATCTCCCTGGATTGGTGGACTTTCTGGAAACAATTGTGTTAATTCTGAGAATATGGTATTTATTAATTTTCGGTGGTAAACTTCTTTTCTTTTTTGCCATGATGGTGGCAGCAGACTGGTAGATCTTTTTCATGCCTGTCTTTGGTAAATTGAAAAGTTGGCAGCACTTCATCAGATCCTCCTTTTTTTTAAAAAACTGAGTCATAAAGCCTAAAGGCCTGGAACTACTGTTCTATCCTCCCGCAGATGAACAAACACTGTTTTTGACTGACACATTCTTAAGATATGGTAATGACTTCAAACTGGTTATACTGAAATTTTCTGAGCCTTCAAGCTATCCTTTGGGTGATTCATTTTTTATTCATTTTATGGCTCTAAATTCTTAGAGGTTTTATTTTATCTCATTTACAAGTTAGCAGGGCATATCTTTATAGCCCTCAAGTATTTAGAACATCCTATAAACTCACTTTCTAAGAGCACAAGAAGTATGTCGTATTACAATAATAACATCTACCATTTCTTGAGCATATACTATATCCCAGGCCCTGTGAATTCTTTTCTTTATATGGATTAATTTAAGTAGCCCTTTCACAACACTATGAAGTAATTATAATTATTATTTGCATTTTAAGATGAGATGATTAGGGTGTAAAGAGTTTATTAATCTGTCCAAGATCACATAGGTAGCAGCAAGACCTAGAACTAAAAACAGGCTTCTGATTCCAAAGTCCATTTTCATATTATGTCTCTCAAAAAATCAGGGTCTGCCTTCTCATTAGGAAATTAAACCCTGGTTTCCTGTGAGATAGTAAAACCAATGAGGCCTAGTATATTTTTGAATATTTGATAATTTAAAAATATTTGGTGCTAAACCTAATTCACCCTATCCATAGAAATACATAAACGACTTGCATTTTCTAGGGAAAAAAATGAAAATACTTCTTAATAACTCCCTCTATCCTTTTTTAATCTTCTATTTGTGAACATTTTGTCCCTAAAATAACTTCTGACTGCAGCTTTATCAAGAACAGTATTTCTTTTTTATACATTTATTTGTTTATTTATTTATTTTTGGCTGCATTTGGGTCTTTGTTGCTGCGCATGGGCTACTCTTCGTCGCGGTGTGCAGGCTTCTTATTGCAATGGCTTATCTTGTTGTGGAGCATGGGCTCTAGGCACGTGGACTTCAGTAGTTGTGGCACACTGGCTCAGTAGCTGTGGCTTGCAGGCTCTAGAGCGCAGGCTCAGTAGTTGTGGCGCACAGACTGGTCATTGAGATGTGTGCTTGTCTTGGAAAGCCAGTGCCATGACAATTTTCTGGGCCTCACTTTATCCATTACCACAGCTTCTTTGGTGCCTGCCAATGTCTAATGTCTCCTAAGTGACTGACACAGACCCAAGCAACCTTTCAGAAGTGCATCTGTGGCTGAGGCTGGCTTCTGTGGATATTGTCCCCACGACACACAGCCAGCTGTTCTTGAAGAAGGGCCCCCTCCTCAATTCAAATCAGACTGCCGGTGTCCCATGCTCCTTGTGAAGAATGAGACCGTATTTCAGGAATTCTGTGACTGCACACGGTGACCACAGGGCACCTTTATCCACTAACCTCCTTCTCAGCCAGTATTAATGGGTCCCGAAAGGTTCATCAGAGAGTTGGGTCTCCAAGGAGGATAGAGCCTTGGGCATGTCTCTCATGCCCAAATAAAAACATTTTTCCAAACCCAATTCAAGCTGTTTGAGTACTGGTTACAAATATTACTACTGTTTTCTTGCATTAATTAAGGATATGTTTATGACTCTCTGGATTAATAAACTTCTTTGCTCCCTGGATCTTGCCTCGCATGAGCTGAGGTGCTGAAAGTCCTGGAATGAAATGGAGGCAGAATATTCATCTCTGGGCCAGTCCTGAGAAATTCACCTGTAGATGCCTTGAATGCCGAGGGAACCTCCTCAGACATGAGAAAGAGTCATAGATATCGGATTTTCTAGGCTCTGGACACACTTTCAATAGTCTAACCATCTCCCTGACTTTCCTCAAGAGCAGTACCGTGCAAAAGAAATATGATGTGAGCCACATGTCATTGTAAATTTTCTAGTAGCCACATTTTAAAAGAGTAAAAGAAACAAGTGAAATTAATTTTAATAATAAATGTTATATAACCAATATTAAAAAATCATTTCCTCATAGAATCAATATTAAAAATTATTAATGAGATATTTCCATTCTTTTATCATGCAAAATCTTTGAAATTTGGGGTCTATTTTATACTTCCAGCACATCTCAATTTGGATCAATCTCATTTCAAGTGCTCGATAACCACACGTGACAAGGACCTACTGGATAGCACAGGGATCTATACTCAATATCTTGTAATAACTTATAATGGCAAAGAATCTGAAAAAAAAAAAAAAGAATCACTTTACTGCACAGCTGAAAACTAACACAACATTGTAAATCAATGATATTTCAATAAAAACTTTTTTAAAAACAGCCACGTGTGGCCAGTGGCTACCGTATTGGACAGTGCAACTCAAGAGAAAGACCAAGAGGTCACTCAGAATCTAGCTACTGCCAGAACAGTCAGGAGGCTGGAGATGCTGTAATGTACTCTACCCCTTGGTAGGGGTAATAGAGACTGATGCTTCCAATGCCTCTGTCCCAGGAAAACGCCTGGGCAGGCGCCCTGATATACGTTCAGTACTTTCACACAGTCTAATGCCACGTGAACTTAATTACTAGGATAGAAAAGTAGCTCCTCACCATGAAGTTCACCTTTAACCCCTAAAGACATACTTCATGTTAGTATGTTAGAATGACATACTTAGTAAGTTCAGAATGAAACCCTGAACAGCTATTGCCCTTAGAAATTAAGGGCAAGGCTTAATTTTTCCAACGGTTAATTTTAGGTTTGAATGTGCTTTGAGACCAAGAAGTCAGAAAGCTATCCCATCCCAGATCAGCCATTCAAAAACCTCTGTAGTCCTGAGAACTCAAAAGGATTGGCAAACCTCATCCAGTGCCACCAAAAGAAAATTCCTACATCTGTCCATGCTCGGCAGAACTCTGGGAACACCCTGACAGTTAGCACTGTGAACTGGGAATAAGGAAGGCCTCCTGTGCGACTAGAGCCAGTTACATTTACATGTCCCTGCAGACAAGCTTGGATCCAGGCCTTTCTGCTGTGCCAGGATGCAAACTGATAGGGCCACTGGGGACTTTTCAAGAGAACTAATTTGACTCATTAGGGACTCTAATAGTCGCATATGCAACATAACTTCTTTCATTAATCAGACAAATGCAAAGGATACTCTCAGCCAAAAGATAAGTCAGTGATCCCCGAGGAGCTATTTTGTTCCTTTTCCTGCTCCCTAAGCCTGCTAGTCATGCAATTTAATCGTAAACCTTCCTTTTTCTCTGTGTCCATCTCAGGGTGATGGGGCTATTGTTGAGGAGAGTTTATATATCACCTGTGTCTGTTCACACAGCACCGGACACTCAACCATGTGCCTGCAAGATACCCCTGCATCACGCACCTGCAAAATGTGGTGGAACGGTACAGACTACCAAATACACTCCTTTTCTACAGAGCCCTTGGGGGGCACCAGACTTGTGACCCTTCCATAGGCATTTCAAATACAGGTCCAAGTCTACTTCTCATCACCTCTAAACTCACGGCCAAGAATCCATGAACCAAATACCAGACTATTTCAGATTCAGGCCATCTTACTAATAGGGCAGTTATCCCTAATAGAGCAGCCTTCACACTATGAAATTTTTGTATGACTCTGTTCAACCAGTATTTAAATATCCACTACAGTTATGGGTTTCACTCATTATTCACTTCGATTACCTCTCCAGCAACCTACCCATAAGAATTCCATGCAGTTCTGGAGAAACTTCAGGCTTTTTGAGACCTACGCAATAGGACTCTGAAGTCTGAAATATAGCGAAACAATAACTGTTTTGTAGATGGTACGCATGAAATTTTCAGGTTTACTTGCACTCTGCAGTCACTCAGGAATATCATCTTTTGCTAGGCATACTATGAGAAACAGATAAGCCAGAATGTTCAGGATTGCTGTTCCTTCCCCTGAGAATACCAATATTTACTCTAAATTGGTTTAGATCTGGAAGAAACAGAATGTCCATAGTATTTTAACTTGATTCTATTATTAGCAAGGAAATATTCTGTTGCTTATTTGTCAGGCTTTTTGTGGGTTTCTTACTGTAACTTTTACATTGTTTCTTCTTTTTTAAAGAAGAAAAATATATGGTGTGTTTAATTACATTTCATAGAATTATTATCCCTGAATCATAATTCTGTTAGTACACCAGTATAGAGCTTATTTCTTAATATTTAGGTGAGAACCATTTCCTTCTGTTTTTGAGAATAATTCTCTAAACTCATTTCCAGTAATGGCACTCTTCCCCAAATCAAAGGTTTAACAAGGGAGATGCAAGCAGAATAATCATAAAAACACAAAGCAATACAACAGCAACAAAAAAATTCTAACTTCCAATAACAGCTCAATTTAGAAGAGAGTTTATATCTTCAGAACAAAAGCATTCCTCCTTGACTTTGTAACCAGTCAAAATCTGTGTATTCTACAGAAAATCTGTGGTTATTCCCAGAAAACTACCCTTTACTGCTTCTGCCTCCATTAGATTTCCTAAGCACTAGTGTTTTATTTTTACTTTTTATTTTTTCCAACTTTATTGGTGTGTAATTTTTTTTTACATCTTTATTGGAGTATAATTGCTTTACAATGGTGTGTTAGTTTCTGCTTTATAACAAAGTGAATCAGTTATACATATACATATGTTCCCATATCTCTTCCCTCTTGCGTCTCCCTCCCTCCCACCCTCCCTGTCCCACCCCTCCAGGCAGTCACAAAGCACGGGGCTGATCTCCCTGTGCTATGCGGCTTCTTCCCACTAGCTATCTACCTTACGTTTACATTGTTTCTTTTCAGCCAATCATTAGTGAGGGAAAGTTAAGTCTGATGAATTCCACTTTGGAGTTTATAATTATTATACATACATCATGATGAGCATTATTCTATATTCTCTCCAAGCCTGACATTCTTGAAGGATATAGTCCTATTCCCCCGAGGATTGTATTCTAAGTAATAGGATAATCTAACAAATGACCTATTCTATATCAAATGGGAGAGCTTCCTATAAATTACATCTTTTTTTTTTTGTTTTTGGCCATGCAGCATGTGGAACTTCTCCAACCAGGGATTGAACCCGTGCCTGCTGCTTGGAAGCATGGAGTCTTAACCACTGGACCACAAGGGAAGTCCTAAATTATATCTTTTCAAAGGATATATCATGATCATTATGGCCAGGCTTTACTGCACTGCTGCAGAAGACTAATTTATTTTCCTTGACAATAATTTTATGAGTTAGAATAATTTTGGGAAGGCAATAGTAAAAAGGCTTTTGTAATAGCACTGAGGAAGATTAGGATGGGAGTAATGGTCATTGTTGTTTTCCTGCAAGACACCCATTTCCATTTCCTTCTCTCCCCTTCCTAACAGCATCCTAATTTGGGTACCAGTAAGACTCTTTTTCATGTACGTCAGGGGAAACCGTCACACCCAACTCCAGAGAAAAACTGTTTTGAATTAAGGATAATACTATGTCCCTTGTTATACTTACTGGTGCTGGAACCCAGGCCTAAGCTGATCTGCACATGGCATACCTCTGACCCCAGGGACTGGTTCAGGAAGAACATAGTAAACCTGTTTGGGCTGATAAGAAATGAGAAGAGACATGCAGAAACTTCTGAGAAAGAGTTTTCCTTGTTCTTGCAAGAGAATCACAGGAAAAAATACTCTTTCTTTGGACATTGAGGAGAGCATATGTGAAGGCAGCATTTTGCCATAAGAAAGCCAGTGTGAAGATGAATCCGACAAACAGTCCTAACAGGCTGAACTAGGCTGAACCTGAAGCCCACCCTTCTCCAGACTTCCATTATGTGAACCAATGAATTCCCAGTTACATGAGCCAATAAAAACTAAGCGGAGTCTGGTTTTCTGTTACTTTTGGGCAAAAGTATCCTAAGTGAAAAGGTGAGTTAGTTTTAATTTTGTTTCATTTTCCAAATGTTTTAAAGCTTAAAAACAATTTTTACAAGCAAGCATATGGTAAAATTCAAGCAGTGTAAAAAGACAAAGAAAATGTCCATCTCATTTCAGACATCATTCAACCTCTCCAGAGTCAACCACAGAATAAGTTTCACAGATGTACATGTGTGTGTGTTCTTGTTTCTACTCAAGCAGAAGCACAATGTACACATTTTTCTAACATCTTGTTTTTTGTACTTTCTATATCTTGGAGATTATTTCAAATCATACCTATAGATTTACCTCATTCTTTGTAAAGCCTGTGTGGTATTCTATTGTATAGATGTACCACAATTCCTTTAACCAATTCTAATTTTTTGCCACTATAAATAATGATGAAATGAAACATCCATAAATTTAACTATTTGAACAAAGATATGAATATAAATCTGAGGATAGATTCCTAGAGTGGAATACCTGGGTCAAAAAGTGTATACATTTTATATCTTAATAGTTATTGCCAAAATTGATAGAACCTCTTTAGAAGGGATTTTGGTAATAGCTATTAAAATATAAAATGCATACATATTTGTATAGTCAAATACATTTTTTTTCCCTTGTACTCTACCAATTGCTCAAAATTATAGCGCATTTTAGATTGATTACTATTTGGACCACAACTATTTGTTTTCTCTATTTTTCTGGAGTTTTTAATTGCCTTCTTTTTCTCTTGGGAAAAGGAATATGCCTCCTTCACCATATCCAAATAACTTCCAACACCTTATTTATTCTATCTATAGCGTGGAATTTATTCTTTTCGTATTACAGACATTCTTTTCGGTCCCCACTGAGTTCTTGTTCCAATTTGGAAAGACATTTCTAGGCCTTCAGTGCTAGCAGTCATTTGGGATTTCTGTTCATTGAACCCTGGGTTAGGTCCATGTTTTTCTGTACTCCAGGTCATTTTCTTTCTAATTTCCCTCGCTCCTGTTTTTTCTCAATTACATCAAGTAAATTCCTAAGAAAAGGAGTTTCTGAGTTCTTCAATTTCTTTACAGTGGGCCCTCCCTATCCATGGTTTTGGCATCCACCATTATGGGGGGCCAACTGTAAGGGGCTTGAGCATCTGTGGATTTGGTATCCACGGGGGTCCTGGAATGAATTCTCAGAAAACCAAGGGATGACTGTATCTTGTTCTATTGCTTACTTGACAGTTTGACTCCAAGTTTCCAACCTCAGAAAATCTCTGAGGTTTTACTGGGCAAATTCACTCCTACTGCCACTGCAGCCCCTCCTGATTGTATCTGGGTTGTGGCTTCTTTCTCTCTGTTTAATCCATCACATGATTCCATCTCTTTTCTGACTTCCATAAAATTTTAAAAATCTTTCATCTCTTGGTGATTCTCTTCCTATTCTCTTCATTCATGTAATTTTATTTCCTTTTTTGATTTTTGTTCCTTTACTATCATTTTAATTGCATCCAGACCAAATACATGTGTACAGTTTGCCATTCAAGTGGGAAGCCTCTCCCTAGTCCTTCTTATTTTTCCGAGTCTCAAAATAATTTTATTGGTTGTCATCATACATAAGAATTTACCTGTCTACTTTTTCCATGAAAAAGGAAAAAGTAGCTCATGATGAGATCTAACCTCTTATATAATTGTATAAATTTGAACTTCCAGAAATATTAGTCACTTAGCACTTCAGGATGGTTTTAAAGTAGCACCATAGATGTCATAGGAATTCACTTGTCTCTTTCCCAACAAAGTACTTAAGGAAACAACTGAATGTGTATTCCTATTAAGTATTGGTAACAGCCTGAACTTTTTTGTAGCATAGATGGAGTATGACTCAGGATGGAATCATATTGCTCTGGAACTAAGTGGGTGTGAGTGGAATGACGTGATGCATTATTTATATTTTGTAATTATTAGCGATTCATTATAAACACATAACCTATAAGCAGTAGTGTGCTAGTAAATGATAGTCAACTCTTCAGGGAAAAGGAGTGTGCATATATATATATGTTTATTGTAAATTTTTATAAAATAAAGAATGTGTAGCATAAACTTTACAAATAATAATAAAATATACAATACTTTTATTGTAACTGCCACATAGCCAATGGATTCTTACACACTGCTTTTGCCAAACTTTTGTATCTGTGGCCAAAATATGGTTGCAATTGAATTATGATTTGACAAATGGAGTTGCAGCCCAGTCTGCTAACTCTTTTCCTGATAAATCTATTGTTATTAAATCTGACATATGTAGTCAATTTTTCACGACGTTTTTGCTTAACAATGAGCTTGCAAAATTTCTAAAAATTTAATAATCAACTCTGGCAAACTGGCACAAGCGAACTCCAGGACATCTATAAACTCCCCTTCGGGGGATCAAAATGAAGACCCACCTATTTTTGTTACCCAAACAATACTTCTCTGATATCATGAAAACATCCTTCTTCTCAGTAATCCCCACTCTCTAACCATTCCTCATCTCCCACCATATGAAATCCATACACCCCAGTGACTGAGAGGTTAGCCCCACATAGGTCACCTACAGAAGAGAAAACTAGAAATTCAGCTGTTCAACCAAGGTGGCATATTAGGCTGGGGCTAAGCTGTTGCTGGTATCACAGCCACATGGTGGCACTATTGAAACACAGGTATTGCAACTGCCTCAGTACCCCTCCCCACACCACCCCCACCTCAGCTTGCTCCCAGTTATGCAAAGCTTTACAGCGCACCAGCCTACACCTCCTCTGAAAACCTAGCATCCCTCTCCCCTTTCACACACAGCTCCTTTCATGCAGGAAATTCCATCAAGGCAAACAAGCTGATGCACATTCTGCTTGTTAAAAGTTATATAACAGGACCTTCTGGTGGCGTCTGTCCCAGCAAGTTCTACTTGTTGACCTCTGGTTTTTAGACCCTGTCATCCATATGTCACTGGGAGCCGTCCTGTCTCAGATTTACCTGTGATGCAGGTAAATCTTTGACTACCAGTTCAGGGCCTGGGGAAGCTCAAGCCCTTTTTATAATGTATCTGTCCTTAACTTATTTGCATCTTTCTGTCTTTTGCTGTCCACTGTATCTACATGGCCTGCTAGGTTTCATTCCACATTAAACCCCAATGGAAATGCTCCATTATTTATCATCTTCCATAAGAAATTCAACAAAACTCAGCATTTTTGTGTTTGGGCGAATTGCCCCCAATTTCATGTAAATATCCCAGAGAGGGACTCTAATTGGCCCAGCTTGGGTCATGTGCCTACCACTGGGCCAGTGTATGGTCAGGAGGTTGGGATAGTATGACCGACCAGACCTGTATCACATGCCAGCTTCTATGATGGGGGCAGTATGAGTGGCAGCCCAGAACTGCACGGAGTGAGGAAAGGAGAACACTCCAAAGGAAATGGAGAAATCTTACCTGAAGATGAAAGACAGAAATGCTGAAAGAACAAAAGCAACAAACATTCACTCCTGGTAGAGATTCGACCCTTCCTCGTGGCTAGTTTGTCCTTTTTGGGGTGTTTTAACAATTCCTAGAGAACAACAGGGAAAGGTATTCTTTGTAGGAAACAATTGTAAAATGAAAACATATTTAACACAAAGCAATGCTGAAGGATGTCCTTTGAAGCATTCCTTTGAAATACTAGCTTATCTATTATGAAGTTTAGATTTTTATATTATTGGTGTTTCTCACAGTGGGGCATAAGTTTGCATGCTTTCCAACTCTCTGATGTGTGGAATTATTTTACATTTTCACTTAATGTGACACAATAATTTAGAACCTTCAGTGGTAACATTAAGAAGATCCCTTACGCTACTTAGGCAGAGGCAAAAAAGGCAAATAATCTCACTGCTAGTTACTTACCATGATTCTAGCTTTATGATTTTGTATCTTATAAGCTTTTTCATCTCTTAAATGTTCTGTATTAAAATATGATTATATTCTGTATTAAAATATGATTGGAATGTGAGTGTTATGATAGGAAGCATTAACAAAGTAGTTCCCTTTGTCCTACTGCGTTTCTGGTATGCCTGTTGCCGTCTGAGTGTCTCACCATTGGAAGGCTATCTTGTATCTTGAATCTCTGTACCACATGTACTCTTCCAAATAGGGTTTAGAGCAGCCAACTTCAAACTGGGTACTCATGCTCCTAGGGTACGAGAAGACTCTCCCAAAACACATGGTGATTGGATAGTTTTAATGCAACCAATTTCCAGTTCTCAATTTCCACAGGTCCCTTTCCTGACAGCCCCCTCTGTAGGCCTGCCAATGTCTCCTTTTACACATTCACCCTTCTCCCCCCTCAGAGAAGACGGACACATCTCTCTCCCTACCTGAATCTTACCTTGGTGCATTGCTCCAGGCTATAAAAATTTCGAAGGCAACTCAAAAGGGGAAAATTAGACATGCGCTGCTCTTGAGGGGGCATCCTCCCATTACCTACCTTCCCCCCAAAAAAGCAAAGAAAGCCTCAGTAAAAAGTACTGAAGTCTTATCTTATCTAGGTAACAACTCTCGGCAAGTCTCCATGCCTCCTCTATCTCCTGTCTCTGTTACGTGAAATTAGGCTTCAGAAGGATATCATCTCAATTGTTTAAATTTTAAAATGATTGACAGTAAGTCTGATTTAACTGATTGGTTTGACAATGAAGACTGGCTTCAAAAGTGTTATATTCATATATTGGACTTATTCTATAAACTGAATGAGCTAAACCTACAGCTCCAAGGATTTGATAAAAACGAAGTTAAAATATATGTTCAAATTACAATACACCTGAAAGTACGTTCTTTGCAATGATTTAAACTTAAAATGTTATAAAACAGTTTTAGATGTCAATGTAAAATGTTCAAGGGGCCTTATGTTTTTCAAAATTCTTTCAGGATTACATATGCAAAGAATTTTGAAGATCCCCATGTAAGAACCGACAAACCACCTCAAGCAAATTAAACTCTTCATTAAGGAAACACAACTATGCATACAACTTACAGCTATAATTAACTATGAAAAACATCCCTTTTAAAAGAAGGTTGTAAAAGAACATAACATCTTAGTAAAAATTCATACTTAACTGAGCTAACATTTTTCTTCTGTTGATTTAATTACTCTTGAGTCTAATCAAGTGTGGGTTTCTCCCTGTTAAATATAGAATTTGGCCTGAGGACATACTAAAGCTTTCCATCCTGGTCTTTCAGCCTGTTTGTTTATGCTGTAGGTGGGAAGTGGTTGGCGTTTAAACTCCATTTTCCCCGTATTTAAGCCAATAAAGTCTATATTTGCATCCCCACAAGACCAAAACTTTCTGATTACAGTTCTTCTGGTGGTGGTTTTTCCCTCCTCCACTAAATATCAAAGAAGAAAGTAGCCATTTTTCCAGACGCTGGTGGATCCCATGACTGTTTCAACTCCATGAAAAACAAAATTACAAAACCACTACTAACTCTTACCTTCCACCTCTGCTGCTTAGATATCTTTAGGGTCTTTTACCACGATAAGATGCAAAATTCATTACTAAGGTGTGATTCTATTAAATTGCCAGACAGGTTTACTGACCCAGAGCCAAACTGGTTTTTCTGCGACCAAAATTTTCCTCCCTGTTTCTAATAACTGAAAAATGTTGAAACATATAAAGAAGTTGTAAATACTTAGAAGCACAGTTTTCTCCACAAACGTACCCTCTTACTCATTAATTAGCTGCCAATTGAGAGCAAAATTTAGCCAGGGACAGAGAGACCCCTGAGAGCAAGAGGAAAAGAGAAGAGGTGGCCACCAAGGGCAAAGGGAGCTGTTTGGAGAGTGTACCAGGGACAAACTTCCTATTGCACAAGCTTGCCCCTGGCCAGCCCAGTCCCTGAGGACAAGGCCCTCTTTAGCCACCACATTTAGCCTGGCATAACCTTGGCTTGGAGAGAAAGCCTGTGCTTTTTTTTTTAAAGTTGCATACTGTGCATATCCCATTTTTAAAAACCTATCAAAGGTAAGTTTTCCCAATAATCAAATATCCTTCTTTAGCAGTAAGTTAGTGGCTACCCTGTATACTATGTGTCATTTAGGATTAGATTTAGCTATAAAAAAATAACAGTGATTAAACACAAAAGTAGGCCGATCACAGATGGTATGTTGGCTCCAAGAAGTCAAGGCTGGCTACATAATTGTGGAGTCCAGTGCAAAATGAGAACGTGGGTCTTCTTGTTTAAAAAGTAGAGAGTTCTGCACTTCCCTGGTGGCGCAGTGGTTGAGAGTCCGCTTGCCGATGCAGGGGACACGGGTTCGTGCCCCGGTCCGGGAAGATCCCACGTGCCGCGGAACGGCTGGGCCCGTGAGCCATGGCCGCTGAGCCTGCGCGTCCGGAGCCTGTGCTCCACAACGGAAGAGGCCACAACAGTGAGAGGCCTGCGCACCGCAAAAAAAAAAAAAAAAAAAAAAAAAAAAGTAGAGTGTTCTGAAACCATGCTCCACAGGGTTAACAGAAACTGGTGACTAACAGAAATTCTTGAGCTTGTCCTACAGAACAGCAGGTAAGGGAACAGCTTGTTGAAAATCCCTCTGCTTGTAACCTGCTTTTCTGAATGTTTTAATTATTTTTGACTCCTTAACTACCTTATAGATAACACCTCGCTATTGTAACGGGGGGCTTAAGTTGTTTTTCAGAAACTTGGAGTCAGCTCTTGTCCAGTTCAAGCCAGCTAAGACTGGTTGGCACCATCGACCCTAAAACTGGACCTGCACAGGTGTCTGATGAATGACCTTTTGATGTCAGAGGGCCCAAAACCCCACCCTCAAATCATGCTAAATACCTCCATTTTCGAACATGTATCCCATGAAGAAGCACGTAACTTGGATGCTTCGGATTTGAGATTTGTTCCATTGTCTTCTGACTTGTCTGCCTTGTGAATAAACTCTTTCTCTGCTGCAAATCTTGGTGTCTCAGCATGAACTTGCTGCTCGTTGGGCAAACGTTAAAAGTACTAAAATACAGGGGGAGACGTCCCTGGCAGTCTGGTGGTTAAGACTCTGCATTTCCATTGCATGGGTTTGATCCCTGGTTGGGGAACTAAGATCCTGCAAGCCATGGGGCATGGCCAAAAAAAAAAGAAGATTCTTTCATTTTGAGATCTCTTTCTTGATTTGTTATGGTGTTTTTTTATTTTCCATTTAATGTCATTCTAGGTAACAAAAAGATAAAATTTTAAGTTATTAGTATGTGTTGTACCCTTCATGTTTATATTGAGTAATGCCAATTTAAATGCAAATATAAGGGACTTTCCTGGTGGTCCAGTGGTTAGGGCTTGGTGCTTTTACTGCCGTGGGCCCAGGTTCCATCCCTGGTCCGGGAACTAAGATCCCACAAGCTGTATGGTGTGGCCAAAAAAAAACCCCAACAACCAGTAAATAGAGGAATATTTAAATTGTATGTGGAATCACTAAAATCACATTCATTCATAATTCGTAGCGTGTACAAACATTTGTACCTTGTTCTTACCAGAACAACGTTGCACAAAAGGAAATCAACTGTTTTTATTTCAGTTCTTGACACACACACCTTCTACCAACGCTCTACCTTCAGCATACTATTGAGTAAAAAGGACTGAAATGAAAAGGATCTTTGGGTTATCTTCTTTTTTCCTTCTATGTGATCCTTTGCATAAGTTGTTGACTATTACAGGGAAGTAACATAACATGAGTAAGGAGTGATATAACAGGGTTCCTTGGTTGTCGTATTTCTAGGAACGTCATTGCCTTCTTACCGAGTAGCAAGTTCTGGTTCAAACAAAAAGTGTGTCCTCTCAGGGCTCTCAGGGCCCCGGCTTAATCAGCTGTATAGATGTAACACGCTTTCCTTGGACTCACTTTGAGTCTTGCTGAACTCTGGCTCATTGTGGGACCACGGGAATTCTGAGCTCACGCGGCTCATGCAAATGGGGCAACAAGGTACAGCAACCAAGCATATTGCATGTAACCCTCTTCTCACACACATGCTCCGTCATTCTATCAGACTTCATTTACAAAGCACAAGTTCAAAGACAAAATTATTAAGAATTTCAAGATAGCCACAGTAGAAACCACCAATGCAGAGCCCTTCTGAGCAGGGTCCTCGTGTGATAGCATAGCTTGCATGCCCATGGAGCTGCCATGCTCCACCAAGTCTGCAAGACTTCTTTTCTCTTTTTGCTCCTTCATCTTCTGTGTGGGGACTTCCATCCTCAAGGTCACTTCATGATCCAAGTTGGCTGCTGGAGTTCAACAACAGCAGAAAGGAGAAAGGGAGAAGTGCAAAAGGACCAACTCTTCCAGGCCGAATCAGTGCTCTGAAGGAGCCTTTCAGAAGGCCAGCTCTGCTTCCATCTCACTAATCAAGACTTAGTCATGAGTCTACATTTAACTCTCACGTCGGCTGGAAATGTAATCTTTTTGCTGGATGCATTGCCACCCTGAATACCCGGAATGAAATCAGGTTGTTATTAAAAAATAAAGGTTAATTGACATGGATGGGCAACTAACTGTTCCTGCCATGACAAAAGATAATATATTTAATCAAACCTTAATTTTTATTTTTTATTTATTTATTTTTTGCGATACGCGGGCCTCTCACTGTTGTGGCCTCTCCTGTTGCGGAGCACAGGCTCCGGACGCGCAGGCTCAGCGGTCATGGCGCGCAGGCTCAGCGGTCATGCCTCACAGGCCCAGCCGCTCCGCGGCATGTGGGATCTTCCCGGCCCGGGGCACGAACCCGTGTCCCCTGCATCGGCACGTGGACTCTCAACCACTGCACCACCAGAGAAACCCAAACCTTAATTTTTATTTACGTGGGTTGTTTCTGATTTTTCACTATTATCAACATCATTTAAAAACTTTTAAATTACAATTTAAGTTTAAATTTTAAATTTACTCTAATTTTTTAAAAAGTATTCCTGTGGGACTTCCCTGGCGGTTCAGTGGTTAAGACTCGGTGCTCCCCGTGCAGGGGGCCTGGGTTTGAACACTGGTCAAGGAACTAAGATCCCACATGCCACATGGCGCAGCCACAGAAAAAAAGTATTCCTAAACAACTAGCACATTTCTTTGGAAGAATTTTTCCACTTATGAAGTCAAAATAAACAATAGGTACTTAATGAAACATGTAATGATAACAGCAGTAGAGTTTTTTGGTTTTTGTTTTTTACAAAAACGCGGCGTGGGGGGGGGGCGGGGGGGCAATTAAACGTTTATACTGATATGTAGTCCTGACATAAACACTGTGTGGGTCAAGGAATAGATAGCTAAAGATAAAGACGTGTTAAATTATGTGGCTTTTATGACCCTCTGATCCTGTACAGTATCGCTAATTTGTGTGTGACTAGATGACAAAAAGCAAAAATAATATAAGTAACATCTGAAGGTTGTTAATTTTGTGAAGATCACCTACTTCTACTGGAATCAATCTACTGTCAATATCTGGATACATTGTATCATCTTGTGTTAATATTATCTGTTTCTAATATTGACTGTCAAGATGCCTTCTATAATCTTGTTTTTTGTTTTTTGTTTTTTTTTTTTTGCGGTACTAGGGCCTCTCACTGTTGTGGCCTCTCCTGTTGCGGAGCACGGGCTCCGGACGCGCAGGCTCAGCGGCCATGGCTCACGGGCCCAGCCGCTCCGCGGCATGTGGGATCTTCCCAGAGCGGTGCACGAACCCGTGTTCCCTGCATCAGCAGGCGGCCTCTCAACCACTGCGCCACCAGGGAAGCCCCTATAATCTTGTTTTAATGTTATCACATCTCTGATATTGAGTATCTGGATGCATTGTGTCATCTTGAATTAATATTATCTACTTGAAGCTGGCCAGAATACGACACCTAGGTGAGAACTAGCTGTTGTTCATTTTCCCATTAGCATCTGCATAGCATATAATCAAGCTGTTCTTTAATTGGTGAAAACTAGTTCTTTGTTCAGTGCTAGTAACTCAGGACTAAAATAACTTGAATGTTCTTAGCTCATTTGTTTGTCACATCCTTGCCAAGCTTATCAAATTATTTCCATATGAAATGATGAAAATGTTTTACAAGCCTCCAAAACACTTTTATTTGCAGTAAACAACTGTGAAAGAATTTACTTATTCTGTTTTTTAACCAGTTCTTAAATGACAAGAACTTGTAATTTATTAAGCAGAACAATACCTGCATATTCAGATTCTAATATGAAGTTTTTCCTGAATGAATTTGGGTACAATTAGATTTCAGAAATGGAACCATTAAAATCTGAGCAAACCTTATTTATAGAGTATAGTTCTACAAACTCTAACATTTTGTCCTTCACGTATAAATATCTCGGTACATGCACCATCTGAGTGTATAAAATTAAACTACCTGAACACCTTTAAAAAATTAGAGTAAAATGTAAAAATGTCTATAAAAAGAAATTCATTAGAGATTTCAAAATATCCGTAAGTGCTAAATACGTTTTCCAGAAATCAGTGATTATGCCGAAACGTGTCACAAGGGGAACTGTTAACAAGTGTTACTTTGCCGATGGTAGGAAGATTGCCAACCTTTAATTGGCTTTAAAGTTGGTGTTCTGTCAATGGTGTATTGTAAAAAGCAATAATGCCCACATTTATGATTTAAGCTTGAAATGGGAACTCTAGATTTGACTAAATGTGGCACTATGTACTAGTCCTTCTAATTAAAAATATTCAAATGCTTGCCTTTTAAATTTGATTAGGATGTTTATTATCATGCCTTTGTTAACAGCAACAACAAAAGATGTTTGTCTGCAGTTTATAATGTACAATGACCAGTCAACCCCCTCTTGCATTGCTGGGCATTAAGTGTTCTGGTTTTATGGAAATAACTGAGAATAGCTCTTTTGAGGCTGCTGGGAAGATGGAATTCTACTGAATTAAACAAAAATCTGGCACGGCGTCATTCTTTGGATTCTGTAAGGAAAGGTGTCCTCATTAATAAAAGCAAATGAGAAATCATACTATCTTTAATAACAGAGTAAACCATGCTCTGTCCATTGGCTTCTGGATTTCTAACTGAATTCCTAAGTACCTACTGACCCTGATCCTCCGGCATTGCATGCGAACTCATGAATAAAAGTACGTGAACAAACAAATACAGAGTAAACTTCCAGGCAAACCGTTAAGAGGGGAAATCTCAACAGAAAGATCACTTTCAATATGCGTGAGGCTTCAGAGAGTGGGGGAAAGATACAGTAAGGTCTTCCTGGGGAACACTCAGTGCTTAGTATTCACTATTCAGCATTCGATTACCCTGGCTGATTTGTCCTACCGACTTGAGTGGCTTTGTGGATTAGGGAGAGTTTATAACTTTTCTGACTCTTGCAGGCTACCAATTCATCAGCCTGCCTTTCTATACCAGCCAGATGTTTTCCACTCTCCTCTTCCTCCTACTCCCTGGGACATGGCACACTCCGTATTTTTGCTCATTGGCCATTAGAAACCGGCAAGGCACATGCAGTGGCCATAGCTACAAAGCCCCTGGGCAGACACTGTTGGCTGCCTTCCCAAGGTCAACCTCCTCTCCCTTGTCTTCCTGGCTGGCAGAAATGTCTCCCACAGCAGAGGCAGAAAATACCAAGTACTTGCATTCTCAGCCTCTCTTGTGACCTCAATTCTGGCCTGTGATGTAAGGGGAAGTCTGCTGGGAATTTCTGGGAAAGAAGAAGAGAAAGAAAAGTTTATTCTCCCCACCTCCCATCCCCATCTTTTTTGTTTTTAATGTGATTGTGTGAAAGTGTGATGCTTGGAGCCCAGGAGACCATCTTGTGACAATGAGGATAAAGATCAAGAAATGGCAGAAAAGTCATCTTTGAGCTTTCTGGACTTTTGTTGTGTGACAAAAATAAGTTATTTTGGGGTTTCCCTGGTGGCGCAGTGGTTGAGAGTCCGCCTGCCAATGCAGGGGACACGGGTTCGTGCCCCAGTCCGGGAAGATCCCACACGCAGTGGAGCGGCTGGGCCCGTGAGCCATGGCCACTGAGCCTGCGTGTCCGGAGCCTGTGCTCCACAATGGGAGAGGCCACAACAGTGAGAGGTCCGTGTACCGCAAAAAAAAAAAAAAAAAAATAATAATAATAAATCAGTGACAGCCACTATAATTCAGCAACCCCAAATTTGAAACCTGTAGGGCCAATTATGTTCCAGAATTCATAAGATTTAGGGTTTTAAAATGGTAATTCTAAAATAAAATAACATAAAATGGTAATTGTATTATATAGTACCCCCAGGGGGTCTGGAGCAAAACCCTCTAATCAAGTACATTAATATTTCTGCAGTAAAACATATAAATAGTCACGGTAACTGGTTTACATAAAGACTTTAAATAAATTAATGTCAGTGCAGGTGATGATTCGCCACTAAATGAGTCCAGATCAGTATAAGGTTTGGGCATCAAATGAGTTGTGAACAAAATGCCAGCTTTCAGAGTTCCTTAGATTCCAGTTTCTGAAGAAAACATTGTGGACTTGAATTAAGAATACAAGGTCTTTGCCCTGGGAGCTGAAAACCAACAAACCAAGTCACTAGACTCTAGCTGTCCTCGCTGCCGACTCCCAACAATGCATCATTGATCTGACCCTTTACAAAATAAACTGTGCTTCCTTTGACCCATTCATGTTTTACTAAGCTAGCTGAAAACAATGCCCTTTCTAAGTGCATCGATTGTTCTACCACTTTGGCAAAAGTACTTGGTGTCGAGCAGACAGGCCTCTTAGATGACTATAACAGTGCAGAGATTTATTAAATGGTGCCCCTCTAGTTAACAAGCATTCATGCAACTCTGAAACATGCCTAATGATAACCAGGGAGTGTCAGGCATAAGGCTGAGTTCATTGGAGATTTTATCCACCTTAAAGAGTATAGAGTACACCCCTTAGTTATTAGTCCCTTTAAAGTATTATTTTCTGGCTACTGTCAGTTGATTATACATGTCATGGACTTTGGCCAACCTCCTTCTACTATTGAATGGCTGATTTTTTTTTAAGTTTAAATAAAGGTAGAATAAAAACTATAAATTTAATCTAGAGTCCTCAGTTTTCTTACATTTATTCTTGGGCTTGAGATATTTACTATCAATTAATTGACTTATTTAAAATAATACAGTGTAGAAAGCTTCATGTGATGCTAAAAATATTTTTAGTATTAACTTATTAGAGCAATAAGAGATATTTTTAGCACAATGTCAAAAGTGCCCTAGGGCTTTAGAATTGAAAGAGTATGTTTGTAACGTCCACAGGTTGGCATGAAATGTAATTTTCAAGAAATATACCAGATGTTAAACGTTCAATTCAGAACAGTAGTTATCCTTGTAGGAAAGGGAATGCAATCTTTGAAGGGGTACATAGGAGCTTACACCTGTAATGATAAAATTTTATTCTTTGAACTGGATTAAGGGTAAATGGGTGTTTATTATTCTTTATACATTTAATGCCTGAAATATTTCATGATACATTAGATATACCTGTACAGTTTGCATTAATTCATCTAAGCTAGGGACAGAGAAGCACGAAATATACTTCTATGTTAAATATCTTGAGAATGATGAACTGTTTACTATTCAGCCATCCTTCTGTGGATTAGCTTCTTGTGTCCTTTGATGTTTCTTGATCATTGAATGCCCTTCATGCTCAGAATTCTTTGTAGGAATTAGCTGGCAGATAAAGAGGAAGGCTTGCAGACAAAGTGCCTGTGGAAAATGATTCCTTTTTTTTTTTTTTTGGCCGCGCCGTGCAACATGCAGTATCCCAGTTCCCAGACCAGGGATGGAACCTGCACCTCCTACGTTGGAAGCACGGAGTCTTAACCACTGGACCACCAGGGAAGTCCCCCATGATTCCATTTTGAATGTGAAGTGTGACATTTTAGTCTTAGAGGGAGATTGAAAGCACTGGAGGAACTCCTGGCCTCCTCCAAGGCCACTGCGATCACATTCCTGCCCCCTCAGTCATCTCTTGCGTGTCTCCTCCTAGACTTACCTTTTTTTTTTAAATTTTTTATTATTATTATTTATTTAACTTATTTATTTTTGGCTGCGTTGGGTCTTTGCTGCTGTGGGTGGGCCTTCTCTAGTTGCGGCGAGCGGGGGACCACTCTTCACTGCGGTGCGCGGGCCTCTCATTGTGGTGGCTTCTCTTGTTGCAGAGCACGGGCTCTAGGCGCCAGGGCTTCAGGAGTTCTGGCGCACGGGCTTAGCTGCTCCGCGGCATGTGGGATCCTCCCGGACCAGGGCCCGAACCCGTGTCCCCCGCATTGGCAGGCAGACTCCCAACCACTGCGCCACCAGGGAAGCCCTAGACTTACCTTTGCATGGCGCAGAAGTTGGTCATTTGTCACGCTCTCTGCATTTTTGGTTCTGTGCTTCCTTTCTCATGGAAACTATTGAAAATAAGGCATCATTATTACATGGGAGAGACCTTTCCCAGAATCCCAGTCTTTTTCCCATAAAAGTTTACATGTAAAAAAAGCTAGAGTCCACATTAGTCAGCCTTAACAAGATGTGGGATCTAATCCTGGATCTATTTGGTAGGCAGAAAAATCTTCTTGAAAGCAAATGCTAAACAAGCATTATGAAAGTGCTTATTTACACAAACTTTACTATATTTAATAATTTCTCCTATTAAAATTTTGTTCTCCTTTTAGATATCATCCCAACAGTTATATAACTTTCCATTATGAATGTAGTTCGGATAAGAAAGGTCTTTGATATCATGTACATATGTGTTATGTATAATGCTTGCAATAAGATTGTTCTTAGAATCTTGGAGAAATATGTTTATTTTCCTGAAGTAAAATATGCTAAATTTGAAATCCTCAAATAAACTCATGCTTTTCAAAATTTCTTGCTTCAGAAAGAGGACATCTAAGTTTTGCTGGTGACATTTACCTTCTGCCTGTGGGCTGGTCTTTGTGGAATGGGCAGCTTTAAGGCCTGCTGGCTCAGTAAGTGTCTCTGCTGTTAACCTCCCAAAAGAGGTGTGGGGAACAACCAGGAGGGGAACCAAGGAAGAGCGAGAAGTCAAAGGCTGCTAAGAGTGTCCATTAAATAGGGTAAAGGAAAGAGAACTAGGGGCATGGATCCCGCAAGTCTCTGTGATTTGGGGAATGAAGCCTGGACCCTGGGTTTCTCTGTTCCATGGACAGTGGCCAGGGTCAGTTTCACGTGAATGTGCACACCTGGTCCTGAGAAGGCTCTACAGCTGTAAGGAGCCCAGAGTAAATTCACCGCTATTAGAAAAGCAATCCAAAGCATGGAGTGATTACATATCTTCCGCAAAAGGAGACTCCAGTGTCCAGTTGTAGAATATCCTAATGGTCTGTTTCTAAGGCTTAAATTAGCCAGAATACATTTGCCTGTAAGCAGTTACCTTGATAAGAGCTGATTTCTACGGCAGAAGATTTTCTAAGACATTGCAGACCTGGTGACTTCAGCATAGTGATCTAATAATTCCTTTTTAGTGCCTCCAAACTGTATGATGGATAACAAACCTATATAGCACCTTAGCATTTACCAAGTGCTTTCTCCCATCCTTAAATGCAGGAGTAGAACTCTGGACAGAGGATCAATTGGTAGTATATAAAGGAACTCTGCATAGCAAGAATTCTGATCTGGCTTTGATGGGGACTGTAAGCTGTGTAACATGTACATTCATTCATTGGTTATCTCTGGTGTTTCTCTTACATGCCAGGTGCTGTTCAAGGTATGGAGACTGCAATAAATGAAACAGAGTCCCTGTCCTAATAGAGCCTACATTTTTACAAAAGAAAATATGGCAGGAACTTCCCTGGTGGTCCAGCAGTTAGGACTGCACGCTCCCAATGCAGGGGGCCCGGGTTCGATCCCTGGTTGGGAAACGTGATCCCACATGCCGCAGCTAAGAGCCCACGTGCCGCAAAGAAGATCCTGCATGCTGCAACTAAGACCCAGTTCCGCCAAATTATAAAAAAATATATATATGGCAAATACCAGTTAGTGAGAAGTACTCTGAAGAAAAACATAGGAGGATAAAGGGCTAGAAAAGTAAAGCAAGAGAAGAGGGATGCTGTCTTGTGTAAAGTAGTCAGAGAAAGCACGTCTAAGGAGATGACATTTGAGCAGAGACTAGCATGAATCGAGGAAGGATGCTATGTGGCTGTCTGGAAGAACAACATTCCTGGCAGAGGTAACAGCACGTGCAAAGCATATTCTGAGGCAGAGGTACATTTACCTCAGTTTTTACTTTTTATTATGGAAACATTTAAACACATACAAAAGTAGATGGAATTGTAGAATGAACCCCATGGATCCATCACTCTGCTTCTATACTTCCAGCCAATTCACCAGCCTCCCCCCGCCTATTGGATTATTTGAAAGCAAATCCAAGACATCAGATAAATATTCAGTATGTATTTACAAAGGTACAAACACTTTTCTTTGACTTGACACTATATCATTATCACATAAAAATTATCAACAATTCCTTGATATCATCCGATATTCATTAGTGTTCAACTTCCCCATATAGGCTCATATATATTTTTACTAACTGGTTTGTTAAAATCAATTTTTAAATGCGGTTATCTGGAGTGTCTGAAAAATAGCAAGGAGTATAGTGTGGCTGGAAACAATAGAACTCAATACCATGTCTCACAGCCAGTTAAAGTAAGTGAAAGAAGGTGATCAGAGGTTATCAGGAGAAAATGAACAGGCTGGTGTTGGCCGGCAGAGATGCACAAGCTTCTGTTTGCATTTGTGGGGAGTATTGGTCTGTTTGCCCAGCCTCCAGAAGGAGCCATCTAGGAGATGAGATTGCCCCACTCCTGAGGTCCTTGAATTTTTTGCTCGCAGACACTCCTCAAAGTGGCCAGGCAGGAGAGAATACCAACATTTCTGCTCAGCACTGAACTGGGAACCTTTATACACCAGCTCTTCATTCTCACAATAACCCTGCAAGATACCAATTCTTATTTATAAAACATGAAACTGAGGCTCAGAGAGGTCAGGTGTCTGGTACGGTGTAGAGAACAGAACTGAGCACTGGCCTATATGACCCCAAAGCTGGTCTTCACTTCCTGATACTATGTATTATATATGCATTTGTTTATTGTTTGTCCCCACCCCACCACCGGAATATAAGCTCCACAGGGGCAAGGATCTTGTCTGTTTCATTCAGGCCTAGATAAAGTACCTGGCACATAGGAGAAATTAAAAATATTAATTCAATAAGTAAATGTACATGTTATATACTTGAGTCTCACAGGAAATGCTTTTGCAAGGATCATCTCTACAAATTTCAGGGTCTTCATGGCTCAGTACGAGACTTTCCACCTTCTCTCTACCTTCTTCAATTCCTTCTAGATCCACAGCTACATGCCACTGGTGGGAGTGTGAATTGATACAATCACTTCGAAAAAGCTTGGTACTAGCTTCTAAAATTGAACTTGCTCATCCTCTGAGGCTCAGCAATGCCGACCTCCACCCCTGCATTCCTAGACCTTATTCGTAGAGAACTTGTAACTGTTCACCAGGTGACACATTTGCAGCAGCATTGCTCATAATGGCAAAAAAATTAAAATAAAAACCCACTAAGCAACCCAAACATCCAAGGACTTTAGAGTGAATTCATACGTTTTGCTATCATCAAGCAGCAACACAGATAAATCGTAGAAACATAGCTTTGGGTTAAAAAAAAAAACAAATGAAGTGGCAGAAGACTAATTCAATATGATATTTTAATAAAGCACAAAACAAGGAAAATGAAACAGTACAAAGTTTAAAGATATATACATATGTGCCACAACTACTTTTTAAGTATTGGAAAAATAAACACAAAAATTGAAGATTGTGGCTACCACTGAAAAAGAGGCAGAGGCGAGGTAGGAGAAGAACATGTAAGTAGATGCAAAAAACCCCCAATAATGTTTAGTTCTTAAGTTTGGGTGGTGTGTTCATGGCTGCTTATTAAAATGCCTCAAATCTTAGCTATAAACGACATGACTTCTTTTATATGTATCGGCTATCAAATAAGTGCGTAAATCAAGCCAGCCCGCCCAGGATGGAGCTGTGTGTGAAGGCACTATGTCTGTCATCCACATAGACATCTGCTGGCTGCTGTCAGGAGTATACTTTGGGCATCTGGAAGCTGTTGTTTACTGCATCATTGGCGCCAAGAGGTGAGCTGAATCCCATAAGTGAGAAATGAAACACTCAAACTTGGAACTCCCAAGTACACATCTAGTAATTATGCACCAGAGAGGAGACTTCATTCAGGGAAAGAATAATTTATTTGTATCTAAACATTCCTTTACTGTTTGACAAGGTGGTGATCCCACCGAGAGGTACCAGGGATTCAAATGTGTTCTTTTATAAACATTTTTCTTCATACCCATTGTGTTGTATAAAACTGCCAATGATCATGCCTTAGATTCACTTGGACTCTTCTCCACATACAGGGAGGCACACAAACTCTCAACTACATATGTGGGATTAATGTGTCTGATAACACTTGCCTCATGTGAGAAAAGTCACTGATTTCATCACTCTTTCTAGCAGTTTCAGGACTCCTGGCAGCTCTTGCAATCTATAAATGGGGTAACTTCATTAATTCTAATTAAGTGTCAGAAATGAAAATCAAAAACACACATTAAGACTTTTCCCTTGATAAGGAATGTTAACAACATGTGACCTTAGCTGTGTGACAAAGACAATGCTCGTACTGCACTCTACGGTGTCAGACTCTTGTGGAGAATATTAAAAGTGCTCTGAAAAGGAAATTTCTTCATTATTTTTAATGATAAGTTTTAGACAAGAAAAATCTATAACTAGGCTTACTTTCTTCATAATGAAGATGAAGATTTATAAATCACCCAGAAGATATGATCAATGTAAATAGGCTGGTCATTTAGATACATTTGTTTTTTGGTTTATATTGTCAATGAAAGTGCCTTTATCACATGAACCAGGTAACTGCTAAATCTTTACCTTACTTTCTTCAGACAAGACACAGTGTCAATCATTGATCTAGGCTACAAGGCAATTTTCTTACAAAATTAAAAATAGCTTTTTAGTGGGATGGAGCAGCATGGCACAGGGAGATCAGCTCCGTGCTTTTTGATGACCTAGAGGGGTGGGATAGGGAGGGTGGGACGGAGGGAGACGCAAAAAGGAGGGGATATGGGGACATATGTATGCATATGACTGATTCACTTTGGTGTGCAACAGAAACTAACACTGTATTGTGAAGTAATTATACTCTAAAAAAGATCTATTTAAAAAATAGTTTTTAATAAACCAATTAAAGAAGGCTATGTGTGTATGCATAATATTACATATATATATACACCACATATATAATATACATACATATATATGAAAAATGTATTTTTAAACTGCCCACTATTCTTAGAATAAGTAGCAACAGGTTTTTAAAAATAGCAAACTGATTTTCTAGTAAATGAATTCACATGTAATTTAAAAAAATTATGGTCATCCAAAAATGGCACATTGCATAGAACATGATATACAGCAGTTATTTTGTTGCTTAAGGATCTGGTCACTTTCCTGGGACTATTTCTTACATTGTTATTAGTATTGTCCTTTATAAACTTTTGATTTTTAGGCATCATAATAATACAATATCTGTCCATCCATTCATTCAACAAATATTTATAAAATGCCAGGCATTTTGCTATGATAATGATTAAAGAGGATGCTTTACCTCACAGAACTTTCTACTTAGTGATGGAGAAAGATGTTAGTGAGATATCACAAAAAGAAACTTACAAAATGTGGATAAAGAAAAGGTATATGGTGCTTAAAGATTATAATAGGGTGAATACACCTTATTTAGAAAGGATCTCAGAAGGCCTCCCCCAGGACGTGATGTTTGATGGAGGAAGCCCAGATATATAAAATCAATGATTTGCATCTTATTTTCACTAGAATTCCTTTTAATGCCTGGTGTTTTGATAGAATCACTCTCAAAGATATATGATTAATTTTAATCAAATCTGCAAAAATTGATTACTTTGTGACAGGTAGCATGGAAAAGAACTAAAATAATGAAAGTTCTTGCCTTCAGTGAGTTTACTGAGTAGGGAGAAAAGCACAATAGGACAATATAAAACAAAACTTGATAAGCAAAATAAGTGATATACAAGCAAAAGCACAGAAGAAAAACTTTCTTCTAGTTAGTAGACTCTAAAATATTTTCAGCCACTGTGCGGCATATACTTTGGGCCTTGCATTGTAGGTGGGAATTTGAAGATAGACATGTGAGAGAAAGCATTTCTGTTAAATGTACAAATGGGAAAACATGAAATGTATTCTAGAAATTGTGGGTCCAGTTTGAGTCCTGTAAGAAGAAGTGGTGAGAGTTGAGGCCGGAAAGTTAGATTCGAATCAGCCTGTGACAGCTCTTGATTGCTATGCTGAGGTTTGTACAAGACTCAGAAAGTAGCAGAAGATAAATTATTGGACGCGTGCAACCAGCCCTGCTCAGCTCTCGCATTTCATAATGTAGCTCTGAGCCTAGGAAATGATAAACTCTGACATCTCCTGTTTCTATCTGTTCCTTAAGCTGATTAAAACAGAGACCAACTACTTGTATGCATTTGGAGAAACCCAAAGGGCTTGTGTCTTTGAGGTCAGGAACCTAGTCCTATTCATACTGTTATGTCTAGTACGTCACATAAGCTTGACCTGAGATTAATGTTTAATCATTGTTAGTTCCTGTATTTATCTTCTCAATCATTAGGTAGAAACCAATAAAAGAAGGACCAAAGCCGATAATATTCCCTTACATTTTTAAAATTACATCTAAAAAATCTGAACAGACATAATCAAATACAATGTACTGTATTAGGCTTTGGCTTGAAAAAAAAACAGGTGAAAAAGGCATTTTGGGGACATTTGGAGAAATTTGACTGTGGCCAGATACATGAGGATACTGTGGAATTATTATTCATTTTCCTAGATGCTTGCAACTAACTTTTAAATATTCAGCAAAAAAAATACATATATACACACACATACACAGATAAAGCAAACATACCAAAACATTACAAATTGTTGGATCTGGGTGAATGATATGCAAGTGTTCATTTTAGTATTCTTTTAACTTTATTATATGTTTGAAATTGTTCATAATAAAAAGTTAGGAAGGATTTAAATTCCAAAGATATATTCCACCAACACCTGAAATTAATATAATCTTATATCAACTATATCTCAATTTAAAAAATCACACACGGGCTTCCCTGGTGGTGCATTGGTTGAGAATCCACCTGCCAATGCAGGGGACACGGGTTCGATCCCTGGCCCAGGAAGATTCCCACACGCCGCGGAGCAACTAAGCCCGTGAGCCACAACTACTGAAGCTAACACGCCTAGAGCCCATGCTCCGCAACGAGAGAAGCCACCGCAGTGAGAAGCCCATGCAGCACGACGAAGAGTAGCCCCCGCTGGCTGCAACTAGAGAAAGCCCGCGCACAGCAACGAAGACCCAACACAGCCAAAAACAAATAAATAAGTAAATTTATTAAAAAAGAAAAATCACACACACTCAAATATACTTCATCAGTCAGCGTTCTTAGTTTCTAGTAAAGAAACCAACTCTGGCTAATTTAGGAAAAAGGTTTTTATTAAAAAGGTAATGGGTAGCTCACAGATTTGGGGACAGCTTGAAAATCATACTACCCCACACATCCTGTGAACTCCTCACTCTGTCCCCATCGACCTCACAACTTTTTCTGCCACTGATGCTGCAACGGCTGCCTTGTCTTCCTCTGGAGACAGAATATAGCTGCCATTGAACTGCTGCCTCTCCTGGGCCAGAATGGATTTTGTAAGCACCTGACTGGGGTAGCCCATGCCCTGACCACAAGGGAGTCTGAGAAAGCACGAATCTTACATTTCAGTTTCTATAGTCGAATGCTTAGCCTGCTTCATTAGGTGGGGGATTCTCCAGAAATAGCAAGGTGGTTCAGATATTGAATGGTGAAGAAGAGTAACAAAAGCCAACTGCTTCTGCAACTGATATAGAAGTCGGTGTTATTAAAGGTGAAAGTTACACTCCTTCCCAGAGGAAGTCACAATTTAATATGTATGTACGTATCTGTCTATCTATCTATCTATCTCTCCATCTATCTAAAGTATTGATAACATACACAGACTTTTTTACATAAACAATAATAACATTTACTGACAATTGCCATGTACCAGATACCACTTTAATATATGTTTATATGAATTAACTAATTTAATGCCCACAGCGACCCCAATGACCCTATGATACAGAGACTAACATTATTATTTTTATTTCCCTTTGAGGAAACTAAAGTTCCAAGGTTAAGTATATTTAAACTATCCCAGTTCCCAGACATAGTAAGGGGTGGAGCCAGGATTATGAATCCAGATGGTGCTTATGCTCATTAAACACAGCTTCTCTGGTATCATTGTTTTATTATTTTCTTCATTCACTTATCAGTATATGATTGTCCATTTCATTCTGTTAATGGCTGAGTAATAAGGGCAATCGCAATTAATCTAATCATTCCCCTATTGATAAACATTCAGGTTGTCTGATTTTTCCCTAATTAAAACAATATTTCAATAAATGTCCTCTTAGACATTTTCTTTGTGCATATGTATAAGTATTTCCAAGAGTCCTAGAAGTGCAATTGCTGGGTCAAATTGTACAAGCATCTTAAAATTTATAGATGTTGCCAAATTGCCTTCTAAAAACTTTTGTACCAATTTACATCCCACCTCTCTAACAGAGTATGAGTATCTGTCTCTCTTAACTGTTTTCTACATTTGTGACAATTTAATAGTGAAAAATATTTCGTTGTGATTTTAGTTTATATTTCCTTGATCATAGTAAACCTCAGCACCTTTTGTGTGTTCATTGGCTCTTTATATTTTACCCTCTATGAATTGCCCATTTACATTTTTACCTTGTTTTCTCCATTGGATAATCTTTTTCTTGATTTGAGGGTGTGCTTATATAAAAATCCTTTGTCTGTCATATGTTATCAATTGGTAAACTTTAAACTGAAAACTGAAGAATTTAAAAGCAATGAAAGTGTGTTACGTGTGTGTGAGTATGCAAACATGCACACTTCTCTATGATTAAAAATCAATCTCAGAGGAATTCCCTGGCGGTCCAGTGGTTAGGACTCTGTGCTTTCACTGCTATGGGTGCGGGTTCAATCCCCGGTTTGGGAACTAAGATCCCGCAAGCCGCGAGGTTCGACCAAAAAAAAAAAAAAAAAATCTGGGATGAAATCTGAATGAGGCCTGTAGTCTAGTTAAACAGTATTGTGCTAATGTCAGTCTCCTTGCTTTGATACTGTTAAATTAAATATTACCATTGGGGGAAGAGGAATGTTGAGTTTCCTAGAGCTGCTGTAATAAATCACTACAAACTAAGTGACTTAAAACAACAGACATTTACTCTTACATTTCTGGAGGCTAGAATTCCAAAATCAAGATGTTACCAAGGCCATGCTCTTTCTGAATACTCTAGAAAAGATTGCTTCCTTGCCTCTTCTGTTGCTTTTAGTGGTTTGCCAAGAATTCCTGGCATTCCTGGGCTTGTAGATACATCACTCCCATGTCTGCCTCCATTGGCACATGGTGTTCTTGTTGTGTCTGTGTCTGTGTCCAACTTTCCCTCTTCTTATAAGGGCATCAGTCATTGGATTAAGGCCCACTCTAATCCAGGATGACCTCATTTTAACTTGATGTGAAAGGATGGTTTGAAGCCAGAAGCTGAGAGACTCAATGGAGATGTGTGCATTTATCAAGGTAAGAAGAGACCTGAGCTGGCACACAGGTAGGGAACGGCAAGGAAGGTATAAATGTGAGAAACATTCAAAAAGTAACATGTACAGGATTTGGTGACTGGTTGGATATCACAGAGCAAGTAAGAGAGAAAAATTGAGAAAAACTCCCAGGTTTCTGGCTAGAGAGCCTGGATGGTTACGATGCCATTCACTGACATGATGTGCTGGTGATTCTCCAAGTGCCCCACCAAGCTATTCTCCACCCTTTAGCCACTGCTTTGTGCCCCAGAAAACTGACATTTGTGGACCGAATCACCTGGGAACTTTGACCTCTGGTTTCATGGGGTCTCTATGATCTGCTTCATCCCCATCCAGATCCTGGTGGGCAAGACACATCTGGTCAATTGGTACATGCAGTTTGATGACAATGAGAAACCAGAGTTGATAGAGGAGGTGCACGCCACCAGAGTCACTGTTGGAGATGCCAAAACACCAACTTTGTGGAGTTCTGGAACTTTAACATCATTTACTGAAACTATGCCAGTCTCTACTTCTGCATCTGGGTGGATGTCCATGACAACAACCCGGCTATCTACCACTTTGTGGAGATCTTAAACAAATATTGCAACAATGTTTGTGAATTGTCTGCTTTTACGTCCAAGGTTTATTCGGTGACAGACTTGATGTTGGTGACTAGCAAGATCTGGGAGACCAGCCAGGTGAAGGTGCCGAAACGGCGGCTGAGGCTGCAGTCCCTGGAGTCCATGCCTGGGGACCATCTCTGACAGCCCCTCCTCAAGTGCGCAGGAGGAAGGCACCCAGCTAGGTCTGGGTCTCAAGAGAGGAGACCGCACCCTACTGCCTCCAGGCCCCAGATGCCCTTAGAGGCCACCTTTGTGTGTACTGAGTAACTGTGCTGTCATTGTGTGATACTGTCAGTGTGTGTGTACAGACCCCTAATAAACTTGTGGTCCCTGCCTGAAAAAAAAAAACAACCTGAAATCAAATCAGGTTGGATATGGCCACAGCTTCTGTTAGGCAGCTCTTCCTCCACAGGCAGGTAACATCTCTCTCCTCTGGCCCCTTGAGGGCATAGCAGGGATAACAGCTTCTGTTGCTAGAGAACCCTTATTGAATAATCTCTTAAACCCTTCACTAAACTCTCTTCAGTGACTTCTTGAGCGTATTATCTGTTTCCTGCCAGGACCTTGATTGGTACGGAAGGTGAATAAAGGGGAAGGTGAGGTGAAGTGAGGAAAGGATTACAAATTCACTTTAAGAAACACTGAGTTTAAGGGAATTCCTTTTCCTGATGCTTCCACTGCAGGGGGCACAGGGTCAATCCCTGGTCTGGGAACTAAGATCCTGCATGCCACATGGCATGGCCAAAAAAATTTTTTTAAATAAATCAAAAAATAAGAACATTGAGTTTAAGGTGTTTGTGTGACATCCGAGTGTCAACGTCTATATGGAACTAATGCCAGGAGGAAAGCCTGGACTGGGATATCGATCTGGTAGCCATTGATAAAAGTATTAGTATATTTGGCAGTTGAAAATAAGTACTAATAATAGGAAATAATTTAAAGCTCAAGGGACAGAAGGCTAGACTCAGGGAAAGATCAGTATTTAAAGAGGCAACTGCGAAATGAGAAGCCTGCAAATGAAATTGAGAAGGAGCGTTCAGAGAAGGAAAAGAAAGATGAGGATGCAATCCTGTCATAGAGGAGAGGTAAGGAAAAGTTTTAAGAAGGAAGGAGTGAACAGTAATATCAAGAATATCAACCAAAAAAAAAAAAATATCAACCTCTTGATTGAAAAGTTCTGAGAATTGAAAATTAGGCTGGGAACTCTTAGGGTTATGGATGAGCTTATCATGAGAAGTTTCAGTGGACTGGCAGGGTCTGAGCATACTCCATGGTGTGAGGAATGAATGGCCAGTGAAGAAGCTGGGCATGCAGGGTTAATGAACACATAGAGTATAAATATTAGCTCAAAACTCAAGTCTGTAAAAAAATGTGTTTGAAACTGTGCACCTCAGATTGGGACTTGAACCCATGTGTTGGGACTTAAACCCACCCTAACTCAGATTGGGACTCGAATCCATGCAGCCAGGACTCGAACCCGGCCAAAACCCATGGTCTTCCAACTGAGATCACACACCTGGCTTTGGGACTTAGTGAAGCTCAGGTTCTTGATATCTCATCACAGAAAGAATTCAGTGAGAGTCAAAGTGATAGGTAAGAAGTGGATATATTTAGAGAGAAACACACTCCACAGACAGAGTGTGGGCCATCTCAGAAGGTGAGAGCAGCATCAGGGTATGGGGTTGTCACTTTTTATAGGGGTGGGTAATTGCATAGGCTAATGAGTGGGAGGAGTATTCCAGCTATTTTGGGAAGGGGCGGGATTTCCAGGAACTGGATCACTTTTTTGATCATAAGAATTACTCTTTGAACGTTATGGTCAGCCTTGGAACTGTCATGGTGCAAGTTCCAATGATGTGGAACTTGATGTGTCATTTAGCTTGCTGATGTGTTACAATGAGCATATGCTGAGGCTCAAGGTCTAGTGGAAGTCACTTGTCCGCTATCTTGGACCCATTTGGTTCTAATCAGTTTATGTCATGTCCTCTGGCTATGTCATTCTTTCAAAGGTGCCCTGCCCCCTTCCCTCTGTTTTCATATTGATACATTCCACCAATTCAATTTCTATTTTGAATCACCCACTTTCAGTTTTGTCAGGATTTTGGAAGATTACTCAGTACAAAGATAGGGGAGGGGATATTTGGAGACTCAGGAAGGTTAAACAGACTGGGTGGTTTTGTCCACCTAGATATACCCTTCCACCTTTCTCCAGCCCAGAGAAACCTATTTCTAGAGTTGGGGAGGACAATGCCCCCTGTTCTCCCTCCATCTTTATCTCCCTGCCCCTTGCTCCTCTTCAAGCCATTTTCTCTGTGGCCTAAGTTCTCTCCCCATCTGAAGGCTTGAAATTTTGAAAACAAATGGCAGAAAGATTTTCCTTCTCTATCCTTCCCCAAGGCAACAAACTTAATAGATTTGATAGGAAGCAAGATCTGGGAAAGTGGCAAGCTATAGAAGGAGAAAATACCAAGAAAAAAATGGGTTAATATCTCAAATATATTATCTTGTCTTATAGATAATAGGCCTTTAATATATATATATAGATATAGATAAGATAGGCCTTTAAAGAAGGCCTTTAATATATATAGATATATATAGATATAGATAAGATAGGCCTTTAAAGAAGCTAAGTTGGGAAGGGAAGAAAAAAATAGGGTGATAGTTGAAAGAAGATATGGGGTAAAAGAAGGTTCTCCTGGAATGACTGCAATTGTGATTTTAAAAGCGCAAGGAGGGTCCCTTATCTAAAGAAATCTTCCCCATGGATGCAAGAAAACCTACCATAACATTCTCATTGCTTCATGCTCACAAGTTTTATTTTGAGAATCTCATACTTGGATTAAGTCCCTCATAGTCACAGAGATTAATTTATTGACAATCAGTTTTTTTGTTTTCCTTGGACAAGACTGTTTGTTGCCTGAGGGGTGTGGGTTATTGAGCCTGGGAAGGGTGGGGAAAGTATTAAAAAGGAAGGATTTAGGAAGGGGAATTTTGTCTACTATCAGCTTCTTAGAACTTGCTATATCACACAAACCAATCACAAAAGTAAATTTTCACAATTTACTAATAAAATATATTATAAATCACTTTCTAAAGATGCTCAACATTCAGTACTTTGTAATAATTTCATTTTTTCCTTTTGTCCTCATGGCAGGATCAGCATGGCCATGATCTCTTCTGGGAATAAAGTCATTTCTTTTATCTAGGAAACCCAATGCTAAATAGCAATAAATCATCATTCATTGGACTTCCCTGGTGGTGCAGTGGTTAAGATTCTGCCTGCCAATGTAGGGGACACGGGTTTGAGACCTGGTCTGGGAAGATCCCACATGCCTGCCACGGAGCAGCTAAGCCTGTGTGCCACAACTACTGAGCCTGTGTTCTAGAGCCTGCGAGCCACAACTACTGAGCCTGCATGCTACAACTACTGAAGCCCGTGCACCTAGAGTCTGTGCTCTGCAACAAGAGAAGCCACTGCAATAAGAAACCTGTGCACCGCAATGAAGAGTAGCCTCCACTCGCCACAACTAGAAAAAGCCCGCACTCAGCAACAAAGACCCGACACAGTCAAAAATAAATAAATAAAATAAATTTAAAAAAACATCATTCATTGAATTCTACAACCTAATATGTTACAGAAGAAATTCTAACCCCTGCGCATTGTAATTAACATCAAGTAGCAGTCCAAAATTGCAGTATAACAAAGAGATACATGGCAATAGCCCTAGCTGGTCAGAACTAAAGTAACTCACCAAGGAATTACTTAAGGAGAAGGAAAAATAATCTAGGCTGATGAAACTAAAGGAAAGGTTATAATTGTTGCATTAGTCTGGGTCCAATCAGTAGAGAGAAACCACACAGTGATTTGTGTTTTTTTGTAAATTAATTAATTAATTTTTGGCTGTGTTGGGTCTTCGCTGTGGTGCGTGAGCTTTTCATTGCAGTGGCTTCCCTTGTTGCAGAGCACAGGCTCTAGGTGCGCTGGCTTCAGCAGTTGTGGCACGTGGGCTCAGTAGTTGTGGCTCATGGGCTCAATAGTTGTGGCTCGCGGGCTCTAGAGCGCAGGCTCAGTAGTTGTGGTGCACGAGCTTACTTGCTCCGCGGCATGCGGGGTCTTCCCGGACCAGGGCCCGAACCTGCGTCCCCTGCGTTGGCAGGCGGATTCTTTTTTTTTTTTTTTTTGGCAGGCGGATTCTTAACCACTGCGTCACCAGGGATGCCTCCCACACAGTGATTTGAATAGAGAAAGTTTATTGTAAAGAATTATTATCTATAACAGGGGATTGGAGTAACTAAGCTAGTAAGGAGTGAAAAGACCTGTAAAGACTAAGAATAGCAGATATAAGGAGCAGACACTACCCCCATGACTGAGATACATGCCCAGTAAGAGCACTTTCAGGGCTGAAATCCAGACCTTGGAGAGGACATGGCTATGGGTCACTGAATGAGGAAGTCCCACAGACAATCTTACAGAGAAGTCCCTGTGTTGCTGAGGTGGTGGAACCCTCTGGAACTTGCCAGAAATTTATCTTGAAATTTACCTTCTGGACATATACGTGGAACTTGCTGAAAATCTGCATTCTGCATCTTCCTGGAAATCTGGCTTTTGGAACTTGTCGGAAATCTGCCCTGTAGGGTCTGGGGAAAGTTGTTCATGAAGAAGTATTTCACTGCAGGCACTCCACCACTAAATTGCCCAGAGGGGAACACTGGGTGCTGGCTGCTGCCAGCTTCCATGCACTGCAGGAATCAGCAACAGAAAAAATCCCCTGCACCACAGGAGCTGGACACTGGGAAAGCTGAGTGGGCTGCAGAAGCAGGACACTGAAGTCGTAGGCTCTGCAAGAGTCTGTTGAGTGGGTACATAGGAATGAGGAAGCAGAATCCTCTCCTCTTTTCTCCTTTTTCTGGCTGTGCCACGCGCATGTGGGATCTTAGTTCCCCGACCAGGGATTGAACCCGTGCCCCCTGCATTGGGAGTATGGAGTCAACCACTGGACTGCCAGGGAAGTCCCAGAATCCTTTCCTCATGTCCCTCTAGCACTTCTTACCGACAAAGCTTAAATCATTCCAGGTGGCAACGGAAAAATATTGAAAGGACTTAGTGCATGCTCACAGAGCAGGTAAAAAGGGTGAATTTAGAACTGAGAGGCAATGCATTGATAATTTACACAATAATCTCCAAATTCCAACCCCGCCCCCAATTTCTGGACCCCTCAAAAATGTTTTAATGTCGTATGAAGCAGGCTGAGTATTAATCAGGTAAACAGCTGAACTCTCCAATCACGGGCAAAATTCAAATTCCTTTCCATGGATCTCTTGAGATGTAGCCAAATCATGGGATGTGCCCAGATACCAGGTTAGCATTGGTGGGATGTGCATGAGTAGTAAGATGGATTTGCCTGTCTAGAGCACAATATGCACATTATGATATTAATATAACTACTTTTGGTGTGATGGCGGCAGCATCCAGAATTAAGTGGGGTAGGGAAAGGATGGGAAATGATGGAGTGAAATATAAACAATTCTTTTCTTTCTTTCTTACGCGGGCCTCTCACTGCTGCGGCCTCTCCCGTTGCGGAGCACAGGTTCCGGACACGCGGGCTAAGCTCACGGGCTAAGCCGCTCCGCGGCATGTGGGATCTTCCCTGACCGGGCGCGAACCCGTGTCCCCTGCATCGGCAGGCGGACTCTCAACCACTGCGCCACCAGGGAAGCCCTAAGCAATTCTTTTTAGTGAGAAGTTTGGTTGTGAAGGTGAAGACAAAAAGACAGTAGTAGCTGGAGGGCAACATGAAGCTGGGGAATTAAAAACAAAATAAATGATAGAGCCTTGAGCATGTGGAAAAGACAATGGGAAAGATCCAGTGGAGATAGAGGGCTTGGCTATAAGAGAGATAATGTAGACTTCCTGAGAAGGTGGGAGGGGACAGGATCTATGGAAATAAAAACACATTTCAGCTTAAAACTTTGATTCAAAGCTTATTAAAATCAAAATTTTAAAAGATTATTTTAGTAACATTTTCTTAAAATAACTTTTATTAATTTTAAGTATCATTGTTATGCAAGTGACTCAACAAATAAAGGTATGTGATGAGAAACGCAGAGGAATGGACCTTGTTGACATAAGTACTTTAAGAATTCAAAGTACTGTGCTGGCTATTCCTCTTCTCAGTAAGATAAGGAAGAAAGGTTAGAGAATATTTACATACCAGGGAGCTTATTGCACAAGGAACAAAGAATACTGTCAGGAGCCAGGTGGGGCAAAGGTCTTCCTAAAGTATAAACCACTGCAGGCTCTGTTTCTTAATATCATAAATTATATAGTTTCTCTCTTTGATAGTGATACCTAGCAGGGCCCTGTGGGGCTCCTGGGCACAAAAGCCTTTCTGTGTCCCCCATTTCTTTGATTACAGGGAACAGGCTTCATTCAGCCTCCATGACCTTCCCAGAGTTCCAACGAGCAGATTCAGGCAGTTGTTCATCAGGGGAGGGAGGGAGGGGATGCGAGACAAGGGAGAAACAGTCAAGAAAAACAATAGTGCAGCCTTGGGACAAGGTCCTGGTTCTTCATCAAGGGATACACACAACGTCTTTGAGCTGTTTTGCAGAGAGATGGAAAATCCCACCAGGTGGGAGAAGTTAACGGTTAACGATGGTGTGCTGCCCACAAGCATGTAGACCCCAGACCAGTTGGAATCAGAAGGTTGATGATGCTGACTCCCACTTAGCTCACCACCAACCAATCAGGAGAATGTCCACAAACTGATCATGCCCTCTTTGAACCATTACTATAAAACTTCTCACTACCCTCTCCAAGGTGGGACACAGTTTTGAAGGCATTAGCCAGCTGTGGCCCCCTTTGCTTGGCAAAGCAATAAAGCTATTCTTTTCTACTTCACCCAAACCTCTGTCTCTGAGATTCAATTCGGTGTCGGGGTACAGAGGCCAGATTCAGCTTCAATAGTGCAGAAAACTTCCCCAAACACTCGATTTTACCTTCAAAGTTTTTGCTTCGTATTCCCAGACAAAACCTTTAGTGATAAAACATATGATGACCAGAGTCTGTAGACGTGTTTGTTATGGGAAATTGTACTTAATCTGCAAGATGAAAAATCAAGGGAGTTTGGGGTATCCAGAATAATGTTAATAAAATGATAGTCCATGGACTCTGGGTTGGATAATGAGGGAAGTATTAAAAGGAGAAAGCTTAATGGATTAGAGATCCTGATGAGTTTGAAAAATAGTTACTGTGGCCATATTTTATAAGCAGGTTAGAGGAACAAGAGGTTGTCCCCAGAGCAGGATACTTGATTTTGAAGGTGAAACAATTATGGGTGATGATAAGGTCCAAGGTACGAACATGGAAATATATGGACTAGAGTGGAGGAGATTATTGGAGACGAGGGATTCAAGAAATTAAAAGGCCGGGATGTTAGCCTTTTAATTTTAATCTCATCCAAGTAGACTCTGAGGGCCTTGGAATGGAGAGGAAGACTATGCACTTGGTAACAGTCTTCAATGAATGAGGAAGAGTGACCTGGAGATCGACAGATGACAGCAACAAAAAGGGAAAAGGGGGTTTAACTTGTTGGCATGCAAATCAGAGGAGCAAAGTTTTATTCAAATATTTGGGAGAGTAATGGTAGGCAAGCTATAAGGAGCAAAGAGTACATCGACTATCTTCCAACATAGGGTAAGAGGAAATAAACCACCCTACTTTAGAGTGTTCTGAATCTTCTCTTTCTCTGTTTATCCAAAACATACCATTATTCAAATCTTGTCTTTAAAAGCACTCTTTTTTAAACAAACGTTCACATATCTATTATTTTTTAGGGAAAGAATCATTTCTAGCAATAGGAACATTTAATACAAACTCTAAAGAAAGCCACTGTTTCAAAAGATGAGGACAACTCATTTTATATGCTTTCAAAACCTGTAATGATACTTCTATAACGTGCCTATGTGAACTTATTTTTTTCTGATTTTCAACCCATGTCGTATTACCTAATTGTCCCATTTGTGCTCTTTTAATTATTCTCTCTACATAAGCCCTTTCTATACCTTTTCAGATCCTGTTACTCTTTCAAAGCTTAGAGTCCAGTTTCTTTAGCAAATAATAATAATTCTGTATCAATCCTTCTTTCCACTTTACTTCTCAGAGTCCATTTCCTACAAAATCTAACACTTCACTGTCCCATCTTGTAATATCTCAACTAGATTTAAAGCAGCTTTAGGGAAGAAACTGTGGTTTATACTTTGTTTTCCCCAGAGTACCTAGTATAACCCAGAGCACATAGTAAATGACCAAAAAGCACTTATCAAGAAGCAGCATGGCTTGGTGGAAAATGCAGGAACTTTGGGAGTGATAAATTTGAGCTCAAGTCTGGTTTGCCCTTTTTGGGATTATGGGCAAGTTATTTAACTTTTCTGAACCCACATTCCCCTGCAAAATGAGGATAAAACCTTACAGGATTTTGCTGTGAGGAGTGGAGACAACCTTAAGTATCTACACAGTGACTGGAAAGCACTGTGTACTCCACAGATAGGAATTATTATTGTTTGTTAACAATCCTCTCCCTACATGCCTCCTTTGCCCTGGCTCTTATATCCTGACTTGAAGTCTTCTTCCATGTCTTCATCAAAACCCTACTTAACGGTCTAGGCCTACCTCCACCAAGAGAAGTGTATTGTTCACACAAGCCTATAATTAGTTCTCCCATCTCTGAATATCTTATTTTATACTTTATTTTTATACTATATTTTATACTTTTGTCACCCACATTTTTCATGAATTTATTTATTTTCCTCCCTTTGCTGTCATAAGTTCTTCTAATAGAGGGTGTCTTTCAGATATTTTCCCAGTCAAAACACAGGTGAGATAGTTTGTGCTAGGTTAGGACAACTGCTTCAAAACTGCTTGAAATTGTGATTGCTCCAGAAATACCACGGGATGCTGAGGGAGTTTCTTTCCAATAGTTCTTTGATCAGGTCTACAATCCCTCATTCACTATTTCGTAATCCAAAAAACTTTGAAAATCAAATGTTTTCTTAACATTTGGTGGCAAAACCTATCCTGACCTGAACTCAGTTGTCAATAAAACGTGACCTGAACCCATGAGGGCAAAGTGGCAAAACCTGATCTGAAAAACCTGCTCTGAGCTGAAGATTATATGCTCTATTTATCCTACTTAGTGGTGTCATATTCATAATTTGTCCTGAAAAAAATATTAACTTGATTATGGAGTGCTGCCCCAGACTTGTGGAATATTAAGTACACTTCTCTAAAATGTGAAAAATTCTGAATTCTGAAATCCTCTCTGGCCCAGATCTTTCATATAAGGAATTGTGGATCCATATCCCTTATACTCCTAGTACACTGTTGTACATATAATAGGCTAATTTAAAAAATTCAATTAAGTACTTAAGGGATATATATTTACCTTGCTGGGAGAAACACCATCTAAAATTCATGGGATCATTATTAAAGGGATTAAAGCAAGTTAAAATTCCTGAACTAATACCTTCATGGGGAAAATAAAGTCTAAAAATTCAAGAAATTCCTAAAAATAACAAAGTAAAGTAAAAATACCTGCACAAAAAATATTTTGCAATTATGGCTTTTATTAAGCATACTGTTTCCCTGATTTCATTAACTGAAAATTGGTGGTAATGAGAAATTTATTACATGCAAATTATCATGTGATTAAAAAATACAAAGAGTGACACTTCTGAAAAACTGTGCTTATAAAGTTCACTGCTGTGTTTACATTTTAAAAAAGAATTTTTTAAAAAATTAATTAATTAATTTTTGGCTGCATTGGGTCTTTGTTGCTCACCCAGACCAGGGCTCAAACCCTTAGCTCCTGCATTGGCAAGCAGATTTTTAACCACTGCACCACCAGGGAAGCCCTATATTTACTTTACCTAAGAGACACAGACTACTACTAGAAGGTTGCTAACAGTAACACGAGTGATTACTGATATTATCACACCATTTTCTTCATCGGTAAAATACGGAGATTGGTACTAAATGATCTGTAAAGAGTCTTCTGAAATCTATGATCAAATATGATATACAGAACAATACGTAGTTCAAAGATTTCAATATACAGGGAACAAATCAGTCAGCAGATATTAAGAACCTATATTATCAAAGGCATTGTAATCTTAAAATATGTGGAAGTAAATTACATTGAAGAGGATTTTGTATGTTCTGAATTTAGAAGATGCTTCAACGTTTAACTTGATCTAATTTATTATCCTTCCTTCATTGGTGATGTTGCAAATTTTATCAGGGCTTTACGGCAACACAGGAACATAGTGAATTAGAACAGAACACACTTACTTCCGAGGAGTTAGAATTTAAACTGAATGCCTACTCTAAGGAGGGTAAGATGTATAAAAGTGTGACTTCAGAAATTATCATTGAACGGAGAATACAGGGCTAAATTCATGCACACAAAATAACATAACAAAAGGATTTAACAACTCATAGAACGAGGTCAGTGCTGGAGCAAGCAGAAATAGAATCACTGAGCATTAGAACCGAAAATTTCCTAGGAGAAACCGAGGATTTACAGAGAACAAAACCTCGTAGTTAAGCAAGCCCCGGACTGGATGAACCAGGACTTGGGAAAGAGCCCAGGAGTGAGCGGTCGCCGCCCCAGCCGCGTGATCCTCCTTTGCTTCTATGGTTCTCTACTTTCCGATCCACAAAATAAATGGATTCGCTTAGATAGATTTTTAAAGATCCAGGCAATGACATGGTACTAATTCATACACCTCAGGGCTACCCCTTCCACTTAACTGGTAAGTTACTTAACTTTCGGCCACAGTAATAATTAAAAAGTCAAAAATGCATTATCCAAACGGACCCTGTTTGGTTGCCACAAGGTCTCTGAGCGAAAACGGCGAAGAAGAAGAAAGAGGAGGAAGAGCCGAGCCGAGGGAGAAGGCCGGTTCGGATCTGTTCGGATCCAATGGCAGGGCGTCAGGAGCTAGGGTGGTTAAAAGACCGTGCGACCAACTTGGCGTTTCAGCGATTGGCCCAGACCGACGCAGCTCGGCGGCGGCGGCGGCGGCGGCGGAAGGGGCCGGGCCGTGGACGGAAGTGACATAACGCCGGCTTTTGGCCTTGTGGGGAGGTGTAGCAGGTCGGTAGAGGGAGACTGTGCTGGCGGAAGAGGCTCGGCGGCTGATGGCGGCTCAGGCTCGGAAGCCTCTCTAACATTCCCCTCTCCTCAAGAGTTCCTCACTCGGTAAGTGCCTTCCTCGGCCCGCCCCAGCGCCTTGTGCGGGGCGGACGCCCGCTGGAGCTATCTGGGGGCTCGTGATACGTCCCTCTGCTCTAGCGTCTAGGGGCCTGGTCGGTCTCGGGAACGGTCTCCGTGGTGACGGTGCTGCCGAATGACGATGCTTTCCTTCCCGACGACAAACCTTTCCTCCCGGACTGCGATTGTGACGGTGGTGTGGGCAACTTCGGTTAGCAGTGGAGTTGGAAAAAGCGACGGGTGGCCGCCCCACACGGTGGGGAGGCCCTGGATAGGCTTTCGCTGTTTGGGGGAGCCGTGTGGGACGTGGGCCCTTTGGCGGGGGGGGGGGGGGCGAGTGACGCGGGGGACCCCCGGAGAAGAAAGTGCCTTGCCCGAGGCTCCACTCTAAGGTGAGTATTTGGAGGGCAGCGTGTGTGCTGCCGGGGCAGGTAAGCTTGGGAAAACATCTAGGTCGTGTCGTGATGGGACGCTCGGGTTTGCCCGTGCATAGTGAAGCCCAAGTGTTTTGGTTTGAGTCGCCATGGATTAGGAGGCGGAGACTGACTGCGGGCCGTGGGCGGAGTTAGCGGTTTGGGCTGGTTCTCCGACTTCACCTGGGCTGCAGAATTAGTGAATGCTTTCTTGTCTGTTTATAAATGGCCTTACGCCTAGTGCTCGAGGGATCTTAAATATTCCGAGGAGAGTCACGTTTCACTTTGCTTAGGCAATTTTTCTTGATTTCACAGCTGCCCCTTCCCAACACCCCCGGAGGTCCGCAGGTTGTGGACAAGTCCCGACAGGCGCTTGTCGTTTCGGGGAATCTTTGTTAAGAGATTAGTGTGCGTGTGTGTGTACTGATAAACATATATTACCTTATTGGTAATAATTTCGTTTGAGAACGCCGTGACATTTGACTTTCTACATATATATATTTTTTTGATTTTGATTTTTTAATTTTTTTAACATCTTTATTGGAGTATAATTGCTTTACAATTGTGTGTTAGTTTCTGCTTTATAACAAAGTGAATCAGTTATATGTCCCCATATCTCTTCCCCCTTGCGTCTCTACATATATTTTTAGATTTCACAAAGTAGTTATGAATTGCTATTGTGTCAGGGATGGGAAAATAAATCTTGTTTTCGATTCTTCATTCCGCTCATCGTAGAATTTCTACAAGCTGCATGCAACAATTACTAATTATAGTTTTGGAGCTCAATTCCCAAAGTATTTAAAGAGATCATTTGAGTAACATGTTAATCTAAAAAAATGGGCTGATTACCCTCAGAGTGCTATTTGGGTATAGAAAAGGGGCTGAGGCCAGGCCTTCCTTTCGTTCTTATCAAGGATAAACTTGATTTCTTGAAGGATTACTTGATTACGTTTTCTAGTCATCACATTGTTAAATTGCACACCGCTGTTTACAATTATGGCTGCAGACGTTTGTGTAGACTTAACCAGTAAATATCTTTTCCTTAACAAAAATAACAGGTATTTTGGAATTAAAATTTCAACCGTTTTAATGATGTTAAATATTTATGAAGGATCGTAACTATGCTCCTTTTTTACTGCTTTGGGGGAATTGCCTCACGTGAAGTTTATTGGATTGCATTCTTTTGGAATTTGTATGTTACTAAGTAAAATTTTGGCTGTATACACTTCTAGCCTTTTAAAGTTTATTTTGCCCCAAATAAACTCTTACAAGAAGGTAAAGATACCCTCCTCTCTAATATAATAAAAAGCCAAGATCATAGCTTTTTAGAAACCAACTTTTAAAACAATCTAAAAATTAAAGTGGTGTGAGTGACACCTGGGCAGAGTGTAGTGGTACTCAGTTGTAAATCATTCTGGAGATTGGGAGGACTGTAAGAGTGCAAATTGACAGATTGGTGGATTTGCTTCTGCCTCCGGGAAGGATTGCTGATAATATTTTTCTGGTCTGTAAACCAGCTGATAGTCTTTGTTTGAGCTGAAGTATAAATAATTGGAAGCTATTAGAATATCAGATGTATTTTTTCCCTTCAGATGTTCAGTTTCCTCCAGGACTGAAGTTCGGAGATTAATTTAAAAGTTCATATAGTTTAAACTGAATATTTTAAAAAACTTTCACTAAGTTTGTCAACCATTATGTGTAATGTGTTTCTATTGCAGAAGGTCATATGTGAGTTTTTATTACTAATTTTTGTCTACTTTGGTTTTACTAACTTTTATTATGGAAATTTTCAAAATACCCAGAAGGAGAACAAACAGTTAAAGGAACCACTATTTTGCTAACCTTGGTTTATTACACTGTCAGCACATTTATTTTTTCCCCTGGAGTTTTTAAAGCAAATCCTGGACAACAGGATATTTCACCTATAATTAGTTTACCGTCCGTCTTTAACTGGTAAGGACTTTAAAAGAAATACAGTCACCATAATAATATTATCACATAGAACAAAATTACCTTACTTCTTTTTGAATTCTAAGTGTTAGAATTGACAAATTATATACAATATTTATCTAAATTAAAAACCTTAATTTGATTCTGGACATTTAATGCACAAATTCTTAATATGGTCAGTTTCCTACTTTATTTGATTAAGGCTTACACATTTTGGGCTAGTTAAATAAAATGTGTATCAGGAGCCACTGGAAAAATACTACCACAAAAGCCAGATCTGGTTTGGGCTTGAAAAAGTTCCAAGAGGAAGAAGTAAAGATAACATTGAAATCCTCACCCTTCACCCCCCAAATTTATTCTAGCTACTTAACTGAGTGACCACTGCATATTAGTTATTTTTTCCTTAGGTATTGATGAATCCTCAAAAATAACAAAATTGGACTGTAGACCAAAGTTTACAGCATAACACATAAAAGGAACTCTAGAGATGTTAGAACTTTGGGGAATAAAGTAGGAAACATGGGAGAGGGCACTGCAAGGCAGCATGTATTTCAGACTTTGTTTCCCAGCCAAATCTGTCCGGTCCTTTTTTTTTTTTTTTTTTTTTTTTTTTTTTTTTACTGTTCTCACATATCTTTGTTTTTTATTTATTAATATTTTTAATTGATGTAACATTGGTTTATATTATATTAGTTTCATGTATATAACATTGTATTTCTACTTCTGTATACACTACAGCATATTTACCACCAAAACTTTAGTTTCCATCCTCCATCAAAGAGTTGGTACCCTTTACTTATATCCGGCCCCCACCCCCGCCCCGCCCCTACTCTTGTTCTTCGTATATCCAGGTTTGGTTTCGTTCATTTATTTTGGGTTTTTTTGTCTGTTTCCTTAATTAGAAAACTTTTACTAATTCTTCGCTTACGTCTTAATGTACGCATGTTTCTAGAGGTGTACTTTACTTTAGAGAATGGGAAACAAAATTTGATATGGTAAAGCTTGTTCCACTTCCTTTTGTGGTGGGGGCTATATTTCCTGTCTCCAACTGAGGCAGTTTTTTCTTTACTCAGGATGTTAGTGAAGCTACACTTCCCAAGCATTACCACAAGGTGATGCAGTGACTTTGTGTATTACTTCTCCACTGGGTGGTGTGTGGGTCTGTGTGTGTGCGGGTCTTTGTGTGTGCCTGTGAGCATGTGTGTAGTGTATAAATCTGCCTGTGAATCATCTTGATACATTAGCATTCTCAGTGAATTTCAACATTTTTATAAGCTTGCCCATCTTTTCACTCTGTTTCCTATCTGTGTGAAGAGTGAAACAGGAACTGTATGGGAATTAGATATTTTACTGTTTAAAATAAGTTGATTCATGTTGTAATTACATTCAGATTACATTTATCCATGTTAACTTTTTTATGACTAGAAGCTGTATTGGAAAATTAATTAAAAAGTAATAATGAGAATGGAATGACTTTTGTAAAATATTTCTATAGTTATAGTTGCATTGAAATGTTTAAAAAGGTTGGAGTGTTGGTGAGAGATTAATGAAGGTTATTAATGGGATAATTACAGATTATCATGCTATAAAGATTTGTAAGCATCGTGAATATATTTAAAGTCTGATGTTAGGGTTTTATATTAAAAACTTGAATTTTGGGGAGAGGGTTTAAAAATGAAATTTCATGTTGATGTGTTTATTTAAAATAATGAAAAGAATACATTAAATATACTGGTAAAAATTCAGTCAGTTGAGTTAAAAGTTAAGGTCCTCTTAAGTTCTCCTTTCACACATAGCCCTCATGAGTAAATATTGTATGATGTGTGCTTTTTGAGTCCCTTTTGATGCATTTATAAGCATGTATACACATGTACATATATAAATACATATGTGTATACCTTAATGCTATTTTATACCTTAAAAACTTTTCAGTGAAGTAAAAGTCTAAGGTTGGATTATCGATTTTTAAACACTGTTGTAATTGAGGTTAAACAAAAGTTTAAACTCCACTACCTTGTTTTATAACAAATAATTACTGCTTTGTTTGTTTAGTTTACTTTAGGAAACAAGTTTTATGAAAAAAGTTTCATTCTTAAATGGCTTTTAATTAAAAGCATGGGAAATTCATCCTAAGCTAGCCTTATTTTCTCCTTACTGAATATCTGTCTCAGAGAAACTTAAATATTCACTCTCTTCATACAAAAACATTACTGATTCACTTGCCTCAGTTTTGGTAGTTGTTATCTGAAAGAGTTTGGTTCATCAGTTAACTATAGTCTCTCTCGGGTATTTTATAACCAATAGTGAACATTTTTTTCAAAACCAGAATCAAGGGTTTTTTTTTTTTTTTTTAAGGAAGCCACTGACTTGAAAGGAGATTATCATTAGTGACTTCATTAACATCATGACATCCCCTTGAGCCTATATTTGCTCAGACTATTCAAAGAAACAAAGTAGTAGAACTCTTCACTTACTTTAGGCAGTTTCTACCGTTTGTGCTACCTTTTCACTTTCCTGAAGGCTTTGGGTTACCAGCTGGAGAGTATTGACTGTTAAGTCCTTCTGTGAAGTAGGGTCGCTGGTAATAAAGCCTTTTTGTTAGTGCAGAGGTACAGGAGGTTTATTACTGAATGCATTCTCTTTACCTTGGAATCCTGGCAAACCTCAGGTGGGGAGAGGCTGACAGACATCCAGCCTGGAATTCTACCACAGTGGCTTCCAGGTTGATGATTGACTGTCTCTTTATGGGATGTCTAGTATATTGTGTGTCCTGTAAGTACAAAGCAGTATTTTGACCATAACAGAAGCAGAGAACACATAAGAGGAAAAGTAGACATTTTTTAAAGTGTTTATTTCAGAACTTTAAAAATTTGCCTTAGTATTTCAAACAGATCAGCAAAAGAAACATTTGTAAAAGCATATTGTCTTAGATTTTCCTAGCAATAAAGACTTCTTAGTAATTGTTAAAATGTGAGTAGTTTTGGGAATTCCTTGGTGGTCCAGTGGTTAGGACTCGGCACTTTCAGTGCTGTGGCCCAGGTTCAGTCCCTGGTCAGGGAACTAAGATCCCATAAGCCATGCAGCGTGGCAAAAAAAAAAAAAAAAAGTGAGTAGTGTTACTTCTGTGCTTGTCCTGTAGAAAATTCATAGATTTGTGAAGTAAGTTAGAATAATTTGGTCAGCAAATTCTTGTCCCAGTTTTTCTCATTGTTTACAGAGATTCCTGTTTTGATGACTCAGAAGTTAAGTGCCATAGTGTCAGTGTCATTGTTTCTGATGTGGTACTGTAGGATCAATGACTGTACTGAGTCTGTGACACACTGTACAGAGATATATTTTTTGAGTAAATCCTCAGTTGTATCATTTTTCTCAAAAGTAGAGCACAAGATACAGAAAACATTTGGGTCTTGCAGATTTTTATAGGCGACTTTTACCATTCATCTGCTAGCTGGTGCTTGGTGTTCACTAAACCAGTGAGCATTCACTGAATCTATAATAGATTCTCAACAGTATGTGTTTCATTTACACTATACATTTAAAAATACATTTATTTTTAATCAGTGAATGTATGGAAACTGTACAATAATACTGGAAGTCAAGGTAGGATGAAAGGGTAGAATTGGTATAGGTAGAGAGGAACAAATAGGCTCTGAACTATTTCAAGTAGACCAACTGAGATTTTACATCATTTGAGAGATTTGAACAAGTATGAACCAGAAGCCCAAGAAGACAGCCTAGGTCTGGGAATCTAGGTGAGATTTGCTAATGGAGACTTAAATTGTTGGGTTGGGTCAGAGTCTAAGTAGTAGTTCTCTATCCTGGCTGTATACAGGATTGAGATTACTTGGGGAGGCTTAAAAAAAAATGCTTGGATATACACACACATGCATGTGTGCGCCCAGGTCCCATTTCCGGAAATTCATTGTCTTTTCTTTTTCTTTTTTAAGACCCCTAATGATTCTGATATCTAGCCAGGGTTGAGAAAAAGCTGGTCCAGGCGATCATGAGCGTGGGTCAGGAATGCAGGCACAGAGAGGTTAGCATCAATTACAGGAGCCTAGGGGAGGGACGGGATGGATCAGATTAGGGAGGAAAATGATGAAGTTCAAGAGTTCAACATAGAAACACTGCTGGCTCATTTGGTTTCGGTTGCAAAAGAAGCAGAGGGTTAGGCTTTGCAGGAGAGTTGAGAGTTTGTTTTTGATTTTGGTTTTTAAAATTTTTTAACTCGGGACTTCCCTGGTCGCGCAGTGGTTAAGAATTCACCTGCCAACGCATGGGACACGGGTTCGAGCCCTGGTCCAGGAATATCTCACATGCCACGGAGCAACTAAGCCCGTGCACCACAACTACTGAGCCTGCGCTCTGGAGCCTGTGAGCCACAACTACTGAGCCCAATGCCACAACCACTGAAGCCTGCATGCCTAGAGCCCATGCTCTGCAACAAGAGAAGCCACCGCAATAAGAAGCCCACGTGCCGCAGCGAAGAGTAGCCCCTACTCAACGCAATTAGAGAAAGCCCGCGCACAGCAACAGACCCAACGCAGCCATATATAAATAAATAAATATTTTTTTTAACTCATGTAACTTTCTGAGCCATATTGTAAGTTAGTTACTTCTCAGTTTGTATTTTTATATTTAATCACATTAAAAAAATTTATTTATTTATATGGCTGTGCCAGGTCTTAGTTGCGGCATGTGAACTCTTAGTTGTGGCATGTGGGATCTAGTTCCCTGACCAGGGATCAAACCCAGGCCCCCTGCATTGGGAGCATGGAGTCTTAGCCACAGGACCACCAGAATTCCCTTTAATCACATTTTTAAGAAGGAGTTCCAGTATTAAATATATTATATTTACAATATAATATAAATATAATATAAAAGTATGTCTTTTCAGTAATTATGGTATGAAAATATCCATGTAATTTGCATTAAATGTTATGTATTTTCTGAAGGTATGAGTTTTTTCTTAGTTGGTATCATTAAATTTGTATGATTTACTTGTTTCAGATTCGCAATGACATCCTTTCAAGAAGTTCCACTGCAGACTTCCAACTTTGCCCATGTCATCTTTCAAAATGTGGCCAAGAGCTATCTTCCTAATGCACACCTAGAATGTCATTATACCTTAACTCCATATATCCATCCCCATCCAAAAGATTGGGTTGGTATATTCAAGGTAAGAGGACTTTCTCCATATTTCTTCCATGTAGGTACTCTTTATTTTCTTCTTAAGAGGTTGACAAGTAGTTTATACTAGTTGTCTTAACTCTACTTTAAGGGTCATTTTTGTAAACATCAAATGTAAAACATTGTGTAAACATGAAATATTTAATAGTGCAGGGTAGTGTACAACAAATGTTATGACCTTCAGTTCAGCACACTTTCCTCTCTATGATTAAAAGGTTCAACTTAAGTTCTTACAGAAATTTTTTCAAATCTTTTTGTTTTTTCTTCTTCTGTTTTCTCCATTCCTTACCTAAAAAACATGATCTTTTCCTTTGGGTTACTATATCATTTACTATCTTGTCATTTGTAATTAATTTTGTATAGCTCTACAACTATGTTATTATCTCTTCTATTGTCCTGCATTGTTTAAATATTCCTTATATTGTCTTATGCTTTTATAAGAGTATTCTGTTTTACATGACTAAATAGTAAATTCTTTGATAGCAAGAGTCCCAGTTCTAATATTTTGCCAATCATTTTGTGTACTATATGCTTGAAAATTACATTGAAATGATCATTAAAGTGTTGGAAGTTTTTTGGCAATTTCAGTTCCTGAGGATGTAATGGAGAACCAAAACATACGAAGGTCCTTTGAACAGTCAAAATAGTGTCATAAATGTCTAAACAGTAAAACTTACTTTTCTCCTTGGTTACTTTAGATTCTCCCTAAGAATCAATTTATTTTATTTTAGATGTGATTTATTAAAGTCAAGACCATTAGGTCTTGAAATTTTGATTGTGTGGTCTGTATAAGTTAAATAGCAAAGTAGAAAGAAATAAGAGTAGCCGCTAGAATTAGGCACATGTAAAGTACTTAGAAGTGAAAGTCTGGCCTAATAGAGTGAGGAGGGCAGAAAAACTATATTGGACAAAACAGAGTTTTGGCATTTAATGATATTTCAGTTCCTTTTTTTTTTTTTTTTTTTTTTGCGGTACACGGGCCTCTCACTGTTGTGGCCTCTCCCGTTGCGGAGCACAGGCTCCAGACGCGCAGGCTCAGCGGGCCCAGCCGCTCCGCAGCATGTGGGATCTTCCCGGACCAGGGCGCGAACCCGTGTCCCCTGCATCGGCAGGCGGACTCTCAGCCACTGTGCCAGCAGGAAAGCCCTCAGTTCCTTTTTGAATTGAATCCCTTATCCCTGGTGTTGCTGGATAGATGAGTCATTTACTCTTTATTTAATTTTTTTTTTTTAAGGCTTGTTAGATTCCAATGTGGATTCCAGTATGGATTCCAAAAGCTTCATTGTAAGCTTTTTATGAAATCAGTATCAGTTTAAATTTTATGTAAGAGATGAATAGCAAGTTAAAGATACTAAGAATTGGCATTTTCTGCAAGAATGAGTCAGAGAGGAAGAATAGAGCAGGGTAATGAGATTGAGGGAAGGGAAGGGCATTCCTGGCAGGAAAATGGCTTAAGCAGAGGCACCAGGGTGAGAATGTTCATGAGAATGAATTAGTTTAACTAGAACATAAACGTAATTTAGGGAAGTGGAGGGAGATGAAGTTAAGCGTCAGTCTTGCCATGGAGGATCTTCAGTGTTAGGCTAAACAATTTGCAGACTTTTCCATATGGGCAGTGGGAAGTCTGCATATGTAGGTGTGGAGGCTGATGTGTGATAAATTGTATTTCAAGAAGATGAATCTTCACGGTTTTCTTTCAGACTAATTTATGTCTTCCTTTTTTTTCTCCCCATTTTTAGTTAATGGCCTATTGTTTAAGCCAAAAGCTTATGAATTTCTCTTCAAATCCAGCCAAACACCAATTCTATCTATTTTCCTGCCTACCTATTAATGCATTTTTAATATCACAGCCCTAGTTCATGCCCTCCTTATTGATTTCTAAGATGATTGCAATAGGTCACCTGTTTTCCCTGCTTTCTTTCATTCTTCTATTTGTTCTTCAAACTGCTCTATATAAACTATAATAGAAAATGAAAATCTGAACATATCTTCCTCTTGTTTAAGTGGTTCTTCATCCTCTATGGGATAATGGCAAGACCAACTAACTTAGTGTGCCAAATAGGGCTCCTTTATACGACTTGATTTATAGCTTCCTTTTTTGTCATTGCCTGCTTATTTTTTGGCTTTGATAACGTTAAACTATTATCTCTTAACTTGTGTACTCCAAGGACCGTAACTTTTCTCCAAGCAGTAATACTTACTTATGTAAGTATTACATACATGATAAATAAGTTTGTATAGAATACCCTTTCCATCTTTTTTGCCTGGATAATACTTAAAACTTAGTGGGAAGTTTAAGCATGTACTAAAAATTTTGAAATATACAGGAAGACTCAAGGAAGAAAATAGATCATGTTTTAATACTATTTTAATGCTTACCTAGAATAAGCATTGTTAACATATTGGCATATATCTATAATTAATAATTATACACATACTTTGTATGTAATAAAGTATACACACATGCTGTTGATGCATTGTGGAATTCATGGAAATGTTTCCAAATGTTTACCATTAAACAATGCTTAATATAGATCTCTGTATCTGTTTTTATTTTGTTTGTCATTGTATTTCATAGGATAAGTTCTTGGAAGTGGAATTGCCATGTTTATAGCATTGAATTTTTTTTATTCTTATTTTTTATTTTTTTTGCGGTATGCGGGCCTCTCACTGTTGCGGCCTCTCCCGTTGCGGAGCACAGGTTCCAGATACACAGGCTCAGCGGCCATGGCTCACGGGCCCAGCCGCTCTGCGGCCTGTGGGATCTTCCCAGACTGGGGCACGAACCTGTGTCCCCTGCATCGGCAGGTGGACTCTCAACCACTGCGCCACCAGGGAAGCCCGGCATTGAATGTTTTTTTTTTTTTTTTTTTTTTGCGGTACGCGGGCCTCTCCCTGTTGTGGCCTCTCCCGTTGTGGAGCACAGGCTCCGGACGCGCAGGCTCAGCGGCTATGGCTCACGGGCCTAGCCGCTCCATGGCATGTGGGATCTTCCCGAACCAGGGCACGAACCCGTGTCCCCTGCATCGGCAGGTGGACTCTCAACCACTGCGCCACCAGGGAAGCCCAGCATTGAATGTTTTTAAACACTTGACATGTACTGCAAATTGATTGCTGTCCAGAATGATTTTGATAGATATGATATTGACAAGGTAGGCAGGGAGAAAGTGCCCAGGTACTAATTTTAAGGGGAAGGAATGAAGGGAAAGTGTGTTGTGTGCTTGAGAGAGTGTTAAGGAATTTAATTTTCCTGGGACAGGTACCAGGTTTAGAAAATGGGAAAAGTTAGTTTGGATCACGTAGATTGCTTTAATATTTAGCTGAGGAATAATTTTTAAGCAGAGAGTAATAGAGTTTAGAGGTGAACTTTAATCTTCTAGTGCTGAATAAGATAAATTGGAATTAGAAAAGAATGGAGGTAGAGAATGGTTTTTTTTTTTTATAAATTTATTATTTATTTTTGGCTGCGTTGGGTCTTCGTTGCTGCGCGCAGGCTTTCTCTAGTTTTGACGAGCGGGGGCTGCTCTTCGTTGCGGTACGTGGGCTTCTCATTGTGGTGGCTTCTCTTGTTGTGGAGCACGGGCTCTAGGTGCACGGGCTTCAGTAGTTGTGGCACTTGGTCTCAGTAGTTGTGGTTCGTGGGCTCTAGAGCACAGGCTCAGTAGTTGTGGCACACGGGCTTAGTTGTTCCGTGGCATATGGGATCTTCCCAGACCAGGGCTCAAACCCGTGTCCCCTGCATTGGCAGGCGGATTCTTAACCACTGCGCCACCAGGGAAGTCCCAGAGAGAATGTTTAGACCATCTTCATTTTCTAAGTGAGATCAAGCCTTAGAGAAGGGAATCAGTTGTGGGTAATAATCTGTAAGAGGCATCTATAGGGTTTGTCAGCTATTAATTGAATGAATTGGGACTGGAACTCATTTATTGAGTACACTCAGTAATGAGGAGCAAGGTCATGTGCTGAGTTGGGGAGGGCTTGAGTATGGAGAAGATATGGTCTTTCTACTGTGGAAGAATGTCATAGGGAATTGGAGTAGGTTAACCAGGAGATTTCTGAGCAGCCATTTTGTGAGTTTGTCTAGAGAGATTGAGCACCTAGAATTGAGTGAAGAATTCCAAAAGTGGGTATCATTCAGACTGGGAATTTGGGAAGGGAGGTCAAGAGGACAAAGGATACTAGGGTGGTTTTGGGTGCATTATTATTGAAATGATTAATTGACCATGAAGTCCAAGTTGGGTAGGGGAATGAGTGAAGCCAGGCAAGGGATGTAGACTGTGTTGGAGATTTTCTTTTCTTTTTTTTTTTTTAACATCTTTATTGGAGTACAGTTGCTTTACAATGTTGTGTTAATTTCTGCTGTATAACAAAGTAAATCAGCTATATGTATACATATATCCCCATATCCCCTCCCACTTACCCTCCCTATCCTACCCCTCTAGGTGGTCACAGAGCACCGAGTTGATCTCCCCATGCGATGCAGCTGCTTCCCACTAGCTGTTTTACCTTGGTAGTGTATATATGTCAGTGCTACTCTCTCACTTCGTCCCAGCTTACCCTTCCCCCTCCCCGTGTCCTCAAGTCCATTCTCTATGTCTGCATCTTTATTTCTGTCCTGCCCCTAGGTTCATCAGGACCACTTTTTTTTAGATTCCATATGTATGTGTTAGCATACAGTATTTGCTTTTCTCTTTCTGACTTACTTCACTCTGTATGACAGACTCTAGGTCCATCTACCTCACTACAAATAACTCAATTTTCTTTTTTTTATGGCTGAGTAATATTCCATTGTATATATGTGCCACATCATCTTTATCCATTCATCTGTTGATGGACACTTAGGTTGCTTCCATGTCCTGGCTATTGTAAATAGAGCTGCAATGAACATATTGGTACATGACTCTTTTTGAATTATGGTTTGCTCAGGGTATATGCCCAGTAGTAGGATTGTTGGGTAGTATGGTAGTTCTATTTTTAGTTTTTTAAGGAACCTCCATACTGTTCTCCATAGTGGCTGTATCAATTTACATTCCCACCAACAGTGCAAGAGTGTTCCCTTTTCTCCACACCCTCTCCAGCATTTATTGTTTCTAGATTTTTTGATGAGGGCCATTCTGACTGGTGTGAGATGATATCTCATTGTAGTTTTTTTTTTTTAATAAATTTATTTATTTTATTTATTTATTTTTGGCTGCATTGGGTCTTTGTTGCTCTGCGCAGGCTTTCTCTAGTTGTGAGTAGGGGCTACTCTTCGTTGAGGTGCACAGGCTTCTCATTGCAGTGGCTTCTCTTGTTGCAGAGCATACGCTCTAGGCGCAAGGGCTTCAGTAGTTGTGACACGTGTGCTCAGTAGTTGTGGCTTGGGGGCTCTAGAGCGCAGGCTCAGTACTTGTGGCGCACAGGCTTAGTTGCTCTGCAGCATGTGGGATCTTCCCAGACCAGGGCTCGAACCCATGACCCCTGCGTTGGCAGGCGGATTCTTAACCACTGTGCCACCAGGGAAGCTCTCCTTATAGTTTTGATTTGCATTTCTCTAATGATTAATGATGTTGAGCATTCTTCCATGTGTTTGTTGGCAATCTGTATATCTTCTTTGGAGAAGTGTCTATTGACTTCAGACTATATACTACAAAGCTACAGTAATCAAGACAGTATGGTACTGGCACAAAAACAGAAATATAGATCAATGGAACAGGATAGAAAGCCCAGAGGTAAACCCACGCACATATGGTCACCTTATCTTTGATAAAGGAAGCAAGAATATACGGTGGAGAAAAGACAGCCCCTTCAATAAATGGTGCTGGGAAAGCTGGACAGGTACATGTAAAAGTATGAGATTAGAACACTCCCTAACACCATACACAAAAATAAGCTCAAAATGGATTAAAGACCTAAATGTAAGGCCAGAAACTATCAAACTCTTAGAGGAAAGCATAGGCAGAACACTCTATGACATAAATCACAGCAATATCCTTTTTGACCCACCTCCTAGAGAAATGGAAATAAAAACAAAAACAAATGGGACCTAATGAAACTTCAAAGCTTTTGCACAGCAAAGGAAACCATAAACAAGACCAAAAGACAACCCTCAGAATGGGAGAAAATATTTGCAAATGAAGCAACTGACAAAGGATTAATCTCCAAAATTTACAAGCAGCTCATGCAGCTCAATAACAAAAAAAACAAACAACCCAATCCAAAAACGTGCAGTTCTTTTAAGAATTGTATAGTCATTGACTCAGTGTTGGAAGGAAGGAAGTGGAATTTCAGAAAGTATGAGAGTATTTTATATCCTGCTAGGAGGAGAGTGAGTAGTGTCCTGGTGGTTAAGAGCTTGAACTTCAGGTTCAGATTCTGACTCTGCCATTTACTAGTTTCTTAATTTGTAAGATGAGGGTGATATTTATTCCAAAACGAACAGTGAACTGTATCTGTTACTGCTATTCCCAGTGCCACTTGAATCAGGTATCTATAATTCTGACATTAGCAGTTTTGCATGTCAGCCATCACAAATAAATGGTACACTTAGCATGTCTTTTGACCACCTGGTCCAGGTAGAGCCTTAGGGAGATTTTTTTCAAGAAAGATGTAGCTCTGGGTAGTATTGATATTCCTTTCAAGACCACCATATGGACAGGGACAAAGAATGCAAGGTATGACTTGTACCAGGTGTATCTTTTGGGAGAAACTTCAAATAGGCTCCTTTTCAGGAGATGATAGAAGCACTGGGGGATATGGAATGAGAGACAGAACATTTTAGAGTCAAGATCACTCTCCCTAATACATTGTGTCCCTTTGGGTATTAATGAATGGTAACGTTTAATGAACACTAATGTGCTAGGCACTGTGCCAGGTGCCACTACGGTGCCGTATCTCATTTAATACACGTATAAGCCTTTATCTCCATTTTAAAGAGGAGGGAACAGAAATAACTTGTCTGAAGTCATTTTAGCCAGTAAGTGATCTTTTTTGGCAGTCTGACCTTACTTCCTATGCTCTTAATCACTGCAGTATACTGTGCTTGCAAAAACTACCATTTATGGAGTGCCCATCAGGGGTCAGGCCCTCTGCCAAGTGCTGCTTTTATGTTCATCATCTAGTGTAATCCTTCTAACAATCCTGAGAGAAAAAAACTGAGCCTTAGGTCAGGAAAATCACTTACATCATGGTTTCCTCAAGCTTCTCATCTGTAAAGAGATGAATAGTGTCTTTCAAATGTTTTTGGCCATGACACGCAGAAAGAAATAAAAATAATATGATTCTGTGATTTGACCTAGCAAAGTTGCATGCAGATACACCTGAAACAAATTTTCATGAAGCAGTACTTAGCCTTCACGCCCTCTGATGCTTTCTAATTAAAAAATAAATGTGGTTATGAACCACTAAATTGATATAATGTTACCACTTACTACTGGGTTGTGACTGACAGTTTGAAAACTCTCCTTTAGAGACTAAAGATTACTAAGATTCTTCCAGTTTCAATATTCTGGACCCTCTAATCCTAAATCGATCAGAATTATAGAACATATGTAATCAAACCTCGTGGATAATGCATAATTTCTTGTAATATACTGGCAAATGGATATCTAGTACCTGTTTTAAACATATCTAATATTCAGTATTTACCACAGTACAGTTCATCTGGAAAATAAAGACTGAGATATGTAATGTATATATTCATGTTGTAAGGTGGAAATGTTTTAGAGATTGGTGGGACATAGGTGGTCTTTTTGTATATATAAACACCTTAGGAATAAAGGTAAAAATAAATTTTTACAAAATTTACCATTGCCTGTAGGCAAGACTTAACTAAAGATGACAGACTAGTGAAGTTTAATTAGTGGATTTAAGGAGGAGGGGGAAATCTAACTAAAAAAAACACAGTTAAATTCAAGGCATAAAATAAATTTTAAAAACTTATGTTTAGTGAAATCAAATTTTAAGTGCAGCATGTTTTTATATTTGATCATATGTGTACTAAGGTTTTCCTTGAGAAATTGGATATCAAGTTGCATTTTAATACATAGTAGAAACTCTGCTGTTATAGATTTTTATAGCATTAGGTTATAGCTTAATAAAAAATTATAATAAAAATTTGACGTGATTGTTAAAATGCTCAGGATTTGTAAACATTCATGCATGCTTTAACTTCAGGATGCAGTGAAAAACAATATGCTATAAGATATCACTCATATTAAACCACTTACTTATAATATCCATGTTTTTGTTGTTTTCCTTTAGGTTGGATGGAGTACTGCTCGTGATTATTACACGTTTTTATGGTCTCCTGTGCCTGAACATTATGTAGAAGGATCAACAGTCAATTGTGTGTTAGCATTTCAAGGTGAGAACTGAAAAGCAGAACTAGATGAAATTAGATGTTTTATTGCCATTAAAAATGTTGTACCCCATTGTAATGATCTACTTAAGCATGTCTAGTGACTAAAGTTGAATGAATTAGTATCTTATCTTTCTTTATCAGAAGTCATAAGAATGTAAATATCTAGTGTAGGTCACATGATATTTTATGTAGAGAAAGGTTTTTTCCTTATTGTCTTTCATTGAAGAGCAGTCTTTTGATGATCTTTTTTTTCAAATGAGAAAATAATGCTGTTACTGATATTAGATAATATAACAAATTAGAGGTGAGAAAAATATTCCGTATGAAAATCACAAAGATGATTAACAGGATTTATAGAGTAGAAATTCTATAGGGAAAGTTGCTTATAAAATGGATGTGAGTAATATAAAATTCATTTTTGTCTTAGCATTATATACAGATTTTTAAAAATTCTCTTATTTAAAGGAGAAGATATACCTGGTATTGCCCCTCCCCCCACATTCTGCCTTCACAAAGGTGATGGCTAGAGCTTCAGCATCCCTCCTGTGGCCATGAGGGGAAGGCATAGACAAGAACATATATGTCTGTCCTGACATGTCTGAGCCACTGAATCAAGGCCAGCAGGCAACTGCCTCCAGATTGCTTGTTATATGAAAAAAATACACCCTGTTGCTTTAAAACAAAACACAAAAATTTTAGTTAGAAATCTATAACGGCATTTGCTGTAGAGTGATTTTTGTAGTAAAATTATACTGACTTTGGATTGTATTAAAGCAAATTCTTAGTCTTGTTTATACCATGGACTGTTTTTGGTCTGGGGAAGCTAATGGACTCTGTCTCAGTATAATATTTTAACATAAATGAAATGCCCAGAATTGCAAAGGAAACCAGTTATACTCCATTGTATGGATGTAACACAGCTTATTCATCCATTTGTCTGTTAAAGAATATTTTGGGGCTTCCCTGGTGGCGCAGTGGTTGGGAGTCCACCTGCCGATGCAGGGGACACGGGTTCGTGCCCCGGTCTGGGAGGATCCCGCATGCCGCGGGGCGGCTGGGCCCTTGAGCCATGGCCGCTGGGCCTGCGCATCCGGAGCCTGTGCTCCACGGCAGGAGAGGCCACAGCAGTGAGAGGCCCACGTACCACAAAAAAAAAAAAAAACAAAAAGAATATTTTGGTTGCTTCCGAGTTTTGGCAGTTGTGAATAAAGCTGTAAAGCTGGTATAAACATTCATGCACAGGCTTTTGTGTGGATATAAGTTTTCAACTCATTTGGATAAATATCAAGGAGTATGATTGCTGTATTATATGGTAGGAATACGTTTAGTTTCATAAGAAACCACCAAACTCTTTTTTACAAAGTGGCAAAAACATTTTGCATTCCCACCAGCAGTGAATGAGAGTTCTTGTTGGACTGCATCTTTACCAGCATTCGGTGGTGTTAGTGTTTTGGATTTTGGTGGTTTACTTCTTTAAAACTTTTTATTGCGAGGTTTGTATATGTTTGGTGTGAACATCAGTTGGGAATGTGATCACATGGAGCTTGCGTATACAAAAAAGTTTCTTTACGTACTGTGACAAGAAACACATATTCAGAGAATAAAATTTGTACGGTAATATAGACAGAGATTTAGGTCCTCATAGATGTTTTATAGATTAAGAAAGTTATAAATTATATATGTAGTTTATCTTTTTTTTTTTTTTTTTTTTTGCGGTACACGGGCCTCTCACTGTTGTGACCTCTCCCGTTGCGGAGCACAGGCTCCGGACGCACAGGTTCAGCGGCCATGGCTCACGGGCCCAGCCGCTCTGCGGCATGTGGGATCTTCCCGGAACGGGGCATGAACCTGTATCCACTGCATCGTCAGGTGGACTCTCAACCACTGCGCCACCAGGGAAGCCCTGTAGTTTATCTTTTAATTCATAGCCTTTTTTTAGATAATCAAATTCAAGTGTGTATATTGGAACTGATTTTGTTATTAAGATATTTGTTCTTAAAAGTTGTGGTTTTATTTCCAGTCATTCTTTTTTTTAATCTACTTTTAAAAATTCATTCATTCATTTATTTATTTTTGGCTGCATTGGGTCTTTGTTGCTGCGCGCGGGCTTTCTCTAGTTGCGGTGAGCAGGGGCTACTCTTCGTTGCAGTGCACGGACTTCTCATTGCAGTGGCTTCTCTTGTTGCGGAGCACGGGCTCTAGGTGTGCAGGCTTCAGTAGTTGCAGCATGCAGGCTCAGTAGTTGTGGCTCGCAGGCTCTAGAGCTCAGGCTCAGTAGTTGTGGCACACGGGCTTAGTTGCTCTGCAGCATGTGGCATCTTCCTGGACCAGGGATCGAACCCGTGTCCCCTGCATTGGCAGGTGGATTCTTAACCGCTGTGCCACCAGGGAAGCCCTCCAGTCATTTTTAATGTGATTAGTTTTCTTATAATAAATAAGAAACTTACAGAATTTGTTATAGTGACTGATGAATTTGCTTATTTATGACAGCAGAAAGTTTCAAAGCAGTTAGAAAAAAAGGAGAAAAGCATCCAGTTTATTTCTGTTCATATTGTAAAAGCATTTTCATGGGAACTAAGTTTTACATGTTTTTGAAAAGTCATCATAATTTTTACTTTGAAATTTAGAAATAAAATCCTCTGCCTGCCTAGAACTTGTTTGTTATATAAGGAGCTCAGGATAGAGTCATGAAAAATTTAGTCATAGAGAATTAGAGCCAGAAGGAATCTTAAGCATGATCCAAACAATTTTGCTCATTTTGTGGAGTAGTCATGAGAATCCTGAAATGCAAAACTCAGAACAACTAATAAAGTGTACATAAATGTAACTTTTCCTAAATGGACTCTTATTTGTTTACTATAATTTGATTGCTAATGTTACAGGCTATAAAATTTGACTTGGAGTTTGGTTTTTACATTTTCCTATTTTATTTTCAGTTATACTGATCTGAGGAGAGCTATTTCTAGGTACCTTTAAATTTCAGTTCTGAATAACTATATCTTGTATCTCAAATGGTATTTGAACCATAATTTTTAGTGAATTATTTTTGTGAGATTTAAAAAAAATCAGACCTCGAATATCTAGTTTGTAGAATTTCTAATGCCATGATACCAGAGCTGATTAGTCAAACTATATTTTTCTTTTCTATTTAAACTTTAAAAGTAAGTGTAGTGGCCTTTGCAAAGTTACTCAGCCGCGGATTTAGTAGTAGATAGTAGGAGGATGGGGTTTTTAAAAACTTCAAAAATTTATTGCTAGATGTACCTTTAATTACTTTTTTTTGGCTGTGCCTCTAGGCTTGCAGGATCTTAGTTCCCCAACCAGGGATCGAACCTGTGCCCCCCTGCAGTGGAAGCACAGATTCCTAACCACTGGAAAGGACCGACAGGGAATTCCCTGTATTACTTTGTTTTAAAACTTTGTATTTTGAAATAATTTTAGATGTAAAGTTGCAAAAATAGTATACAGAATTTTCATCTACCCTTCACCCAGCTTCCCATAATGTTAACATGTGGCATAACCACAGTACATTTATTTAAAAGAACAGGAACTCAACATTGGTACAACACTGTTGACTAAAGTACAAACTTTATTCAGATTTCACTAGTGTTTCCTGTAGTGTTCTTTTCTCTGTTCCTGGATCCAGTCCATAATCCCACATTGCATTTAGTTGTCGTATCATCATAGTCTTCTCCAGTCTGTGATAGCGCCTCATTCTGTCCTTGTCTTTCATAACCTTTACATTTATGAAGAGTACTGTTCAGTTTTGTTTTGTTCTGGTAGCATGTTCCTCATTTTGAGTTTTTCAGACAGCTTCTCATGATTAGATTGAGGCTATACATTTTCAGGAAGTATATCATAGAAGTGATGATGTATTCTTTTCAGTGCATTGTATCAGAGAGTACTTGATGTCTGATTGTCTTCTTAGCAGTAATATTAGTCTTTTTAAAAAAAACTTATTTATTTATTTATTTTTGGCGGTGTTGGGTCTTTGTTGCTGCGCGTGGGCTTGCTCTTCGTTGCGGTGCGCGGGATTCTCATGGCCGTGGCTTCTCTTGTTGCGGAGCACGGGCTCTAGGCACGCAGGCTTCAGTGGTTGTGGCACGTGGGCTCGGTAGTTGTGGCTTGTGGGCTCTAGAGCTCAGGCTCAGTAGTTGTGGTGCACGGGCTTAGTTGCTCTGTGGCATGTGGGATTTTCCCGGGCCAGGGCTCAAACCCGTGTCCCCTGCATCGGCAGGTGGATTCTTAACCACCGCGCCACCAGGGAAGCCCGTAATATTAGTCTTGATCACTTGGTTAAGGTGGTGTCTGCTGGGTTTCTCCACTGTAAAGTTAGTATTTTTCCCTTGGTGATTTAACAGTATTATGGGGAGCAATTTTGAGATACCTTGTTTCTCCTGAAACTTTCACCCACTAATTTTAGTATCCATCAGTGGATCTTGCCTACAGTAATTATTGTTGTTTTTGCCTGATGATGCTTTTCTATTCGCATTTCTTGGACATTATTAATTGCAATTATTATGTTAGAAAGAGTCATCCTTTTCTCATTCATGCATATATATTTTCTTCTGTGGAATAAAGTTTAATGCTATAATTTTTTTGTTGCTCAAATTGATTTAGCTTTCTCTGGCTATTGGGAGGTCTGTCAAGGGGGCTTCTGTGTTTTTTGACTCCCCCACCCCCTTCTTTTTTGACAGCTTCTTTCTTATTTTTAAGCACCACAGGATGTTTCAGGCTTATATTTTCTCTGCCCCCTCCCCTCTGTGGACAAAATTCAGCTATTTTTTAAAGAATGAAGTCAAGTGAAGTCAATATCATAATAATGAGGCTAAAAATTTCAAGATATGAAGGAATAATAGGCATAGTGAATGCACATTTCTGGGTAGATATTAATATCCAAGATAAGGGGAATATATTCACCTTTGTGTGTTCGTTTCACAGTCATTGAATGCTTCCTTGTTTCAGGTTATTCTGGGGGGAATTCCAGAATGTTTATATTTATTAATAATCTGCCCTCAGTATTTCTGAGTTCTGGATGTAGGCTATAAAGCATGTGTATAATGGTAATGCAAAGTACATGGTGGAGGATTTTTTTTTTTTAATGTAAAAAATACCATGGGAGCTTTGGAGAGGATTAATTTTGAGCTGGGATTTGGAGAGGATTAATTTTGAGCTAGGATAATACAGCAAAATTTAAAACAGGGTAACAGTTGAGCTGAAGAGAGAAGGAACAAATATTGAACACATATAATTTGTCAGATAGTGGGCTAGATGATAGAACTACATAATCCATGGTACTTTGGAACTTTGAGATAGATGGCTTCAAATTTCTTTTATAGATAAGAAATTTGGGCTCGGGGAGGTTAAGTAAATAATAATTAGTGGCAGAGCTGGAATTCCAGAATAAATCTGTGTGGTTCCAAAGCTTATTTTTGTTCTGCATCAGTAGACCTCATCCTCTTTCTGCCCTTACACAGTGCATATGTGCAGTGTATTCCGTTTGTTAATATCTCTCTTATGCGTTTAGTTAATGTCATATTTGAGGGAACATTTCTTTAAATGATGTATTCCAACCCCTGGTCCTCCTAGGCTTTTATGCTGGTTCTTCCATTGTTCCGCCTTCAGCCTCTTTCTCATTGAAAACTGCATACTTGACTCTCCCAGATAAATTGGTTTTACCCTAGTGAAGATACAGGGAAAGAATATTCTGAGAGTATAAGCTTAGACCTAAGATAAGAAAAATATGGGCATATTTAGGGAAGAAAGAAGAGTCTAGGTTTTTTTTTTTTTTTTTTTTTTTTTTTTTTTTTTTGCGGTACGCGGGCCTCTCACTGTTGTGGCCTCTCCCGTTGCAGAGCACAGGCTCCGGATGCGCAGGCTCAGCGGCCATGGCTCACGGGCCCAGCCGCTCCGCGGCATGTGGGATCTTCCCTGACCGGGGCACGAACCCGTGTCCCCTGCATCGGCAGGCGGACTCTCAACCACTGCGCCACCAGGGAAGCCCAAGAGCCTAGTTTTGATAGATAATTTGTGAAAGATAGGAAAGACATATCCTGAGTGCTTAGAAACAGGGTCATAAATGAGAGGATATGGCAAGATTTGTTAAATCCAAATAATTTTATAACAGAAAATTTAATACTTTTTTTGTTTGTTAACTTCCTCTTAGGATATTACCTTCCAAATGATGATGGAGAATTTTATCAGTTCTGTTATGTTACCCATAAGGGTGAAATTCGTGGAGCAAGTACACCTTTTCAGTTTCGAGCTTCTTCTCCAGTTGAAGAGTTGCTTACTATGGAAGATGAAGGAAATTCTGACATGTTGGTGGTGACCACAAAAGCTGGCCTTCTTGAGGTTGGTACCAACAGTGAGCTGGTGATTCATAAATTTATATTATGAACTGGATTATTTTGTTATGAACTGTGACTTAAAAATAGTGAATGTTTTAAAAAAGACAAATCAGTCATAGATAAATTACAAACAGAGCTCATGTTGGTTGGCATTTTAAGAATTTTTAGGTTATGCAGGAGTATAACCTGAAAATCAAATGCTTTTTAACTAAAATAATAAACTTAGAGTGTTGTTTTTGAAATACTTAAAAAAATTTTCTGTCACAATTATGTTACTGATTTCACTGTGGCAGGGACTGTCCCTAGGCTTATCAGTATTTTGTGCATAGTATATCTGCAATAAGTAATTATTGAGAGAGTTTAGACCTAAAACTTCCTAATGTTCCCTCCCCCTAACCTTTCTTCTTTAGGGATGGCCTAATCTATTGATTGTAGAATAATACAGATTTGGGGGTGAAGCTGATGGTAAAGTGGTATGAAGCAGTAAGTCTAACTGTAATTGGATGTGAACTTCATTTCACTATAACACAAGCATGCTCTGTCTCACGTGTGGCAGTGAATCAGTGAAGCGTCCCAGTCTCATAATTTAGGTTCAGCGTTTTTAGAATGATTTCTTTTCCTGTTTATTTGATCAAATGAATAAGCTGGATTAACCATAATTTTAAAAAAAAAGGTGAAAAAGTTTCTCACTCTTTTTCACTGAATATTTTGGAGTCATTGCACTTGCATCAAAAGAAATTTTCTGTGTAGATGGTCTAATAATGCCATATGTCTTAATTTTTAGTACTTAGTGAAGGAAAAAAATAGAACAGCATTCCTATTTCAAGATATTTCTCAATGTCTTTACCCTAAACCTAAAAAATTAGAATGTTATATTGAGTTTCTGTGAAAAAGATCTTCTTTAATTGGTTCAGTATACATTTTTGGTTATTTTACATTCCTATTTAGCCTATGGCGAGTCATTGCTTATTCTTTATACTCGGATGTTTTTTATATGTAAACATTTTATGCCTCTGATTTTATTTATCTTAAAAAACAGACTACAGAAAAAAGACAAGAGGTTATAGATATTAGACAGTCAAACTAAGAAGGTTAGAAGGAACCAGTAACTTTGAATTTTTCTGTATCTTTCCTTTCCCCTTCCAGAAATTCCTCTCTTATCTTAAATAAAGAAATGTAACTTTTATAGGGTGACTAAAACATTTTGTGGTGACAACCGCCTGATGATCAAGGTTTTTAGCCTGGTATTTGAATGCTAGTCAAAGATGCTGAAACAAGCCTAGATCTTATGAAGAATGCAGTGACTGTTTATATTGCAGTTTTTTGGATACTTGTTAGACCACCCTGATTTTAGGACCTCCAACAGAAAAACAACAGGCATTTTGGCATCTACCTATCTTTTGTGCTCCAAGTAAATTGGGACATTGCACAATTTAGTTCTCTTCTTCCTACTCATAAAATGTGTGCTGTCTCTTAGGTAAATGTTTCTGAGATAAGGTATTTATATCCTGATCAATTTTTTGACGAGTCTTTTAAATTTCCACATTTATCAAAATCTTTAATGATTTTACTAAAAATGCACCAAATTAGTACAAGTGTGAGACATTATCTAGGGCACTGTTGTCATTAAGAATGATTGAGCCACAATCCTTCAGTTTGTGAACCTTGGTTGTATCCTAGATTTCTAAAAAGTAGATACTTGGGGGTAGTGTAGTATATTTTAACTGTGGACTACCCGTTGGGTGTTATAAAATTATTGTTAATTTTCTTAGCTATGATCATGGTAGTGGTTAAATACAAGACTACTTATTAGGAGATGCTTGGCCTGTGCACTTAGGGGTGAAGTATCTGCAATTATGTTTCAAATGCTTTAACAAAAAAAAGAAAAAGAAATAAAACTTAGGTATATAGAGGGAGAGTAAATATGGCAAAATATTAATAATTATTGAATTTAGGTTATGGGTGTTCATGGTACAATTTTAACCTTTTTGTATGGTCGAAAGATACCAGAATACAAAACTGGGGACAGGAATTAGACTTGTATACACTTTCATATAATTTTAATTCCTTTTAAAAATTTCTACTTAAGATTCAGTGAACTCTAAAGTATGTGTCAGTTAAATGAATCACTGGGAAAAAATGGTTCTTTTATAATGTTTCTGTTGTACTGTGTCAAGGTGTATCTTTATTTTTAAGTGGCCAGAAAGTTTAGAGCCAAAAATGATTTTTTAAAAAATAGGTAAGGTAAAAAATTAAGTGAATAAGTAAACTTTTTTCTTTTTTTTCTTTTTTTTTTTTTTTTTGTGGTACACAGGCCTCTCACTGTTGTGGCCTCTCCCGTTGCGGAGCCTGTGCTCCGGACGCGCAGGCTCAGCGGCCATGGCTCACGGGCTCAGCCGCTTCGCGGCATGTGGGATCTTCCCAGACCGGGGCACGAACCCGTGTCCCCTGCATTGGCAGGCGGACTCTCAACCACTGCACCACCAGGGAAGCCCAAACTTTTCTCTTTTGAGGGCATTTACTCCTGTCATTTTCATTTAGTCTGATGGAAGAGATAGATGGGTCATTTAAAAATTTTACAGTGCTTTAACTTTCATAAGAGCCATTTTAGAGTTTAATTAGAGTTTGATTCCATGACCCTGGAAAAGTGACTTGGGGTTTATTGGGGGAAAACATTTTATTTTAGCTAAATGTATGATGCCTCCTTTGTGAAGTTTTCCCTCTGAGTCTCCATTCTTCCCTTGTTAGAATCAGACTTCTTTTTTTTTTTTTAATAGAATCAGACTTCTTGCTGTAAGAGAAATCTTAACCATTTTATTTACTATTTTAGGTCCCTTAATTTGGTAATTTTTAGAATACTGGAGTTTTAGATTTTCCTGAACTAAGTAACTTAGTGTTCATGTAAGAGTCAATTATATTGTTAATATGTTACAATGTGCATTTTTGTCCTAAAATTTGCATTTACTTACAAAGTTTCTTTTAATTTAGCTAAATAGAGGCCATTTTATACATATAGAAACTTATTCCTTAGTACCTTATTTAAAGAACTTTTCACAGTAATCCCATAGATGAAGGCCTTATGTAACACACAAGGAAGTTCTTAAATAGATTCAAAGATTTCCCATAGATTTGCATTCAAGAAGAGGTACACATTTTTCTCCTTGATTATTACCCAAAATAAGAACAGCCCAGAATTAAGTCACTTATGAAACTTAATATGCCTCATTTTTAGTACTGATTTGAAAAGTGATTAGCAGGCAACTTCATAATAAAATTCATTACTTTTATACCTTCTTGTAATGTTTTTTTCTTTGCCCAACCAAAAAATGGTTTAAGTTTATGATTCATGAATTTTTCTAACTGAAGACTAAAAGAGTCTGATTGATATGAAGTAGATAGTATGTAAAAGTTCTTTCTGCAAATTTCTTCACTATTTTTTTGAAATGGAAAACTGAATTAGTAATGTATTATAAGATTATAAAAAAACAATTTGAGTTTTCTGTTTTATAGTTGAAAATTGAGAAAACCATGAAAGAAAAAGAAGAACTGTTAAAGTTAATTGCTGTTCTGGAAAAAGAAACAACACAACTTCGAGAACAAGTTGGAAGAATGGAAAGAGAACTTAACCATGAGAAAGAAAGATGTGACCAACTGCAAGCAGAGCAAAAGGTTAGTTGTGTCCTATGTAACTGATTGGAGTTATAGTATATTGTCTGAAACCCACTTTTTTCAGGAACTGAACCAGTTAAAATGAGTGAAGACCACATGTTGAAAAAAGTAGCATTTAGATAGATGTTTGTATGAGAATAGGTCAGAGCCTATCAACCTTCTGTCATAGCCTCTTTTATGTTGTAAATGGTTAAAATACTTTAGATTTTTGGTATCAGGCTTGTGACATTGTCCCCGACAACTGTTTCTAGATGCTTTACGTCTAATTGTAGGATACTTGATTGATTCGGGGGAGAGGGGTTAGAAATACATTTAGGAATGATAAACACTGAATAAAGGGAAGAATAGAATAAAGTAGTTAAAATTACTCTTCTAAAAAGCAGAATTTAGTGAAATAAGATGTAATGTTAGAATTCTGAAATCCTTGATGTGAGAAATGCAATAAATTATACTAAAAACCACCTAATTAAAAATTGGCACAATTTCTTAATCTAAGAAAAAAAGAAGTATAAGTGTAAAACAGTGTGGCTTGATTAGAGATACAAATGGATTTAAGTCAGTAGCCAAAAACAATGGGAAAAAACAATCACTTAATTTATTTAATATTTTCATAAGAAAATGTGTTAGTTTTGACAAACTTGCACAGGTTATGATTATACATACCACAGTCTCACATATGTTGTAACTAGTTGGATATGCTAATGTCCATTGACAGGATTGATCTATTGTTACCTAAGGATGGGGTCTGTTCCATTATTCTTTTGTGCAGCAAGACCTAGAACAGTTGCTTAATAATTGTTAATTGAACCATTAGTACAGTGATTCTTAATAGGTTTTATACTCCAGTGAAGTGGTTGTATATTGCACACCTGAGCAGAGATTAAATACAGCTGGGCTCAAGCTGAAAAGATTTTTTTAGCCTTATTCTGTTTGCTTGAGGATTGCTTATTTGAGTTAGAGGGTAAACATAACTTATAGCAATGTATACAGTTGTGAATCTCCTTATAAACATCTGTAAAGTCTTCTGTCCTTGTTACCATTAGCCTTTTTAGTTTAAAATACAGTTATTCCCCCAATTTTACTCTTGGGGAATACTTGCAGTCCTGCAGTAGGAGTATCCTACAGTAGGAGTAAGATACTCTATTTGGTTAAGAAACCACTTTTTTTTTTTTTTTGGAGGGGTGGTGGGTACTGTGGGGCATGTGGGATCTTAGTTCCCCAACCAGGGATTGAATCAGTGCCCCCTGCAGTGGAAGCGCAGAAGTCTTAACCACTGGACCACCAGGGAAGTCCAAGGAACCACCCTTTTTTTTTTTTTTTTTTTTTTTTTATTTCCGGTGCACAAGCTTCTCACTGCAGTGGCTTCTCCTATTGCGGAGCACGGCGCGCGGGCTTTAGTAGTTGTGGCCCAGCTGCTCCGCAGCATGTGGGATCTGCTCGGGTCAGGGCTCGAACCCGTGTCCCCCGCATTGGCAGGCAGACTCTCAGACACTGCACCACCAGGGAAGCCCTCAAGGAACCACTTTTTAAATTTGAACTTTTTAAGCAGGTGTACCAAATATTATATTATAAATGTTATGATAAAATCTCATTGTATGTGCCTAGCTTGACTATTAGGACATTCAGCTAAATTTTTAATTCAATTGTTATAACTCCTTTGCTATCCTTTGTATAATTCTTACCCTTCTCTTTCTATTCTTCACGCATTTCTCTCGATGTTTGTACCTGGATTTGATAGTTTTCTAAAGTGGCCCATTACAGCATGAACTTAGCCCATGAGATCAAGAATACCCTGAAATATGGCCTTTAAGGTTAGACTCTCATCGCCTTGAAATCCAAGGGAAGAAAGGTTGATTTGCAAGAGTAGGAATGGCAGAATGAGAGGCCTTTAATTGCGAGAAATACTGATGTACATTAGGCCATTTCTCTGGTTCAGTCGAGTATTAGCTGAGATTTAAACAGTCTCAGGTTCTCTCTGCTGTCCAGGTGACAAGGGGTTAAGCACTACAGGCAAGACTAAAGATTATTCTGATAGACTTAGGTTGAGAAAGTGGTAGATTGAGGTCAAGGGATTAATGAAGCAAAATCTGTAGGAGATTGTGGCTGTGGTGCCCAGAAGAGATCTTTGGAAGTTTTTATGGCAACTCATAAATCTTGATGACAGTCACTAATCTTGAAAGGCACTTCTTCCTTGCTGCTATCCTTCCATTGGAATATACTCTCTGGGAAGATGAAGTATGTGGAAGTGATTTTTAAAAATATGTTATACTGTAGAAAATGGTGATAAAAGGACCTAGAATGGTATTGGTTACGTAATAGATGCTCACTAACTTTAAGTAGCTATATTGTTGTATTACCTTTCATAGTGATAGACCAGAGAATCATCGAGGAAGAACTAAAATATGAAGAGTGTCATCCAAGAGGAATAGAAATTGACAGCCTTTTCCCGAGATTTTAAAAGTATTGATAATACTTGTATAATGTTACATATAAACAATTATGAGTTATATTTTGGCAACTGCTTATTTCTGGGGATAAAATAACATGCTTGCCAGGAGAGAGAGTGCTTCTTTGTTCCTAGTTGTGGGGCTTCTAGTTTTTTATGAATTTGCTTTTTACTTCCAAAATTATAGTCTCCATCTTAATCAGGGAGGCCTGCTGGGCAGTTAGAACAGCTCAGGAACTTTCACACCCGGGTTAGTTGCGTGGCTTATTAAGTCTGTGACATTTCTTGGCATCTGTTTAAAATCTATTCCATGGTATGAATTCTGAAAAATGATCTTCATATAATAGTCCTAAAGGGCTTCTCTTTGAGGTATGAGTATATAGCCTCTGAATATCTGAAGGACTATTAAGATATTTACCAGTCATTTAAAATTTTATAATAGTATACTAGGAATGATCTGTAGAGAACTTCAGTTTCTTCATGGTAGAAGAAATATATTGCATTTTCATTGTTTTATAAAATATGATTGATTAACTTATTACCCATTCAATACTTGACAAATACTAAAACAGTTAAATGTTTATAATAATTTAATGTTTATAAATAAAATCTTCCATCTTTTGTAAACATTGACTTTTCTCATTGTAAAATACCACTAGAGGGAACACTCATTTTGTAAATTAAAAGAATTGGACAAGTTAAGATTATCAAAACCAATTGGTATGAGTGATGCGTTTAATTACATTTAACGTTGGCTCCTTGAAGGTATAAGGTAGGATTACAAAGTAGATTAAAACTGAAACCAAATAATATTTATAAATTGAGAGCTATAATTTATATATTGTATTTCCCCTAGATTATTTTAATGTGATATGTATGTTCCATTATTCATGTACACTCTAAATTTAAAAAGTAACAATTTTCATTAAGGGTAATTTTTACATTCATTTTTAGTTCAACTTCAAAGAAGTGTGGATTTTTCTCTCTTGTAAAAGGCTGATTAATAAGAGTAACGCATATAATACTTAATGTAAGCCAGGTGCTATTCTGAGTGTTTTTATGTCTGTTAACTCTCTTTGTACTATGAAGTGTAGGTTACTTAACCTGCCTACAATTGAACAGTTTATATAAGTGGTACAGGCAGGCAGTCTGGCTCCAGCCAGTGCTCTTAATCACACTGTATACTATACCAGTGTTCTTAATGACACACTATACCTACTGCTGAGGGCTTATCTAATTGATCTTTTTTAAAAACAGCTTTGTTGAGATGTAATTTACATACCCCCAAAGTTCATCACTTTAAAGTATAAAATTCAGTGGTTTTTATTATATTTATAGAATTGTGCAACCATTACCATAACCTAGTTTTAGAACCCCCAAAATAAATTTTTTTTTTCTGAGCACTTAGAACTATTTTATTTACAACACTGAAAATAACACACCTACCTGTGTCCTGAACAAAGAAATGAGTGGAAATTTCTCTAGTGTTTTAAGAGGCAGGTTCCACTCATAGAATTCAGCACCTGCTAGGGCTGGCACTTCTGCAGCCCCACAGGACAGCAGTGGCCAGCAGGGACCTCAGCGTGGGGGACCCCTGATCCTTGGGGCCCAAGGGGGGGGAATCCACCTTTCATTCACACTGTGACACTTCAGTCAGAAGAGGCCCCTGCTCAGGGGCGGAAACCTGGTCCCTGTGTGCCTGCTCAGCTCCTTGAGAACCTGCTTCTCCTTCTGGTACCGCTTCTGCCACTCGGCCTCCATGCTGTGTGTGAAGCTCAGCAGGTGACAGAGCCCGTGGGTGGCAGTCACAGTCAGGATGTCATAGGAATCTTCATTTTCTTTGCAGTGCTGGAAGATATACTCTACTCCCAGGAAAATGTCTCCTAAATTATAGTAATCTGGAAAATCAGGCTGGGGAATTTTGCCTGTTTTCAGATCCTCGTGAAATGGAAAGGAAAGCACATCTGTTGGGGTATTTTTGTTTGTGTAGATTGTATTAATCGGCCGAATCTGTTGTCGACACAGACGACCCCCAGGTTGAACCTCTGCACCCACAGGGCTCTCCGCACTGCCTGCACCTTCTCACGGAGCCGCGCCCGCCTCGGGCACTGCCCGCTGCAGGTTCCTCAGCACCAAGCTCATCACCCGCCCAAAAGAAATCTTGTACCTATTTGTCGTCACTCTTTATTTCCCACAAGTCCCAGGCAGCCACTAATCTAAGTTTCCGTCTCTATGGATTTGCATGTTTTGGACATTGCATACAAATGAAATAATATGTGGCCTTTTGTGACTAGCTTCTTTCACTTATGTTTTCAAGCGTCACCATTTTATAGTATGTGTCAGCAGTTCGTTCTTTTTAATGTCACATAATATCCCATTGTATTAGGTTTTTAACCCCCAACTTTACATTTATTAGACTTATGTAAAAATTAGCAGGTTGTATGTATATTCCGTGTGTTCTTGTTTTTGTTTTGGAGTGCTAGATATATACTCGAAATTAGAAGATTGAAAACTAGATATATATTTGAAATTAGAAGATTGAAAATTGAATGGTATTGAATCTTGTTTTCCAAGTAGGACTAAAATGGGCTGTGATCCTCTTAAGTTTTCTAGTTAGTTTAGTTTATAATTTTTTGGTGCCTAAACTATGAATTGAGTTTTTTCCATAAAGTAAATTATATTCTTAACTTGAATATTGGTAACTTAAGATGTACTTCAAGATAATTTAAAACCAATTTCTTTTGTGGGGTACTAAGTCAATATTGCTTAAACAATATGAGGAGCATGTTATGAACTATTGTATATATTCATATTGTTTTGGTTCTTAAGTTTCACAAACTAGGTAGGGTACCTTGAGACATTACCAGGCATTTGGGAGTTATCATAGGTATAGGAGTGAGAGAACATGAAAGATCTCTCATTATGATGGTGGCTCTGGCTAGTGTGGACCTCTTCAACTATCTTTATATTTTTGGCTTTCTTTTTCCTTGCGTTGGATACCTGGTTTTGGACAGAGGTAGTTTAAGGCATTTAAACTGCTTAATGTATGGATCGCCCCAGTTGCTTATGTCTATCTATCTATCTATCTAATGTGTAGAATTGCTAAAAACCAATTTTGAAGTTAGGATATCATTGAATTTCTAATTCTCTTTTACCGGTTTTTTATTGAGAAGACACAAAGGCTTAATTTTAATGAGTAATTTAATGTATTTAGCAATACGTTTCTTTAAAGCCAATTACTTTCATTTTGCACCTGATTTGCTAAGTAATAGTTTCAGAAATTCATAATACTTTGTTTCTAAAATATATTTATATACTTTGAACTAGCTCATAATCTTGTATAGACTAATACAGAGGTGTAACATGAAGCATTGTTTTTTAACATCTTTATTGGAGTATAATTGCTTTACAATGGTGTGTTAGTTTCTGCTGTATAACAAGGTGAGTCAGCTATGTGCATACGCATATCCGCATATCCCCTCCCTCTTGCATCTCCCTCCCACCCTCCCTATCCCACCCCTCTAGGTGGTCACAAAGCACCAAGCTGATCTCCCTGTGCTATGCGGCTGCTTCCCACTAGCTATCTCTTTTACATTTGGTAGTGTATATATGTCAGTGCCACTCTCTCACTTCGTCGCAGCTTCCCCCTCCCCGTGTCCTCAAGTCCATTCTCTACGTTTGCATCTTTATTCCTGTCCTGCCCCTAGGTACATGAAGCATTTTTTATAGTTTGTTTCACAAGACTTGTAGCATTGAGTATTTTTCATTCAGTTCAGGTATAATTGATGAAATTTTAAGATATTTAAAGTGTACATAATGATGATTTGAATATGTATAAAGGAAAGGATTGTGAAAAGAATCCTTGTGAAAGGATTCCTCCCATCTAATTAATTAACACATTTTCAACTACATATTTATCTTTTTTTTTTTTTTTTTGGCTGCCCCCCATGGCTTATGGGATGTTAGTTCCCAGACCAGGGATCGAACCCATGCCCCCTGCAGTGGAAGCATGGAGTCCTAACCACTGGGCCTCCAGGGAATTCCCCTATTTACCCTTTGTGTGTGTGTGTGTGTGTGTGAGTGTGTGTGAGAGAGAGAGAGAGAGAGAGAGAGCGAGAGGAGAACATTTTTCTCTCAGCAAATTTCACTTATACATTATAGTGTTGTTAACTGTAGTCACAATGTTATACATTAGATCCTCTGACTTTATTCATCTTATAGCTAAAACTTTGTCCCCTTTTATCAACCTCCCCGCTCCCCACCCCTCAGCCCCTGGCACCCACTTTTCTATTCTTTTTCTATGAGTTTGACTTTTTATTTAGATTCTTCATATAAGTAGATACCATGCAGTATTTGTTTGGCATATTTCACTTAGCATAATGCTCTCAAGGTCCATCCATGTTGTTGCAAATAGCAGGATTTTCTTCTTTCTCATGACTGAATAGTATTCCATTGTATTTATGTACCACATTTTCTGTATCCATTCATCCACTGATATACGTTTAGGTTGTTTCTTTATCTTGATTGTTGTGAATATGCTGCAGTGAACATGAGAGTGCAGATAAATCTCTTCCATATCCTGTTTTCATTTCCTTTGGGTACATACCCAGAAGTGGGGTTGCTGAATCATACGGTATAGTTTTCATTCCGTATTGGCTTTTGCATGGTGCCTGCACCAGTTTACATTTCCACCAACAGTGCACAAGGGTTCCCTTTTCTCTACATCTTCACCAGTATTTTGTTATCCATTGTCTTCTTTTTTTTTAATTTTTATTTATTTATTTTTGGTTGCACTGGGTCTTTGTTGCTGCTTGCGGGCTTTCTCTAGTTGTGAACGGGAGCTACTCTTCTTTGCGGTGCACATGCTTCTCATTGCGGTGGCTTCTCTTGTTGAGCACAGGCTCAGTAGTTGTGGCGCACAGGCTTAGTTGCTCCACGGCATGTGGGACCTACCCGGAGCAGGGCTCGAACCCGTGTCCCCTGCATTGGCAGGCGGATTCTTAACCACTGCGCCTCCAGGAAAGTCCTATCCCTTGTCTTTTTGATGACAGCCATTCTGATAGGTGTGAGCTGATATGCATTGTGGCTTTGATTTGCATTTCCCTGATTTTGAGCACCTTTTCATGTACCTGAGCACCTTTTCATGTGCTTGTTGGCCATTCATGTGTTGTATTTGGAAGAAAATGTCTTTTCCGTTCCTCTGCCAATTTTTAAATTGGATTGTGGGGTTTTTATTGCGGGGGGTGGCTATTGAGTTGTGTGAATTCTTTAAATATAGTTTTGGATATTAACCTCTTATCAGATATTTGATTTGCAAATATTTCCTCCAATTTCAGAGGTTGCTTTTTCATTTTGTTGGTGGTTTCCTTTGCTGTGCGGAACCTTTTTTAGTTTGATGTAGTCCTGCTTGTTTATTTTTGCTTTTGGTATCAAATCCAAAAATTCATTGCTAAGACCAGGGTCAAGGAGCGTATTACCCCCTGTGTTCTCTCCTAGGAGTTTTATGGTTTCAAGTCTTAAATTTAAGTCTTTTATTCATTTGAATTAATTTTTGTGTATGGTTTAAGATGGTGGTCCAGTTTCATTGTTTTGCATGTGGCTGTCCAGCTTTCCCAGGACGATTTGTTGAAGAGAGTACCCTTTTCCTATTGTATATTCTTGGTTCCTTTGTTGTATTGATAGATTGATTGAACACATATGCATGCGTTTATTGCTGGGTCTCTTTTCTGTTCCATTGATCTGGTGTAAAGTAAATCATTCAATTTTAATTAAAAAAGAAACTTAATATAAGTAAACTTATACCATCCTAAATTTTTTCTTCTTCTTTAAAAACGTATGTGAAACCCAACATTAAAAGTTACTTGTCGGGACTTCCCCGGTGGCGCAGTGGTTAAGAATCCGCCTGACAGTGTAGGGGACACGGGTTCGATCCCTGGTCTGGGAAGATCCCACATGCCACGGAGCAACTAAGCCCGTGTGCCACAACTACTGAGCCTGTGCTGTAGAGCCTGCAAGCCACAACTACTAAAGCCCACGTGCCTAGAGCCCGTGCTCTGCAACAAGAGAAGCCACTGCAATGAGAAGCCCGCACAGCAACAAAGACCCAACACAGCCATAAATAAATAAAAAATAAAAAAAGGTACTTGTCTGTGGAATGTATACATGTTCAGGAAATAACTTAGACCTTTATAGATATATTTGTAGCCTTTCTTCCCTCTCCTTTTTCTGCTCCAACCAAAAAAATTTAATCCTTTGGATCTGGAATTCTCTTGTAAAGCTAGAATTTTTTTTTAACCATTTATTTATTTATATTTATTTTTTTTTTAATATTGGAGTATAGTTTTTTTTTTTTTTTCTTTTTGAAGAGCGCAAGGGCCGCGAGCGCCCGGGAACCCCGGCCCACCCCCCGCGCCGAGGGTGGCGGAGGACCCGGATGCGGATGTGTCCGCCGCCCCTCCGGCCCTACACGGCCCCCCCGGGAGAGGGGCCTGTGGGGCTGGCCCTGTGACATCCCCCGCCTCTCGGTCCGCACCCGCCCCCACCTTTCTGGAGTATAGTTGATTTACAATGTTGTGTTATTTCAGGTATACAGAAAAGTGATTCAGTTGTACACACACACACACACACACACACATATGTATTTATTTATACATTCTTTTTCAGATTCTTATCCCATATAGGTTATTACAGAATATTGAGTAGAGTTCCCTGTGTTCTTCAGTAGGTCCTTGTTGATTATCTATTTTATATATAGTGGTGTATGTATGTTAATCCCAAACTCCTAATTTATCCTTCCTCCCAACATTTCCCCTTTGGTAACCATAATTTTTTTTTTTAATTTTATTTATTTATTTATTTATTTTTACTGTGTTGGGTCTTCGTTGCTGCACGCGGGCCTTTTCTAGTTGCGGCAAGCAGGGGCTACTCTTTGTTGCAGTGCGTGGGCTTCTCCTTGCAGTGGCTTCTCTTGTTGTGGAGCACAGGCTCTAGGTGCGCGGGCTTCGGTAGTTGTGGCATGCGGGCTCAGTAGTTGTGGCTTGCAGGCCTTAGAGCACAGGCTCAGTAGCTGTGGCGCACGGACTCAGTAGTTGTGGAGCGCAGGCTCAGTAGTTGTGGCGCACAGGCTTAGTTGCTCCACGGCATGTGGGATCTTCCCGGACCAGGGCTTGAACCCGTGTCCCCTGTATCGGCAGACGGATTCTTAACCACTGAGCCACCAGTGATGTCCCCATAAAGTTTGTTTCTGAAGTCTGTGAGTCTGTTTCTGTTTTGTAAGTAAGTTCATTTGTATCATTTTTTTAGATTCCACATATAAGTGATATTATATTTTTCTTTTTCTGACTTCACTTAGTATGATAATCTCTTAAGTCTGTCTATGTTGCTGCAAATGGCATTATTTCATTCTTTTTTATGGCTGAGTAATATTCCACTGTATGTATATGTATATATATATATATATATATCACATCTTCTTTATCCATTCCTCCATTAGTGGACATTTAGGTTGCTTCCGTGTCTTGGCTATTGTAAATAGTGCTGCATTGAACATTGGGGTGCATGTATCTTTTCGAATTATGGTTTTCTCTAGATATATGCCCCGGAATGGGATTGCTGGATCATATGGTAGTTCTATTTTTAGTTTTTTAAGGAACCCCCATACTGTTCTCCATAGTGGCTGTATGAGTTTACATTCCCACCAGCAGTGTAGGAGGGTTGCCTTTTCTCCACACCCTCTCCAGCACTTATTATTTGTAGACTTTTTGTTGATGGCCATTCTGACTGATGTGAGGTGATACTTCACTGTAGTTTTTTTTTTTTTTTTTGCGGTACGCGGGCCTCTCCCGTTGCGGAGCACAGGCTCCGGACGCGCAGGCTCAGCGACCATGGCTCACGGGCCCAGCCACTCCGCGGCATGTAGGATCCTCCCGGATCGGGGCATGAACCCGTGTCCCCTGCATCGTCAGGCGGACTCTCAACCACTGCGCCACCAGGGAAGCCCCATTCACTGTAGTTTTGATTTGCATTTCTCTAATATTTCGTGATGTTGAGCATCTTTTCATGTGCTTTTTGGCCATCTGTATGTCTTCTTTGGAGAAATGTCTGTTTAGATCTTCTGCCTTTTTTTTGGCCGTGCAGCTTGGCTTGTAGGATCTTAGTTCCCTGAACAGTGATCGAACCTGGGCCCTTGGCAGTGAAAGCATGTAGTCCTAACCACTGGACCATCAGGGAATTCCCTGCCCAGTTTTTGATTTGGTTGTTTTTTTGATACTGAGCTGCATGAGCTGTTTGTATATTTTGGAGATTAATCCCTTGTTGGTTACATCGTTTGCAAATATTTTTTCCCATTCTATGGGTTGCCTTTTCATGTTTTTTTTTTTTTTTTTGTGGTACGCGGGCCTCTCACTGTTGTGGTCTCTCCCGTTGCGGAGCACAGGCTCTGGACACACAGGCTCAGCGGCCATGGCTCACGGGCCCAGCTGCTCCGTGGCATGAACCTGGGTCCCCTGCATTGGCAGGCGGACTCTCAACCACTGTGCCACCAGGGAAGCCCTTGTTTTTCTTTTTGTTTGTTTGTTTGTTTGTGTGTGTGTGTGTGTGTGTGTGTGTGTGTGTGTGCTGGGTCTTCATTGCAGTGTGCGGGCTTCTCTAGTTGTGGCGCGCGGGCTTCTCTAGTCTCTAATTATGGTGTGCAGCCTTCTCTAGTCTCTAGTTATGGCGTGCAGGCTTAGTGGCGCCATGGCATGTGGGATTTTAGTTCCCCGACCAGGGATTGAATCCGCGTCCTCTGAATTGGAAGGTGGATTCTTAGCCATTGGAACACAGGGAAGTCCTGTCTTTTCGTTTTGATTATGGTTTCACAAAGGTAGAATTTAAGTGTATTTGCTCATAGCAGACTTTTGATAGTAGAAGTGGCTCTTATTACATTTTATTGTATTTAAACTTTGCTCTCTTGGAATATGGACAATATTCTCCATGGAAATTGTCTTTTTTTTCTTTTCTAAAAATGTATTTATTTTGGCTGAGCCTGATCTTAGTTGTGGCATGTGGGCTCTTAGTTGAAGCATGCATGTGGGATCTAGTTCTCCAACCAGGGATTGAACCCAGGCCCCCTGCTTTGGGAATGCGGAGTTTTACCCACTGGACCACAAGCAAAGTCCCTTCATGGAAATGTTCTTAGTGCAATTTTTTGCTGTTGTTGTTTGAATAAAAGTATAAGGTTTTCTTAAGATAAATTTGAAGTTTATTACCGAAGAGGTTATATGAATATTTGTTGTTTAAATTCAGAGATCTAAAGTACTGCAAATTGAAATATGCTAAAGTAAGTTATGGTTTCTATCAGGTTAGTTTACAAATAAAAAGTTTACAAATAAAAAACAAACAAAAGCTGTAACTGAGGGACTTCTCAGGTGGTACAGTGGTTTAGACTTGGCACTCCCAGTGCAGGGGGCCTGGGTTCGATCCTTGTTCCGGGAACTAGGTCCCACATGCATGCTGCAAGTAAAAGTTCGCATGCCACAGCTAAGGAGCTGGCGAGCTGCAACTAAGGAGCCCACCTGCTGCAACTAAGACCCGATGCAACCAAATAAATAAATAAATATTAAAAAAAAAACTAACTGAAACTTAAACAGGTTGTTTTTATGGGAGCAATGTTAATGAAACAGTTAATTCCCTAGTTATTATTGTTATTTATTTATTTTGCCTTTTAACACATTATTTTAATGCCATGAAGATAGTTTATTATAGTACATTGTTGTCAGTTATATATATATATATATATGTAGTTTTTTTTTTTTTTTTTTTTTGCGGTACGTGGGCCTCTCACTGTTGTGGCCTCTCCCGTTGCGGAGCACAGGCTCTGGACACACAGGCTCAGCGGCCATGGCTCACGGGCCCAGCCGCTCCGTGGCATGTGGGATCTTCCCGGACCGGGGCACAAACCCATGTCCCCTGCATCGGCAGGCGGACTCTCAACCACTGCGCCACCAGGGAAGCCCGTCAGTTATATTTTTGTTTGGTATATTTCTAGGAACCAGAGAAGATACATTTATATTCTCTAGAACTATCTACATAGCTTGGTATTATAGTCGATTTCAAGAAGCACAGTGTTTGAGAAAAGCCAATTACCTCAAATGAGTAAGATTTATTTTAAAATCTTTTAGCAATTTCCATAAATGACATAATCCTTTTGCCAATGATTTGCCAATTAGAGTATTCAGGAACTAATTTACTAAATTTTCTTGCTGTATGTTTGAATCCAGAATATCATCATACTTTTTTCTAGATAATTGTCAGTGATATTGTATCTGGTTTCTTTACATGTATTCATTTGTAGTCAGAGTTAATTTTGTCTTTATTTAACATAGGAATAAATGTGTTGTTAAGATATTTTTAGTGCATGTTTAGCCACATAGATGATTCACAGTCTTTTTATCTGGTTGTTCATATTTGAGGGTTATGACTTGGGGGGATTGGTAATAGTAGGTCATGGTGACGTGATCCTTCAATTTAGGAGGAGGGGGCGAAGTCTGCTGCATGAATCTGAAATGCCCAAATCTCTTAATCTCCTTTTGCCACCACTTTTGTTACTGTTCTTATCTTGGTGCACGGTGTAGCTGACTTACTCAATCTCTAAGTTTTTCTCTGTTTTAATATTAGAATTATGGTGCCCTTTTGACATATCTTGCAAATACTGACCAAATGAATATTTATTCCAAATTTCAAGTGTTTTTCAAAGACTATGTTGTAAATTTTACTGTTTTAAAAATGTTATTATTATTTTTTTAAAGAAAACATGTTTCTTAGTTATTTGTATGTACACTAAGGGCTTTGATGTCATTTTCATGCTAAGGAAACTTAGACACATTGAAGATGCTTATCCTTCACTCAGATATGAGTGCTACAGGCCTGAAGAATAATCCCCACTTTAGTATTTTCATGCCTTTTGCAGTGGGCTTGGATGCTGAGAAGCTATTGGTTGCTTTTATAGGTACCAACAAAAGATTCCAAGACTCTCAAGTATAGTTAGAATTAATTTGTGACTCACTATAGAGTTAACTGACTCATAGATAAAGCAGTTAATGTTTTGTGTTTAGTTGCTTATGAATCTTTTCTAGTTATTCTCTATGCATTTTCTTTAGAATGCTATTTACCCACTATAGAACTTCATTAATTGCAGAATCAGAAACTAGTTTTTGCCTCTGGGCAATCTAATCTTTTTCCTAGGAAGAAATACCTGGATTAAATCTGTAGCCTATTCACAGTACCAAGAGAGCATTTGGTAAAAATAAAAACTAAAAAAAAAATAGTAAAATACTATTTAGAAACCTCTCTGACCGTCCTTATAAATCAGCTAGACAAATACTGAAAATGTGTCAAATATTAAAGGATCATTGGATAGTGACAACAATTATGGGAGAGGGAGTAAATATCACCTGCTTTCTCTGGTGTTGTGTAGAATTGAAATCAGAAAAGCATTTAGTTTTGCATAACAGTCTTTGGTTTATGTTGCAAATTCAGTAAGGCAAACAGTTGTTTTGAGCAAAAATAAAACCAATAGAGTGTATCTGACCTCTGTTGTGATAAGCTTCTTAATGAATTACGTTGTTCTTAGATGCGGTTTAGTAATTTTCATATTCTAGCAAGATATTTAAAGTGATATTCTACCTATAAGTAAAAAATTTGGCTGTTACTTTATGAAAGTCAAAGTGGCTTATAAATACTTTGTAACATTTGATACGTTTAAATTGGCAGAATGGTGATTTTCTTTAGTTTTCGTTGTTGGGTTGATGGGTGGTACTATTATTTTTTTTTTGGCTGCGCCACAGGGCATGCAGGATCCTAGTTTCCTGACCAGGCATCGAACCCATGCCCCCTGCAGTGGAAGCACGGAGTCTTTTTTAATTTATTTGTTTGTTTGTTTGTTTATTTGTGGCTGCGTTGGGTCTTCATTGCTGCGCCCTGGCTTTCTCTAGTTGCAGCAAGTGGGGGCTACTCTTCATTGCGGTGTGCGGACTTCTCATTGTGGTGGCTTCTCTTCTTGTGGAGTACGGGCTCTAGAGCGCAGGCTCAGTAGTTGAGGTGAACGGGCTTAGTTGCTCCATGGCATGTGGGATCTTCCCAGACCAGGGCTCGAACCCGTGTCCTCTGCATTGGCAGGGGGATTCTTAACCACTGCGCCACAAGGGAAGGAGGAAGCGTGGAGGCTTTTTTTTTTTTAAACATCTTTATTGGGGTATAATTGCTTTACAATGGTGTGTTAACAAAGTGAATCAGTTATTCATATACATATGTTCCCATATCTGTTCCCTCTTGTGTCTCCGTCCCTCCCCCCCTCCCTATCCCACCCCTCCAGGAGGTCACAAAGCACCGAGGGAAGCGTGGAGTCTTAACCACTGGACTGCCAGGGAAGTCCCGGGTGGTACTTTCATTAGTGGGAAATTGTAAAATTATTTTTTTAACAAACACAATTTGTCTTAATTTATCAGTTCTTTTGATGTATAGTTTTCCGTAACTATGTGGAAACCTCCAAATGCACTGTTACATTTGGTTCTCATAATTTTATAAACGAGGCAGAAAAGGCCTTATTATCTCCATTTTACAAATTATAAAACAGGCTTAGGGAGAGGCTTGATCGAATTCTCATAAGTTACTTAATTGTCTTAATTGATGTGATAAAAATTTTTAAATTATCTGTTTAAAGTGAAATTCATCACATTTACTACCTCTTTTATATCCATTTCAGTGTCTTTAAATATTTGTTCCAGCCTCTTGAATCACAGTGACAGGAGCTTTAGGAACATGGCTTTAGGCATATATCTTAACTTAGTGCTTTGGTATAATTATCAGTGGCACTTAGTGATTTATGCTAGAAGAAGTTGGTGTTAACTTTGTTTAGTATCATGAAACTTGTTTTGTCATTAGGGTAACATTGGAAAGTGAGATGTAAAAAGCAAAGTGACTAATTTTTAAATTTTTTCCTCACTTCAGTTGCCTGCCCTCTGGTGGAGAAGTTAGTGAAATCAGCAAACAGTGTGTGAAAAGTCCAGGAAAAAAGTTAATAATTGATTTAGTATTTGAAAAGTTTAATGTATGTTACCATTTCAGGTTTAGTTTTTAGTCTTATAAACTTTGGAGGGGGGCTTCCCTGGTGGCGCAGTGGTTGAGAGTCCGCCTGCTGATGCAGGGGACATGGGTTCGTGCCCTGGTCCGGGAAGATCCCACATGCCGCGGAGCGGCTGGGCCCGTGAGTCATGGCCGCTGAGCCTGTGTGTCCGGAGCCTGTGCTCCGCAACGTGAGAGGCCCGCATACCACCAAAAAAAAAAAAACTTCGGAGGGGACAAATGTGGGATTAAACTTTTAACCATAAATAGATTTCTAGAGATATACAAATTTGTATTTCTAATTATGTTTCTGTGTTTCTCAAAATATTTTGTTATTGTTTCTAAGGTTCTTTTTGAAGTCTCACAAAGTTTAAAAATGGAAAATGAAGAATTTAAGAAGAGTTACAATGATGCTACATCCAAAGCCCTCCAGCTTGAGGAAGATATTGTGTCAGTCACACATAAAGCGATTGAAAAAGAAACTGAATTAGACAGGTATTCATGATGCTTTAAAAAAGTATCTTCGTGTTTTAAAACTGTTTTAAGAAAGTTGTTTTTGTCTATGTTAACGTTATTTGACTTTAACTCAGTTTAAAGGACAAACTCAGAAAGGCACAATATGAAAGAGAACAGCTTGAATGTCAGTTGAAGACAGAAAAGGATGAGAAGGAACTTTATAAGGTAATTTATTCTTTACATTTTTATTAGTTATCTTTTGCTGTGTAACATGTTACCCCAAAACTTAGTGGTCAGGAATTTGGGAGCAGCTTAGCTGAGTGGTTCTTGCTCAGGGTCTCTTGTGTAGTTGCAGTCAGGATGTTTGGCAAGGGCTGCAGTCAGCCAAAGGCTCAATTAGAACTGGAAAATCTGCTGTCAAAGTGGCTCACTCACATGACTTTTGGCAGGAGGCCCTTCAGTTTCTTGGAATGTTGCCTCTTCAGTGGCTGCTTGAATGTTCTCACAGTATGGCAGCCAGCTTCCCTCAGAGTGAGCTATACAAGAGAGAGCAAGGAGGAAGTCAGTGCATTTTATGACCTGGTCTCCAAGTTGTACACTGATGCTTCTTTATTTTATTAATTAGAAGCAAGTCACTCCAGCTGATACTCAGGAGAAGGAAATTAGGCTCCACTTCTTTAAGAGAGGAGAATCAAAGGTTTTGGGAGTATATTTTAAAGCTGCCTCATTGTGTATAGTCCCTAATTAGTTTTCAGGGAATTAAATTGCTGGTGTTTTAGATACTTAGCAGGTAATGTATAATAAGTCAAAGAGTTGTAATGGTAACAAGATACCTGTTTATCAGAATTTGTGCAACTAATTATTTTCCCCTTTTAAGAATATATAAACCTTAAGGAGAGCATTAATTTACTTCAGTGATGATCATGTTTTGGAGTTTGCCTTTTGGAATAATAATAATAATCTTCAGAGACTGTCATTTTAAAAAAGATCCTGTTGACAAATCTTCACCCTTTGAAGTTTTTTCCTCCTTTCCTTTTTAAGTGACTCTGCAGTAGGGTAGTGAGCTTTAGTTGTCAATAATGTCGTGGATGCATATTGGGACTTACTTATTTTAAGTGGCTCATAAGCAGTTCCTGAAGGAAGTTCCAGATGAGGAATTTCAAGAACAGTCTGAGCTAAGTCAGTATTATTTGGATAGATTCAATCTCTCTATTAGATTAGAAAAGGACAGTACTCATTTATATATTGATATTATGGTATATATTAAAGATAAAACATAAAACTCTGCATATATTCAGTATTTGAGAGTCTCAATTTGTACTAAGAAACTAAAATATGATTTATTATGTTACCAGTGGGTTTCTTCCTCCTTCTCTTTAAAAAACAACTATTCATTTATTTATATACATTGATAAGCTAGATACCAACATTGGGTACCCAAGTATGAAATTTCAAATCTGTTCTGAGGATCACCTCTTTTTTCTTCCATTTTTATTGAGATATAATTGACATATAGCACTGTATAAGTTTATAGTATACAGCATAATGATTTGACTTGTATACTTGTATACATCATGGAATAATTACCACAATAAGTTTAGTGAACATTCATCATCTCATATAGGTAGAAAATAAAAGATTTTTTTCCTTGTAATGAGAACTCTAAGGATTTACTCTCTTAATAACTTTGATATCAATATATAACATACAGCAGTGTTAATTTTAGCTATCATGTGGTACATTACATCCCTAGTACTTACTTATCTTATAACTGGAGGTTTGTACCTTTTGATTACTTTCATAATTCCCCCCTTCCCCCCACCCTCTGCCTCAGGTAACCACAAATCTGATCTCTTTTTTCACGAGTTTGTTTGTGAAGTTTAATTGACCTAGTTTCTGGTGCACAGCATAGTGATTTGATATTCCTGTACATTTCAAAATGATCACCACAATAAGTCTAGTTACCACCTGTCACTATACAAAGGTATTACATAATTATTGGCTATATTCCCCATGCTGTACACTTCATACCTGTGACCGATTTTATTTTGTAACTGGAAATTTGTACCTCTTAATCTTCCTCACCTGTTTCTCTCATCCTATCCCCTGTAGTCCAGCAACCACTTGTTTGGTCTCTTCATCTATGACTCTGTTTCTTTTTTATGTTTGTTCATTTGTTTTGTTTTTTAGATTCCACATGTAAGTGAAATAATATGGTATTTATCTTTGACTTATTTCACTTAGCATAATACTGTCTAGGTCTGTCCATGTTGTTGCAGATGGCAAGGTTTTTCTTTTTTTATGGCTGAGTAATAGTCCTCTGTGTGTGTGTGTGTGTGTGTGTGTGTGTGTGTGTGTGTGTGTATGTATGTACACACCACGTCTTCTTTATCCATTCATCTATTGATGGGCATGAGGCGGGATGAATTGGGAGATTAGGATTGACATATATACACTATTGACACTATGTATAAAATAGATAACTAATGAGAATGTACTGTATAGCACAGGGAACTCAATGCTCTGTGGTGACCTAAATGAGAAAGGAAATCAAAAAAAGAGGGGATAAATGTATACGTATAGCTGATTCACTTTGCTGTACAATATAAACTAACACAATATTGTAAAGCAACTATACTCTAATTTAAAAAAAAAAATGATAGGCACTTAGGTTGCTTCCATATCTTGGCTATTGTAGGTAATGCTGCAACATAGGGGTGCTTATAGCTTCTCAAATTAGTGTTTTGTTTTCTTCAGAGAAATACCCAGGAGTGGAATTGCTGGATCATACGGTTCTATTTTTAACTTTTTTTTTTAAGGTCACACTGTGTGGCATCTTAGTTCCCCAACCAGGGATCAACCCTGTGCCCCCTGCATTGGGAGCACAGAGTCTTACCTACTGGACCACCAGGGAAGTCCCTATTTTTAAATTTTTGAGGAACCTCCATACTGTTTTCCATAGTGACTGCACCAATTTACATTACCACTAACAGTGCAGGGGGGTTCCCTTTTCTCTACATTCTTGCCAACACTTGTTATTTGTTGTCTTTTTGATAGTAGCCATTCTGACAGGTGTGAGGTGATAATCTCATTGAGGTGGTATTTGATTTCTCTTTTCCTGATGATTAGTGATGTTGAACACCTTTTCATTTGCCTGTTGGTCATCTGTATATCTTCTTTGGAGAAATGTCTATTCAGGTTCTCTGCCCATTTTTTAATTGGGCTTGTGTTTTTGATGTTGAGTCGTATGAGTTCTTTGTAGATTTTAGATATTAACTCAATGTTGGTTGGATATATCACTTGCAAATATCTTCTCCCATTCAGTAGGTGGCCTTTTCATTTTGTTGACAGTTTCCTTTGCTGGGTAAAAGCTTTTTAGATTGACATAGTCCCATTTGTTTTATTTTTGCTTTTGATTCCCTTGCCTGAGGAGACACATCCAAAAAAATATGCTAAGACTGTCAGCATACTGCTGACAGTATGTCAAAAAGCATACTGCCTATGTTTTCTTCTAGAAGTTTTATGGTTTCAGGTTTTACATTTAAGTCTTTAATCCATTTTGAGTTTATATATGGTGTGAGAAAGTAGTTCAGTTTGATGATTCTGCATGTAGCTGTCCAGTTTTCCCAATACCATTTATTGAAGAGGTTGTCTTTTCCCTATTGTAATATTCTTGCCTCCTTTGTCATAGATAAATTGCTTATATAAGTGTGAGTTCATTTCTGGGCTTTCTGTTCTGTTCCACTGATCTATGTGTCTGTCTTTTTTTTTTAATTTTTGGCTGCATTGGGTCTTCGTTGCTGTGCGCGGGCTTTCTCTAGTTGCGGCAAGGGAGGGCTACTCTTTGTTGCAGTGCGCGGGCTTCTCATTGCGGTGGCTTCTCTTGTTGCAGAGCACAGGCTCTAGGTGCGCGGGCTCTCAGTAGTTGTGGTGCACGGGCTCAGTTGCTCTGCAGCATGTGGGATCTTCCCGGACCAGTGATCGGACCCGTGTCCCCTGCATTGGCAGGCAGATTATTAACCACTGCGCCACCAGGGAAGTCCCAAAGTTGTTTTTTGGGGGGGGGGTGCGGTGTGCCTCGAGGCATGTGGGATCTTATTTCCCTGACCAGGGATCGAACCCATGCTCCCTGCAGTGGAAGCTGGAGTCTTAACTACTGGACCACCAGGCAAGTCCTAGGTGTCTGTTTTTTGTGCAGTACCATACTGTTTTGATTACTGTAGCTTTGTAGTATACAAAGTATAGTTAATGTGATATACTGCATTAAAAAATTGAAGGATAAAGATCGTATGATCATCTCAGTAGATGCAGAAAAAGCTTTTGACAAAATTCAGCATTCATTTGTGGTAAAACCTCAAGTGGGTATAGAGGGAACATACCACAACATAATAAAAGCCATATATGACAAGCCTACAGCTAACATTGTAACGTACTCAGTGGTGAAAAGCTTGAAAGCACTTCCTTTAAGATCAGGAACAAGCCAAGGATGCTCACTCTGACTATGTTTATTCCACATAGTATTGGAAGTCCTAGCCACAGCAGTCACACAAGAAAAAGAAAAGGAATCCAAATTGGAAAGGAAGTAGTAAAACTGTCACTGTTTGCAGATGACATGATACTATATACAGAAAATCCTAAAGATGCCACCAAAAAACTACTATTCCTCAATGAGTTTGGTTAAGTTGAAAGGTACAAAATTAATATATGGAAATATGTTGCATTTCTATATACTAACAACAAACTCTTGGAAAGAGAAATTAAGAAAACAATCCCATTTACAATCAAAAAGAATAAAACAGGAAAAAATCTAAGGAGTTACAAGCTCTTTACTGGGAAAACTATGAGACATTGATGAAAGAAATTGAAGATGACACAAACAAATGGAAAGATATGCTGTGCTTATGGACTGGAAGAATATACATTGTTAAAATGACCATACTACCCAAGGCAATCTACAGATTCAGTGCATTCCTATTAAAATATCTATGGTGTTTTTCACAGAACTAGAACAAATAATTCTAAAATCTATATGGAAACACAACAGACCCTGAATAGCCAAAACAATCCTTAGAAGAACAAAGCTGGAGGTGTCATGTTCCCTTATTTCAAACTATACCACAAAGCTACAATAATTTCCTTCTTATTTTGGGGGGGTGGTTAATTTTTTTTTAGTCTTAAATTTTTTGCCTTTAAAATAAAAAATTTGAGTCCACTGTGCACCTCATTGCAGAGCATAGATAGGAACATTTTGCATGTCATGGGTTATACCCATTCTGTTTCTTGGAACAGCCATCCCTGGAGCGTGAGCGAGTGAGTGAGTGAGTGAGCGTGTGTGTGTGTCTGTACCATCCCCGGAGCGTGAGTGTGTGTGTGTGTGTGTGTGTATATACCATCCCCAGAGCGTGAGTGTGTGTGTGTGTGTACCATCCCCGGAGCGTGAGAGTGTGTGTGTGTGTGTGTGTGTGTGTGTGTGCCATCCCCTGAGCGTGAGTGTGTGTGTGTGTGTGTGTGTGTACCATCCCCGGGGCGTGAGAGTGTGTGTGTGTGTGTGTGTGTGTGTGTGTGTGTACCATCCCCGGAGCGTGAGTGTGTGTGTGTGTGTACCATCCCCGGAGCGTGAGTGTGTGTGTGTGTGTGTGTGTGTGTGTGTGTGTGTGTGTACCATCCCCGGAGCGTGAGAGTGTGTGTGTGTGTGTCTCCCCCAGAATAGGAAGGAAAATAGTGAAGACTCACTGGTGGATGATTTTATGATTTGACTTTAAGGAAAAGTGCCCAGGTATAATGTTTGGTTTTTGAACAGTTGGATACAGTGTCTTTGTTTTTTTTTTGCTTTTTTTGCAAACTACTTTCAAATGCAGTTTTTTAAAGTTATAAAGGATTTTTTAACTAAATGAAGATTTTGCATCTGTAATAATTTTTTATTTAATGTTACTATGAATTTCAGTGATAATGTTTCAGTTTTGTGCCAGGAAAAGACCTGGGCATTATTTCTCTGGATAATTAAGTACTTTCCATGTTGTTTCTCTGTTAGAACAGTGGGAGATAATTGGGTAAATAGCATGTCTATGTTTTCAATCATTTTACTTCAATAATAAATTAAATAAAATGAATTCTGAAGGTATACTAGTTAGCATTGGGAAGGGTTTAGGAAGGTCTTAAGTAAACCAGGACCTCGTTTACTTACTTTTCTTACCTGGTTTAATGCTTGAGAGGTGTAATGATAATTAGAATGACTTATTTTGGAAAGAGGAAAACTTTTCCCTGAAGCTGTCACCTTTCCATCCTGCCTTTCTTTTCTCTCTTCTATCCTGAGAAACAGTACTTCCAATGTTTTGTAAAGGGTTGACAAGTACATTTTAGGGTAAATCCAGAATTTATTTTTCTTTTACTGCTCTAAATTATTTATTCCTTATATTCCTTTTTTCTTACTTTCTGCAAAGATTTTGTGTGTCTCTGTTGTACACCTGAATGACGAGTCCTGTGCCTAAGACTTGGGAGGGAGGAAGGGAAAGAACGAGTGTCTTGGGGGTTTATTCTTTTACAGTGTGCTAATATCTCCTGTTTTCTGTAAGAATTAGCAGTTGGGATCAAAGTGACTCTGAAATTTCCATTTGAATACACTCTCTCCCAACCTCCCAGTGTCCTGAACAGTATTTCATTTATATGCATGTATGCCGAAAATTGGAAGTAAAACTTCCCTAGGGATTTTTGTTTTGTGTTTTTTTGGCAAGGAGATTCCATTTACCGAGTGTGGTAAGACCTACTATACTGTTAATCTCAGAAACATACTTTCCCTTTCAAATTGTTCTCATGAGTAACCAAATAGTTTCCTTTGCCTCTCTCCTCTAACCCCTGTTGGATCATGTGACCCATCCCTGACCTAACAGAATTTAGAGGGATTGGTAAAAAGTGCTTTCATGAGCTGATGATTATGAAAATTGGGTAGTGTTTTTAAATTGATGCTGCAAAGGTCTTGGCTGCTGATACCTTTAGATTATCTGGAGTTATATTCTTTCATTGTGAACAGGAATTAGTCTTCAGCATTGCATACATTAAGAGTAAAGTGCAAGAAGTATGTTAATTCATTTCTCTTTGATGCTCTTAACCAAAGCAAGGTACTCTTTATAGTGGAAACCAGATACTTGTACTCTTTATAATTTCAGTTAATGGAATTTGATTTGTGTATATGCTATGAACAACAGCAGCCAAAGTCCCTGGAAGAATCAATATAGTTGGGTTAATTAATCAACAAATATATTTTTAGGCACACAGGAAGTAAATGACATAGTATTTTTTCATAAGTAAAAAATTGAATTGCTTAAGATGTTCTTGAATGTATTCCTTTAGTTTTCCAGAATCTGGTCTTTATATATGAATATGCCTGTAACGTAATGTTTCCCCAAAAGAACAACCAAATTCATTTGTAATTTTAAAGAGAACTAACTTAAAATCATCAAAGGAAAAGACTTTAGAGATCAGGTAGTGTTAGACCTTAGAATTAATCTCTTTGGAAAACTAAAACAGCAACAACACCCAATTCAGAAAAGCTGTGTTCTGCGCCCACGTACTTGGCTAGTCATTTGGCAGAATTTGGGTCTCCTGACTTCTCATCTAGTGAATCTTCCCTTCTCTTGGATCATATTTGGGTTAGAGATAAATAGTAATATTTTAAACTTTGAGTAACTTAGGTTATAGAGTTAGAAAGAATATTCTTGACATTTTCAAGCACTGTTTCAGGTACATTTGAAGAATACAGAAATAGAAAATACCAAGCTTGTGTCAGAGGTCCAGACTTTAAAGAATTTAGATGGGAACAAAGAAAACATGATTACTCATTTCAAAGAAGAGATTAGCAGACTGAAGTTCTGTTTGACTGAAAAGGAGAATCTACAGAGGGCTTTCTTGCTTACAACCTCAACTAAGGTAAGTACGTTTGCAATATGTATTTGAAGATTGTAAAATATTATCTCTATTAAACGTATACAGTATGGTCGTTTTTATTTTTAATCTTTCCTCCCCCAGCTTTTTTGGAAAAAGTTCAAACTTATAGAAGAGTTGAAAGAACAGAAAAATGAATACATATATATCCTTAAATATTTTGCTATCTTTATCTCCCCCATTTATATGCCTTCTTCTCCTCACCCCAGCCATTTGAAAGTCAGTTGCAGGCATTATGACATTTCACCCTAAATACTTTAGCATGTTTCTCTTATTAACAAGTACATTCTTCTGTATAACCGTAATACCGTTATGACATCTAAGGAATTTTATATTGATATAATATTCATGTTCGTATATAGTTTTAGTCCACATTCAAATTGTCCCACGTGTATTTTTGCATAACCTTTAAAATTGCTTGATCCCTGGTAGTCAGAGATCACACATTAATGATTATTATTGTGTTCTTGGTCTGCTTTAATCTAGAACAGTGTCCCTATACTGTTTGTCTTTTATAACATTGATATTTTTTAAGAATTCAGGCTTGTCTGAGAGAATATTCCATAATCTAGATTTGTCTGTTGTTTCATGACTAGATTCAGGTCGAAGATTTTTGGCAAGAAAAGGCGTAGATGATGTTTTGTATATTCTGGTGCAATCACATCAAGTCATGTAATATCAATTCCATTCTTGCTGATATTAGGTTTAATCATGTGTTTAAAGTTATGTCTGGTTGTCTCTCCATATATTGGTGCCTTTCTCTCTTTGTGATTATTGAGTAATCTGTGGGGTAATACTTTGAGATCATGTGAACATCCTACTCCCCAATACTCTTTGACCCAGTGTTTTTTATCCCTTCATGATCCTTTCCTGCATCAGTTATTGAATTAATGATTACAAAACGGTGATTTAAAAAATTCTGTCATTCCTTTTATGTTTATTAGTAGGTATTCTTTTATTATAATGAGGTGGTTCCCTGTTGCCCTCTCCCCTTTTTTTATATCACTATAGACTGATTCTTTTTTGTTCAGTATATTATACATCAGCGGTCCCCAACCTTTTTGGCACCAGGGACCGGTTTCGTGGAAGACAGTTTTTTTCTCGGGGGTGGAGGTGGGGGTGGGATGGTTTGGGCTGATTCAAGCACATTACATTTATTGTGCACTTTATTTCTATTATTATTACACTGTAATATATAATGAAATAATTATACAACTCATCATAATGCAGAATCAGTGGAAGCCCTGAGCTTGTTTTCCTGCAACTAGATGCTCCCATCTGGGGGTGACGGGAGACAGTGACACCTGAAGTGTGTTGCTTATGTCCAGTCTACTCTGTAAGATGCAGCTTCATTGTCACTTGCCACTCATTGATAGGGTTTTGATATGAGTCTGCAAGCAGTTGATTTACTGTGGTGTCTGTGCAGTCAAGCCTCTCTGCTAATGATAATCTGTATTTGCAGCTGCTCCCCAGAGCTACCGTCAGCGCCTCAGCTCCACCTTAGATCACCAGGCATTAGATGCTCATAAGGAGCATGCAACCTAGATCCCTCGCATGCGCAGTTCACAGTAGGTTCGTGCTCCTATGAGAATCTAATGCCTATGCTGATCTGACAGGAGGCAGAGCTCAGGTGGTAATGTGAGTGCTGGGGAGCGGCTGTAAATACAGATGAAGCTTCGCTTGCTTGCCTGCCGCTCACCTCCTGCTGTGTGGCCCGGTTCCTAACAGGCCTTGGACTGCTAATGGTCTGTGGCCGGGAGTTGGGTACCCCTGTTATACATCATCATTATTCTTTTTCATACTCAAATTGTCCTATATTTAGCTAGGGGGGAACCTTCTCAAACCTGCTCTTGTGTCTTTCTGATATGTCCCCCTAATGCTTTGAATGCTTCCTTGTTTTGTGGTAGAACTGTGTATTACAGTTTTAGTTTCGGCTCCAGATCTGCTATTACCCATTTCTCCAAAGAGCCTGATTTTTTTCATTAGTGAAGGGTATTTTGAAGCCAAGCCACTGGATCCTTTTGCTACTTTGCACTTTCAATAGACAGACACTTTAAGTCTTAAATTTATATTGATATGTCCAGTTCAAATTCAGTATCTCCTAGGGTTCTTCCTTATCTTCCTCCATTACATATTTATGTATCTCTTCTCCCAGTGTGAGAACCCTTGTTTCCAAAACATTATCTATTCATGTTTTCTAACCAGCTGTACATACCAGTAGTTTCAGAATTATTATATCAATGCCACTTCTAACAGTATGTCTACTGAATAAAATTAAGATCTTTTCCAGCTCTTTTATCTTAGAGTATTTCACTAAGGATGTACAGAGTACCATGTTCAAAGGTTACTTGAATTAATTTTTTTAACATATTTATGTTATGAATTTGTAATACAGTTCAGTTTTTTTGTTTTCTCCTAACCTTTTTCTTTAATTTTATTTTTTGAATATGTAAAATAGTTGTATCATTCACAGTCAAAATGAAACAAAAAAATTTACTCTTCCCTAAAAAAACTCCTTTCTTACCTGTACCCATAGGTAAACATTTTCACTAGTTTCCAGTTTTTTCTTATGTTTGTTTTTGCAAAAATAAGCTTGGTGTATGTGTGTGCATGCACACACCCTTCTCTATCCCCTTCTTTCTTAAAAGTGCCATGCTATTTATACTCCTTTTCACTTTGCTTTTTTTTCAGTGAACAGTATAGACTGGAAATCATTCCCTAGCAGTTCATAGAGATCTTCCTAATTTTTTAAAAAATGGCTGTGTAATACTACATTGTTTAGATTTACCTTGATTTATTCATTAACTTTTATGGATGGAGTATTATGTGGTTTTTAGTAGTTTGCTAATAAATACACTCAGATATAGTTAATGTAACACTTAAAACATCAGATGTGCATGATATTTAGAATTAATGATTAAGACCCAAGTTACTTTTCAGGGTATTGAATATAGCAGATGCAGACAGGAAGGTGAAAAGCATGTTTGATTGTTTATTTGTTATTTAATAAGATGCTACTTAAGCAAGACTTCTGTGAGGAAAGCATAGGTATAGAAGTACCTGGAGAAATTGATGCCTGGTTGTTAAAACTTTTTAAAAAATTATAAAAGCAATACAAAAATCATGGTTATAAAAAAATTTGAGTAGTATGTGAGGGTACAAGGTAAAAGTAACCAATATCATTTCCCAGATATATTATTATAGTAATTTTACTAGAAATCTGTGAATGTACATACAATATTTATATTTTAACAAAAATGAGAATATAGTGTTACAAAAACCTTTAAAAAATTTATGGAATGTCTAGACATCTTGCAGTATGAGTTCACACACAGATCTTCCTCATTCATTAGAACAGCTTTGTAGGGAATTCCCTGGTGATGCAGTAGTTAAGACTCCACGCTTCCACTGCTGGGGGCCTGGGTTCGATCCCTGGAACTAAGATCCTGCAAGCCACGAGGCCAAAAAAACCCCCAGCTTTGTAGTATCTCTCCTTTATTTAACAGCTGTGTAGTATGCAATTGTTTTTAGTTTTAGTGTACAACCCTTAGGTATTATAAGCATGATGGCAGTAAACATTCTTGTACAGATATCTAGGCATGTGTATAAATCTGTAGAATAACTTCCTCAAAGTGCAATTGCCAGGTTGAATGTTTACATTTTCAGTTATTTTCAAATTGCCTTTCAAAAAAATTAATGTATCAACAGGGTATGACATATACTGCTGCTAGTAATGGTTGCATAGGCTTTCATTGTGTGGAGGATATATCATAGTTTGTTTACAATAAATTCCCATTTAGACATTTGATTTTTAATAATTTTTCATAATCTTAATATTTTACTGGATCCCTGCAAAACTAAACCTATGTCCATACCCTTTAATCAGAAACTCATGAAAATTAAATTGATAGATCAAAAGCCATGTGCTTTTTAAAGGTGTCGATGATTGTTTCAAAAATCTGATAAGAATGGTTACCACTTATAGATTATATGAGCCCACATGTTTGTAAATGTGCCAGTTTTCCTAAACCATCCAAATATTAGAGCATTACTTTTTTTCAGTCTTTGTTAGCTTGAAAGAGGATGAATGGTATTTGTTTTACCTTCTTTATTTGAATATTTTAGTTAAATATTTTTTCTATGTATAATAGCCGTTTATTTTAAAGAAATTTCACGTTCATGCCTTTCTCCATATTTTTCCTTTTTTGGGTTTTTTTTTTTCTTTTCTTTTGCGGTACGCGGGCCTCTCACTGTTGTGGCCTCTCCCGTTGCGGAGCACAGGCTCCGGATACGCAGGCTCAGTGGCCATGGCTCACAGGCCCAGCTGCTCCGCGGCATGTGGGATCCTCCCGGACCGGGGCACGAACCTGTGTCCCCTGCATCGGCAGGCGGACTCTCAAACACTGCGCCACCAGGGAAACCCTTTTTTTTCTTTTTTGGTTTAAAATTTTTCCATTTCTTATTGATTAGAAAATCTGTTTATATCAGAGTATTATACATTTTTTGAATATATTACAAATAATTTTCTTCTAGTTCTCTTTTTTGCTTTTTTCCCTTCTGATATATAGAAGCTGATAACATTTATATATTAGCTCTATTAGTGTTATACTTAGAAAGATTTTCTTCACCCCAGCATTACATAAATAATCATTTACATTTCCTTCTAAGTAGCTAACAGTTTAAAAACCGCGAATGGGTTGCACTTTTTGAGTTTACATTATTTCTAATACAGAGATAAAAATACGAATGTTAAATAAACTAGATTTATTGAGCTTATAATGTATGTTTAATATTAAAGGAAATAATTTTATCATGGCAATTTTTATTTTATTTTTTATAAATTTATTTATTTGGCTTTGTTGGGTCTTCGTTGCTGTGCGTGGGCTTTCTCTAGTTGCGGCGAGCGAGTGCTACTCTTTGTTGCGGTGCGCGGGCTTCTCCTTGCCGTGGCTTCTCTTGTTGTGGAGCACGGGCTCCAGGCACACGGGCTTCAGTAGTTGTGGCACACGGGCTTAGTTGCTCCGCAGCATGTGGGATCTTCCCAGACCAGGGCTCGAACCCGTGTCCCCTGCAATGGCAGGCAGATTCTTAACCACTGCGCCACCAGGGAAGCCCTATCATGGCAATTTTAACTTTTTAAAGATACTTTTAGGTTTGGTAAGAGGTGCTAATGTAATGGTATATTAATATTATATTGGATATGTTATAGGTTAGCTCATAGGAAACATTTTTTTAACCAACATTTTTGGAGTTACAAAGAAGTTTTTGTAATTATTGCTTATCATAAAAAATGAGGGTCAGCAGTTGTAGCTGGAGAGATTCTGGGGGACAGAAGCTTCCATTCGGGTCTCTATTTAGCTAAGCATTGGTTATGTTGCCTGACTTTCTGTACTTCAGGTTTGTCACGTATAAAGTGATAGTAGTGATGCGTAGGGTTGTTATATGGGGGTCTCTAAAACAAAGTCACATCTTAAATTTTTTATAGACATACATACTTCATCTAAGTCATGAATAGAAAAGCAATATTTAATTTAAAATTTTAGATCTGTTGAAATAGGAATAAATATCGTTTCTGCTTCTGTTTTTTACGTGAATGGTTTAATTACAAATATATTTATCTGCCTTTCTTCAGGAAGATACAGTTTTTTTCAAGGAGCAACTTCGTAAAGCAGAGGAACAGGTTCAGGCAACTCGGCAGGAAGCTGTCTTTCTGGCTAAAGAACTTAGCGATGCTGTAAACGTGCGGGATAAGACGATGGCAGATCTGCACACTGCACGCTTGGAAAATGAGAGAGTGAAAAAGCAGTTAGCTGATGCAGTGGCAGAGCTTAAACTAAGTGCTGTGAGAAAAGACCAGGTAAAGCGGGTTAATTTTGAATTTCCATTTTGGTCAAAAACTCACGATAAGCTTATGAAAGAGAATTGAGTTATGTTAAAATAATTGAGGTCAGATTCCTGGTCACAATTTTAAATTGCCATTCATTTTGTTTTAGTCATTGTAACTTCTTGGGTTGAAATTAATGCAGGCTTTAAGAAAAACTTCTGTAAGCAAATTCCTAATTGTTAGTAAAAATGCTCTATTATTGTTAATTAAACTTTCTGATATGAGGTATATATTGCTTTGTTTAGAATTTATTTACTAGCTGCATAAAATGGTACTATAGTTATTTAACAGGATATGCTTGCTTCTCAGGAGATAGAATATTCTTTTCAAGTGTTTGGTTTTTGTTTGTTTGTTTTTAATGAACCTTAGTCCTAGGAATATAAAGCTGGATTTGTTAGGAGACCTAATGTGACTCTGTAGCCAAAACTCCAAAACAAATAAAAACTAAGAGCCAGAAAGAAAAAAGCGAAAAGAAAGTTGGATTTACTACTACATTATGAGATATGAGATTTTTATGTTTCTCTTAGAGGAAGAGTTTATTTCTCTCTTAGGAAAAGACTGATACACTGGAACACGAACTGAGAAGAGAAGTTGAAGATCTGAAACTTCGTCTTCAGATGGCAGCAGATCATTACAAAGAAAAATTCAAGGAATGCCAGAGGCTCCAAAAACAAATAAACAAACTTTCAGACCAATCAGTAAGTATAATTGAATTCATCAGAGTAAAATAATTCCTTTATCAATATTTTTGTTTACAAATCAAATTTACAATGTTATACCCTTTGAATATAATTCCTCTCTGCTTCATTTCACATTACTGGCCTAATATTGTAGTGATAATTTTTTTAAAATTTGGAATCTTTATTTGTTGGAGAAATGTTCTGTTTTGTAACATTTAGGTCAGTTAGTAAAGTGATGTGTGTAACTTTAGTGTTTGTTGGGCTTTAAGACAGCAGCAGCTTTGTGGACTTTCAGGATTTATTTATATGATGCATGGTTGCTGAAGGAGGGAAGTGTAACTCATTTAACCATTGATTGTTAACATTTTGAATAGGCTAATAACAGTAGTGTCTTCACAAAGAAAATTGGGAGTCAGCAGAAAGTGAATGATGCCTCAATAAACACAGACCCAGCTACTACTGCCTCTACGCTTGATGTAAAGCCACCACCTTCTACAGGTAAAAATCTTTTAGACTTTTTGTATAAAGTGTCCTGCCTTGAAAAGTATTTATACTCATTTATACTGCCTGTTCCATGTGTCAGAATTTTAGAGAGCTTTTAAAAAAATCCTTCTAAGTGAGGGATTGAGGCAAAGGGAAAGTAAAGGTCTAAAAGCAAAGGGAAAGTAAAGGTCTAAAAGTAAGTAATGCATGTGGTGAATATACAAAATGTGAGTGTGAACTAGTATTTATCTTCGTGAACATGGTTAATCAAATGAGCTAGTGTTTGTAAGTGCAAATGCTTATAGTATTTGATCTATAGGAAGAGAGCCAAGAATTGAATTTTTAATTAATATTCTAACACTGGAATTCTGAACCATTTATGGCACTTTAATTGTACCATTCTGTGGGGGAAAACTTAAAAATCCCTTTAATTCTATTCATGTTTCTCTCTTTCTTGCCTTTTTTTTGTTTTTGTTTTGTTTTGGCTGCTTTGGATCATTAGGGTACTTTCCTCATTAGTGTACCTGTTGGTAGATAAGTTAAATATTTTATTAGTTTATTAACTTACAGAACAGATTAGAGAGACATAGTGAATACATGAACAACATGAAAATTTAAATTAACTCTAGGTTTTCAGTTGTCCTAATGTCTTTTTTCACCTTATGTTAAAGATTTGACAATAACAAAAATAAATACTAGAGCATGTAAAGTATATTTAATTGTGTAGTGTTTGGGGCAATTGGTGTTTTAGACTTTTTAAATGTATTAAAAGTTTCCTATACTATTAAATATTTAGATTCAACTGCTGTAGAACAGGATCCTGCCTTCTATTTCTATATATCCTGTGTAGTACCAAGAAAGGTGTTATATTGACTTAAAGACTTATTGAATAGTAGCGAAGGACTAGAAAAATGATTTAATATGTATTCTCAAAAGAGTATGGCTTTCCTATATATCTATTAAGTATATAGAGAACAATTTCTGTGCCATTTTAGAACTATTTTTAGCTAGTTAAAAAAATAATGATTTTTCAAATTATTGAATGAAAAAATTAAAATTAAAAAAAAATTCTCATCTAATGTTTACATTGTCCTCTATTTAGAGTATTAATAGATGGTTTAAAATAGATGTTTCTCTCCTTTAGTATTCCATTTATTATATTTCACAGTATACTGACCCTCAAGTTATTCTGACCAAGAAGATAATACAAGGATCAAAATAATTTTTAATAATCTTTTAATTTTCTTCCTTGTTATAGCTGAGATAGATTTTGACAATCTAACTAAGGGACAAGTCTCTGAAATGACCAAAGAAATTGCTGCAGAAAAGTATAATAAATGTAAACAACTCTTGCAGGTAAGCTAGCTCTCTTGTAAGATAAAGATTTATCAAATGTAATGGCTTAGCTTATCTTTATTGTTTTGATTGATGGGTATCCCAGGGTTTCTTTTTTATACCCATATGCTGATATTTAGTTTCACTTTTGAGATGATAAGTGGAGGTTGTTCTGTGTACCTGTTCTTGTAGGCATGTGTGTAAAATCATGATCCTTGGGAATTCCTTGGTGGTCCACTGGTTAGGATTCGGCACTTTCACTGCCGTGGGCCTGGGTTCGATCCCTGGTTGGGGAACTAAGATCCCACAAGCTGCACAGCATGGGCCAAAAAAAAAAAAAAAAAAAAACACGATCCTAAAACTGTTGTTTTCTGTTACCCTGATGTCCTTCTCTTGATAATGGACAAGTGATTAATTGAGGTTGCTGTTGGATATTGTCTGTCTTCTTCTTCTGATAAGGATACATGAAAAATGTTTGAACTGCATAAAAGGGAAGTATTGTTTTTTACACTTACTGTAATAATAGCAAAGACTTTCACCACATCCTAAAGTGACTAGATTTGTAAAGTGGAAAAAAAGGAATGGTACCCAAATGAGTGGTTGCCTTTATGGTATTATTTTGATTATATTAAACTATTATTCAAACATTTAAGTTTTGCAACTTCCTAGTAGTATTCACTCCTGGAGTATTTAAAGGACAAAGGGAAACTACTACTTATTTGTACCTGATTTGGGGAAGAGAGGAAAAGATGTTTTGTGTATGTTTTTCATTCGTTCAATTAAATATTTTTTTGTGTGTTTGTTTCTCTGTTCATGTGGAGAGGAGAGGGATAATTTTTAGAGCCATATAAGGAAATTCATATATTATTATAGTAATTAACTTAAAATATTTTATGTTACTGTCTTGATAATATTAGTTTAATGTAATCCTTTAATCAGACTTTGAACTGAACATTTTTGTTGCTTCAGAAGATCCTTCTGTAGAGGGTTGATTAGAACAGTTTTACCCTGAGGTCAAAGTAGTTGCTTATAAGGGACTAACCTATTTTTTAGTAAGTATGAAACAATTTTGGATGAATATTTTTAAAAATCTCATTATATAGTATTATTGAAAGGAAGATAGAGTATTCTTTCAAGCTAGAAACTTCCTCAAGGTAATTTTTTTTTTTTACAACTGTGTTGTAGTACAGTTGAAATTCAGTAAACTGCATATATTTAAGGTCTGCAGTTTGTTCAGTTTTGCTATATATATATATATATATGTATATACCTGTGGAACTATCACAGTGTCAAGCTAATGAACATTTCCATTACTCCATTAGCTTTTTTGTACTCATTTACAACTCATCCCTCCCTCTCTCACCACTCCTGGGAAACCATTGGCTTGCTTTCTGCCACTATAGATTAGCCTATCTTTTGTCCCGTTTCTATAAATGGAATCATATGGTATGTTCTTCTTTTCCTGTCCCCTTTTAGCACAGTTATTTTGAGATTTGTTTATGTTGTTGCTTGTTATTGGTAGTTTATTCCTTTGTTTGTTTGTTTGTTTTTTAATACATTTTATTTATTTAAAAAATTTTAACATCTTAATTGGAGTATAATTGCTTTACAATGGCGTGTTAGTTTCTGCTTTATAACAAAGTGAATCAGTTATACATATACATATGTTCCCATATCTCTTCCCTCTTGCATCTCCCTCCCTCCTACCCTCCCTATCCCACACCTCTAGGTGGTCACAAAGCACCGAGCTGATCTCCCTGTGCTATGAGCTGATCTCCCTGTGCTATGCGGCTGCTTCCCACTAGCTATCTGTTTTACATTTGGTAGTGTATATATGTCCATGCCACTCTCTCACTTTGTCCCAGCTTACCCTTCCCCCTCCTCGTGTCCTCAAGTCCATTCTCTAGTAGGTCTGTGTCTTTATTCCCGTCTTGCCCCTAGGTTCTTCATGACCATTTTTTTTTTTAGATTCCATATATATGTGTTAGCGTACGGTATTTGTTTTTCTCTTTCTGACTCACTTCATATAGTTTATTCCTTTTTATTGTGAGTTCATCTTCTGCCATTTAAAAAATTGGGTTCATCTTATTATTGAGTTGTAAGTGTTCTTTATTCCAGATACAAGTCCTTTGTCAGATATGTGGGGTAAATATTTTCTCCCAGTCTGTGGCTTGCCTTTTTATTTCCTTAATGGTGTTTTTAGAAAAAATTTTAGTTTTGCTGAAGTACAGATTATCAATTTATTGTTTATGTGTTCTTTGTATGTTCTAAGAAAACATTTACTACTCCAACTTGTAATGATTTTCTCTTGTTTTCTAGAAGTTTTGTAGTCTTAGGTTCTTTTAGGCCTGTTAACCATTTTAAGTTTATTTTTGTGTATGGTGTGAGGTGTGGTATGTATAGTAAGGATATTTAATTGATCCAGCATTATTTGTTGAAAAGACTTTTCTCCATTGAATTGCTCAAAGCATAAAGCATATATTTTTTCTTTTCTTTTTTTTTTAATTAAAAAAAATTTTTTTATTGGCCTTGTTGCATGGCTTGTGGGATCTTCGTTCCCTGACCAGGGATCAAACCTGTGCCCCCTGCAGTGGAAGCGTGGAGCCCTAACCACTGGACCGCTGGGGAAGTCCCTTGTCATGTTTTAAAACTCCATTCTTTTAACATTCTGGGTTGTAGAGAAGAGCAATGTATAAGAAATCCTTCTAAAGATTGTCTTTATCAGGAAATCCCAGAGTTTTAATTATTAATATATGGAAACAATAGCATTATAAATATGTGATTTTTATTATGTCCTTTGCAAAAGTAATGTGTGCTTATTGTGAAATCTTACGGTGTTACAGAAATGAAAAATAAAGGTGGTAAAAAGTACCATTTTGATCCTGATCCCCAGATAAAAGGGCTATTAATATTTTATTTATGGAATTCCTTGGCAGTCCAGTGGTTAGGACTTCGAGCTTTCACTGCCGAGGGCCCGGGTTCATTCCTTGGTCAGGGAACTAAGATCCCACTAGCTGTGTGATGTGGCCAAAAAAATAAATTTGGTTTATTTTTTCTACATATACTACATAGACATCATATAAAATTGTGTTAAACAGCTTGTAAAGCAGAAATGGGATTATACTATATATTCTGTTTTTGCAACTTGATATTTTCAATTAATGTATTTTGCCATTTTTCCTTGTTAATTTTTAGATCACTTTGTTCTTTTTCAATAAATATATTCTGTTCCACTGTATGGATATAAAATGATTTGTCCAGTCTTCCACTGACAGACATTTTGGTTATTTCAGTTTTTATACCTTTACAACAGTGTTATAATAAGCATTCAGCACAAGTATGTTTGTATAGATATTAGCTGTATATGGATTTAAAATCTTTTGGTAATTATACTTATTTCATTTAGGATGAGAAAACAAAATGCAATAAATATGCTGATGAACTTGCAAAAATGGAGCTGAAATGGAAAGAACAAGTGAAAATTGCTGAAAATGTGAAACTAGAACTAGCTGAAGTAGAGGAGAATTACAAAGTAAGTTTACTATTCGTATAACTTGAGGCA